>NC_055990.1:119399783-119999783 GCF_018446385.1 Zingiber officinale
TACCCTTTCTTCTTCTTGTATTGAGTCTTGTAGGGCTTCTCCGCCCTTGGTAGTTACCATAAAGGAGAGTTTCATTAGTGGAGGGTGCGTGCGTTGTGTGGATCCTTGGATTAGTCACCTCCCTTGGAGGTGGATACCAAGTAAAATCCAAGTGTTAGCGTGTTTGTATTTGTTTCTTTGTATTTCCGCTGCGCATCCTTGAAGAAACAAGCAACGCCGAGCAAACGAGCGAGCGAAGAGCTATTCCCCCCCCCCCCCCCCTCTAGCTATTTTCGGTCCTAACAAGTGGTATCAGAGCAAGGTTGCTCTTCACCGAAATCATCGCCGGAAGGGGCAAAGAGCTAGAGGGTGAAGAAGTTGGAGCAAAATTCTTCAAGTCAAAGATTTCTTCAAGCTCAACTTCAACATGAAATTCCAAGACGGACTTGGATTCGACACAAGGGTGCCTCCATCATATGTATTTACAAGCTTCGATTCTTGGAGATCAAGAATTGAAAATTTCTTGATGATGGAGATAGAGCAATGGTTTGCTCCATTGGAAGGCTTTGAGGCTCCAAGAAACTCAAAGGGCAAAATCCTCAAGAAGAGCAAATGGAGCCAAGAACAAATTCAAAGGTGTGAGGCGAATAACAAGGTAACCAAATTATTGGTTAATTTATTGCCAAGCACCATTCTTTGCAAAATTGGAGAATTTGAAGATGCAAAGGAGCTTTGGAGCAAATTGGCATCAATCCATGAGATCCCCTCCACTGTACCGAATCAAGAGGAATCCAAAGAGGGCGACTCATTGGAGCAATACCAAGAGGAGGATTCCGAAGTTGAGAGATGCTCAACTTCCGAAGAAGAGGAAATCCAAGAAGCTTCATTCTCAAGGGAGTGTAATCAAAAGAGCAAGGAAGGAGCATATTCCTTGTTTCATGTACAAGAGGATGAAGAAGAAGGTGAAGCCTCCACCTCTAGGATTGAGGGGGAACAACTCTTGGTGACACCGGATCAAGAAGAGGAGAATCCTCCACATCCGGGTCAAGAGAAGAAGAGGATGAAGAAGCTTCCACCTCCACAAGTCAAGATAAATCAATTGGAGGGAAATCGATTTCGGATCAAGAGGAAGCCTCTACATTCATATAAAATGGAGGAGCAAGTGCCACCCCTACACAAGAAGGTATAAATAGTTCAATTAATAATAAGAATCATATTATATGTTTTGAATGTAGGGAACATGGGCACTACAAAAGCAAGTGCCCTAAATTGGCCAAGAAAAAGGGCCAAGTGGCACCTAAGGGCAAGGAGAAGTCAAAGGAGACCATCCCCGGAACAAAGAAGAGCAAGGAGCACATTGTGTGCTTCTCTTGCAATCAAAAGGGGCATTACCGGAGTCAATGCCCTAAGGGGAAGATGGTCAAGGCTCAAGGAGGAAGCTCAAGCCAAGGGGGAGCCTCTAAGGTAAAAAGGAAGGTAACTTTTATTGAGCCTATCCCTTTACATTATGGTAAAAAGCATGCTAGTTCTAACTTATATCATTTTAATGCTATTTACCATAAGAATAGAGAGCATGGTAAAATTAAGGAAAATAATGTAGCTTACCGTGCTAAAACTACCACACCTAGGATTAGGAAGGTAGATAAAAATCTAGGCAAACACACTAAGGACCTTAGCTACAAGCCTAGAAATAAAAATGCTCATAAATTTAATGGAAAACCAAAAACTAAGGACTTAGTGATAGAAAATCAAGTCTTGAGGTCAAGGCTTGATAAAATGGAAAAGACCCTAAAAAGGATGGAAAATATCCTAAAAGGGCAAAATGAGCATAGCCTAGGTCTAGGAGCACAAAGGTCATCTAATGGCCATAGGGGTTTGGGATACAAACCAAAGGCTAAGAAGGATGTAATCTCTTACCATAGGGTTCCATATAGTTATGGAACCAACCCTAGGTCTAGTGGTCAAGCCAAAAATACAAGGGAAGTTATCCCTAAGAGTATTTTTGTAACTAAAGTGACTAAGACTTCTAAGAAGTCTAAGAAAGTCGCTAACAAGGTCACAAGGGAGGCTATCCCTAGAGTTGACCTAGAAAATGTGACCAAGGCTTCTAAGAAGCCCAACAAGGTCACTAGGAAGGTATCTAGGGAAGTTATCCCTAGTAAATACCTAGAGCATCCAAGGAGCACCAATAGATGTTGGGTTCCTAGGAGCATTTTCTCTACCCCATAGATGGGTTAGAGAGTGTCAACTCCGATTAGAATGGTAGTTAACCCAACTTTGAGGAAATTGACACTCAAGGAGCATTTTCAAGATTTTTGTTAACCTTTGAAAATGAAATGGAATTATCATTTACTCCTTGAAAGAGTAAAATGTGCCAAATGCTGGAAAATTGATTTTATCTTAAAATGGCATAAATTGGGAAAATCTAGAGAAATACCAAGTTGGGATTTTGGTATTCTATTAGAAATTTAAGGCAATCCGGGCCTTGATTTATGTGATTATTCTTGAGGAAAAATGGAATATGCCAACATTTGAGGATATGCTTAATTTTTAAGTGGCATAAACAAATCAAGAGAAATATAAATGTCAATTTAGGCTTTGACATTTCTTTGAAGCATTTAGGGCAATCTAGGTTTAACGTTTTAAGTTAAACACAAGTTGTATGTTTTGAGTTAGCTAAGTGGTTAAGGATACTTAGATAGGTAATCTAGGTATATTTTATTTATGCTAAACCTTGTCATGATTATTTGCCCATCATATGCCATGACATCATGTCTATTTTTGCATTTATGTTTTATTATGAAAAAAAATCCAAAAATACCATGTCATGACATTCATACATCAAGTAGTTATAGGATATTTTCTTTTGAAAATTATTTCATCTTGATGTATGCCATAACATAATCATGCATTAAGTTTAAATTCCTTGAAATTAAGGACAAATGGCATTTAACATCACTTATTAACAAGTGACATCCTAGGTGGATGTTTAATATCTTTAAAATGCCTAGATAGGTATGCATGATCCCTAGAATAGGGTAAAACCAAAATCTCACATCTCACAAGGACTATAAGGTAACTTGTATGTGTTTAAGTGCACATTAGATACAAGTGAGATGTTAGGAAGATGAACAAAACTCAAGATGTTGATTTAGTGCATTCTTCTGAGTTTTAGGTTCATCAAAACACATAGTTATGTGTTTTCCCATCATTGGGAAAGCTAATGTACAAGTCATGTGCATTAAGCCCAAGGAACATGGTGGGATATTGGTTTTGAAAATATTTTTAAAATGATTTTGGAAGACATTGGTGAAGGCTATCTTTTGATAGTAATCACCATTGAATAGTTAGACACAATCTTGAAGAAAAACACTAAAGTTTTTGCAAGTTTTCAAGTTTGTGTCAATATTTGAAAATATGAAGTATTTTCATAGAAAACTATTTTTCCTTGATAGTATATGCCCTAAATAATGCCTACACGAAATTTCATGATTTTTGGATTTTTGTAGAATTTTCTAGGGGTTTCTGAAGTTGGCTGATTTTGAAATTCAGCTACTATCAGAGCTCCGATCGATCCATGGATCGATTGGAGTGCCTGAATCGATCCGTGGATCGATTCAGAAGGCAAGTCCCCCGCGAGCAGAAGCTCGCTGGATCGATCAGCCGATCGATCCAGGAAGTCTGAATCGATCAGTGGATCGATTCAGAAAGGTTCAATCGATTGGAACCCAACTCAAATCGATCCAAGTTGCTGATTTTGGCTGGGAAAGCTTGTTTTCGGCATTTTGAACCTATTTTAGTCTAGGTAACCATTCCAAACCCCTAAAAATACATTTGTATACATAAAAAGGGTGTTTTCGTGTGGAAAACAAGGATGGATTGGTTAAGGAAGGCTAAGTTGAAGTTTAGGTTGAGGTTTGTTTCAAATTTTGAATATTTGAACCTCAAAACTTCTAAAATTGGGTTTCCTAAAGTTTTGGGGATTCCAAGTCATTGTTGGTGCAATGACAGAAGTTACCACCATGTCTTTAGGGGGAGGGACTCTTTAAAGACATGAAAATTATTTTTCATGAACCTTGGAAGGTGGTCAACCTTCTGTTAAGAACATGCTCAAGGTTGAGCGTTTGAACTTTAATGGGGAGTGGATATCCTCATTGTTCAAGTGGCTTCAAGTGGATAATGCTCAAGGATGGGCATTTGCCTACATTGGGGGAGAATGTAGGGTTAAGGTTAATGAAGGGTATGGGTCCTTCATTATCGTGTTGGTCACAACGAGTGAAGTTGTGAACAACGATGAGAAACTCTTCAGGGGGAGAGTTTTCAACAATGGGGCATTTGTTGAAGAGTGCCCAAAATTGAGGCACGGGTTGATGTGTGCTCAAAGATGGGTTGATGTGTGCCAATAGGGGGAGAATGTGTGGTTTAAGTTAGACCTTCATTACTTATGGGGGAGGTCATAGGGGGAGAATGAAGGGAACCAACATTCATACCTTGGCATGAATGGAGTTAAGGCTATGGGATTAGCTTAACTCAGAATGGTCCAAACTTAAAGGTATTGTCAAACATCAAAAAGGGGGAGATTGTTGATGCAATATCCCTTAGGTCAAGGTTGACTGGTTTGACCAAGCTTGAGTCTTAGTCATAGTTTCGATGTTTGACAATACATGTAGACACATGGACAATGCAGGTGCAGTTGTTCATATGGGGAGATTCTGATCGGGATCAGTGTGAATGAAAAGTCAAGTAGGTATACATGGATGGAAATCCTGGTGAGTGAAGCCAGGTGAAAGTCCTAGTGAGTGAAGATAGGCAGATGGAAATCCTGGTGAGTGAAGCCAGGTGAAAGTCCTAGTGAGTGAAGCTAGGCAGATGGAAATCCTGGTGAGTGAAGCCAGGTGAAAGTCCTAGTGAGTGAAGCTAGGCGGTATGAAAATCCTGGTGAGTGAGCCGGTGAAAGACCTAGTGAGTGAATCTAGGCAGATTGAAACCCTAGTGAGTGAAGCTAGGTGAAAGTCCTAGGTCAAGAGGTGACCGGATACTTGGCATGAAGAAAAGTCCAAGTGGGTCGAAGGGATTGACCGGACACTTGGTGAGGGAGTCCTAGCAGGTCGAGGAGTGACTAGACGCTAGGCATGACGTACCAACAGGTTAGTTTGGCCGGATGTTGGTTTGGGAGGTTTGGGACTTGGTTTTGGGCAAAACCAAGCTCCGGATCGATCGGTGGATCGATCCGGACCTTTCCCAGCGAACAGAAAGCATCTGGATCGATTCAGAGGTTTCAATCGATCGATGGATCGATTGGGACGCTGTTGCGATCTCTGGATCGATCGTGGATCGATCCAGGCGTTTGAAATGGCTCGGATCGATCCGTGGATCGATCAAAGCCTCCGATCGATTGGGAATAATCGAATCGATTGGGATCGGCCGATTGCGTCGTATTTGAGCGCAGCGGCGTTGTCTTCGAAAAAACACTTCAGATTCATTTCAGATCTTCACCAGCTCCTCCACAACTCTTCTCAAGCTCGAGATCGCCAGTTCTTGAAGGTTCTTGGAGGCTCTTCCAAGTCAAGAGGCGGATCAAAGCAAGAAGAAGAAACTAGGGTTAGGGTTTGTGCACTCATTGTAAGCTTGTAAGCTTGTATTTCTTTACTACCCTTTCTTCTTCTTGTATTGAGTCTTGTAGGGCTTCTCCGCCCTTGGTAGTTACCATAAAGGAGAGTTTCATTAGTGGAGGGTGCGTGCGTTGTGTGGATCCTTGGATTAGTCACCTCCCTTGGAGGTGGATACCAAGTAAAATCCAAGTGTTAGCGTGTTTGTATTTGTTTCTTTGTATTTCCACTGCGCATCCTTGAAGAAACAAGCAACGCCGAGCAAACGAGCGAGCGAAGAGCTATTCACCCCCCCCTCTAGCTATTTTCGGTCCTAACACGGTATTCCGCGTCGACTCATCTCGGACAATGGAAGATAGTTCGTGGGTCAAGGGGTCAGAGCATGGTGTGAAGGGTACGACATTAGCCTTCACCTCGGTGACATATCCTTAGAGTAATGGGTAGGCCGAAGTTGTCAATCGAGAGATCTTACGGATCCTACGCGCACGGCTTGACCATATGGGAGGTAGCTGGGTGGACGAACTTCCCAGCGTACTCTGGGCGATCCGCACGACTCCTAAAGAAGGAACGGGAGCAACCCCCTTGATAAACCCTAATTTTGTCGTGAAATGGGTATCAAAAGAATTAAGTGACCGAATCCATTCTACACTAATGTAGCATAGAGATAACTCTGGTCGTCTCCCAATGAATGTAGCCAATGCTTAATATTTTAGGATTGATTTATTAGATATGGGGTTTTGGGTTTTAAACTATAAATGCTAAAAGACAAGTAGTAAAAGATAGCCTATCTAAACTTCTGATGGAATGAATTGAAGAAGAGCAAAGCAATTAAGGAAACTTGAGCATTTGGTTGAAACCGATCTGACCTACTTGCATTCTAAACAAACAGCAAACAAGAACAACAATCAAACACAAACAAGATCAAAGCATGAATTAAGAAAAGTCACAAATGGCAAACATGAATCAAGATCATGTAACAGAATCAAGATCCTTTCACAGCTAAACTAATGAAACTAACTAATACTTCTCAAATTGAACAGTGCTAACAAAATGAAAACTAAGCCAGAACAAGGCAAGAACAAATTGAATCATGAAGATCATATGCATAAAGGATCAAGCCAACCATTCATCACATGGAAGGAGATCTACTCAGTTAAGTGAAAATGACAGATAAGGAGTACAACAACTAGAAATAGAAACTAACTAAAGCTAATTCGGATCTATGAAATTGAACAGAAACAAGAACAAACATTCTCAACTAGAAAAGTGTTGAACCGAAGTGAGCTAGGGCATTCCCAAACACTCACTGGATTGGACGAAGATGTCGACAGCACACAAGTGATGAATAACCGATCAAATCAGATGAAACACAACTAGAATTAGAAATCGATGCAGAAAACAGAGAAGTCAGAAGCAAACACTAAACAGAGCTTCGAGGAAGAAGGTCGCTGGTTGGAAGACGGGAAAGAAATCGGCTGAAACCACCGGATTGCTCCACTTCTCCGTTCTTCTTCTCATGGAAATCGCGACAGAAATAGAAATCAGATGGGGGAAATGACGTCGCCGACTTGAAGATGGGTAATGACCGGAGGAAGGGAAACGCCCTTGACCTCAGCAGTTTGCCGACGGTGGAATGGATCAAGGAAGAAGATCGCCGGAGCGAGCTCGCCCCTGTTCTTGACGTGAACTGTAGCAAATTCACGAACAACCTGTAGCTTCTCATTTCCCACTTAAATCTGATCTGAAATCTGAGTCAACGGTTGAGATTGCTTCAGAATGATCCAACGGTGGAAGTTGCTCCAAATCCGATCCAAATCTTCAGATCTTGATCACTGGTTGTGATCTACTTCCCCTTGGCTTGGATGGACCATATTCTTCTCGGATGTCTCAGATCTACTCCGATATTGGATGAACGGCTGAGATTGTTCCAGAGCTGGATCTCCTTATTTAAGCTCATATTTGAACTCAATCTAAGTTGATCAAACTAGAGTCCTTGCCCTTTGATGCCTACAAAGAATATAACCAAATATTAGCATCAAATACCTCAAATATGATATAATTTGTAATTAAGTCCACAAATGAATGCAATTCATGAAATATGATATAAATGTGGAATTAACACATGAGAAGATCAAATGATATGCTTATATGAATCAAAATATCAATACAAAATGATGGTTATCAAATTCCCCCATACTTATTCTTGCACGTCCCGAGTAAGCAAACAAAACAAAGAAACGACTAGAATTCATCTCCTTAACATTTTCCTAGCAATACCTAGAAGATGGTAAAAGGAATTTAACTAAAACCATCTAAAGATCAAAACAATCATGAATACAATCCCTACAATAATCAATAAGCATGGTAGTTTCAATCCAATTGAAAAATTAAGCAAGATGCAATCTCACAAGGGATTTACCTAATCTATCTCTCACACTCAAAAATGCATATAAGTGGAGCTCACTCAATGTCACTCACAACATTTCACTACCATAAGCTTGCTTATTTTCTAATTCTCCACCACTATCAAACATATCATACATGAATCAAAAGGAATTTATCATCAAGAATTGAAATGGAATAAAAAAAACAAGTGAAGTAAATGAAATAGGCAAAAGAAAAGAATTCAATGAAGAAAATGAGAAGATGAGAGTATTGGAGGAATATACTTGATGAGTTAACCATTTGATGTGAAAAGAGATGAATACCATTTTCCATTACCAATTCAAAGCATCAAGCTAACCTCTCCTTCAATTTGATGAAATTCCAAAATTCTTGATACTCTATCTTCACACTTGATACATTCTTCATTTGCCAATTTTTTTTCCACACTTCAATTCCAGAAACTTGAAGCTAAAACAAACTCAAATCATGAAGAAGATGTCCCTCCCCCACACTTAAAATGTTGGCCGTCTCGGACAATAGAAAACATCATAGAATGAAGTAAAATAATCAAAGTTATAAGGTGCTGTTGTACTCTGTAATTGGAATCTGATTCTAACATCTGCTGCTACAGATTCTGGAAAAAGTATCTTATATGACTGCAGGGGCTATTATAGTCTTGATGAAGTACCAAATCAAAACTCCATGACTGGTTAAAACACTTGAAAGTAAGTACTGCACTAAACATGGTTTTAGAAATCTGATTCAGCATTCTTTTCAAGCTTAAATTCCAGAAGAACAATGGTTTAAATCGTATTTTACAGTCTAGTTCAAACCTCAACCACAATCAATTTCACATAAGCAATGAACCCACTAATTGATGAGATAATATTAGTTCTGTGAGTCTAGATTTTCTGTTAGCTTCAAGACTCCCCAGCTAACAGAAAATCTAGCAGCAGCCTTCATTTAATGTCAATAACTACTTCTCTGCAGATTCTGCTATTTTCCTCACTTTGTTTTTGGTGTTCTTCAGTTTCAGATTTTACACAATTGTAAATTAGTTTCTGCTGTTCTTGTTTTAGAATGGCTCTAGCTTTTCATAAGCATGAAAACAATGAAAATTATAGAAGAAGAAGAATAATAGAAAGCCTGTGATTACAAGGAACCAAAGGTCTGTAGCTTGATACAAGAACTAGCACCCACAAAAATAAGAAGGTTGCAGAATCAGCTTCTTAGTTTTAGATTAGGTCCTGCAGCTTGACCAGAATTCCAGCAATTCAACATTTTGTTCCTACATCAATCCCTTAAGTCTCTCAAGCAAACTTCTAGGTTTTTTTTTTAAGGTAAAGAGAGCTCATCTGCACTTCCAAATCAGAAAGTATCAAAGGCCACTACTGTACAGGCCAGTATCAGGAATCAAATGCACATCAGCTGGGGAGGAAATGTGACCTTATACCTTCTCACGTAAAGGCAGTATACTAGGTTTAAAAGCTACCATAAGTCACCTAGAGAGTCTTTGAGATGAACTTATTTTCTTTTACAATATCTGAATTCAAACTCCAGGAATCATACCAAATAGAAATTTCAGAATTAAGGTTGTTTTCTGAAATTCTGGTTTCAGATTTGAGCTCCCAAACTCAATATCCATGAGTTTTTAAGTCTTTAATCTTGAGAAGATTGAAGATATTGTAATACCAACAATTGTTATCGTAGAAGGCATAAATTGAATTGCTCACTGATCTTCACAAGTTTCTCACGTGCAGCAACTTAGCAACTCTCTTTCAGCAATTTTGAATTTGCTCCAGCATACAAATTGGAAGTCAATAAGAGTAGTTCAACTATCTAGAGCTCCTGGAAACCAGTAACTTTAGTTATACAATTCCAGAATTTATTACAGTAAATCTAATTTCACCAATCAAATTCCAGAAAATTAAGTTTACTCTCTTCTCTGTTAATACACTTCTGGAATTCCTAAAAGTAGCTTCTTTTCCCCAAAGATCTCGAGACTAATAAGAGTAGGGTTCAGAGATTTGCTCAGCAAAAGATACAAAACAGTTCAAAATTCATAAGCAGTATATGCATCTCTATTGCCTTGGTGGAAAAACGAAATCAAGCTACAATAATCACCTACATCAATCCTGATCATGTTATACAGCAACAATCAGTAGTACAGCTGGAAAATTCCAGGTTATGCATCCTTAGAAATGCATGTTTAAAAGACGTAAATGAAAATCCAGCACTAGAATATGTTCCTTTCAGTTTTATCTATCCAATGCAGTTTGTAAAAATATGGAAAACAATGAAACATCATTTATCACTTCGAATGAAAGAGCTTCTCTATTTTTCTCTGCAATCAAGCTCAGCAGAAACTAGCTCCGCAACATTGAACCTGCAATCAATTTGATACTCCACGGTTCCTTTAAGTTGTTTATCTTTAATGCATTCTCCAACATTTCAGTTTCAGATATGAATGATTCTAAGTCTTCAGCAGCAACAAATTTCATTTCTTGAGCTCTATTTCAGAAACAACTAGTTGCTGAAATTTTGGTTTAAACTTCAGAGACTGTTGAAAACTTGACTTGCTGGAATTTCTGCACTATCATCCTGCTGCTCAGATGGAGGAATTGCTAACTATACCAACTACTATAATCCAATTTCAGAAATCAGATTTCAAGAATGCTGAAGCACTCTGATTTTAATCATGCAGCTTGCGCAGAATTTCAGCAATTCAGCAAATATCAGGTTTGTGTATTAAGTTTCAGCAACTGGAATTCAATGTGATTTCAATTTCTCAAGCTACAAATCAGAACTTGAGAAAACAATTTCAGCAAAACTAAGGTAAGCTTACAAGAATCAGATCTATTAATGGTTGTTACCACAGCTTGAATTCAATTAATTTGGCTAAAAACTAAGTTCCAAAAATTGGCACAGAAAGATCAATTTCAGAACTAGCACTTCATTGAGTTTTATGTGAGTTCAGTTTCCCCAACAGTTAGTTACATCCAGCCCTTGCACTTAAGTAAACTCAGCTCCACAAATCCCAGAGTTACACAACAGAATCTGATTTCAGAATTCAGAATCTATGACTCTAAATTTGTTTCCTTTCTTCCTCTGCATATGACCATCATTTCCAACCAGCTAGAGGAGTGCATTCCATTGCATTAGTAGGGAACCAAACCAAGCTTAAACAACAATTCAGAATTGAATTATTTTCTAGTTTTGCCTTCACATTTTCCAGAGCTCAAATTCTTCATTCTCAGCAATCCCTTGAACTGAAACAATTGCAACTTAGATACTAATCTTTAATAATTGCAACTCAGAATTGAAGAAGACTTATTCCCAGGAACTCAAATACAAATCCAAGCAAATGAATCTCTCAAATTCTGTCAAGATTGAGAACTTGAAATTTTCTGGATTGAGGAATTCAGAATCTGCAGAAATTACATGTTTGCAAAATTTCTGAAATGCAGGAATTCCTTAGATTTGAATCTGTATCTGATTTCTAGAATTTTGAAACCTTTGACAATTGAAGTTGAACTCTGAGAATGTTTAACTGAATCTGATGCCTTTCATGCATTTGAATTGGTGGCATTTAGTTACTAAAATGGCAGGAACCTAACTTGGACCGGTTATGATAAAAAAAAATCTATAAACTTTGGCACATAATAGTCTAAATTCTGTCCACAACCCAACTTTTCCACAGCACAACAGTACCAACTTACTGGAATAAGTTTCAGTATTAAAAGTCAAAGTAATCAGCAAATTCTGGGTCTCTTCTCTGTCAATGTTTCTTACCTCTTATTAACACATGACTCCTGTTATTTAATAGCTGATACCTCAAATATGTAAGCACGGTTCCACTACTGTTGATTCCTGGATACCTTAATTCAAGAAGTTCAGTTTCAGAATTGATACAATTTTAGTTTCAGAAATCAGAACCTATGAGAGCCTTGCCTGAGAAATTAACCTTGATGAAGAATTTCATTTAGTAATGCATTGGTTAGAACTTGAGTTCCAAATAATATTGATCAAAAATAGCTTCAGCAATTTGGCTCAACAAGTTTGAAACGCAAGATCTTGAACTGATACATCCACTGCTATTATTCTTGAATTGAATTTTTCCCCACATGATTTCAAACTTTGTCAAGTACTTTGAATTAAAATCAACTTACGAAACATGATGCATCTCTTTAAACCATAGAAGGCTTAGGAAGGAGCCACTTGGCAGTAGAAAGATAAGAGCTTCACTTGAACCTTTCATTGATTAAAGGTTTACAAGAAAACTTGGCACAAACTGTCAATGATACATATTCTCATATTCTACACTGCTGCACAATCCAGCAGCCTTTTTTTTTTTTTTTTCATATTTAGCATTTTCCAATCCCAACAATAGGAACTAAATAGCAACTCATAATTTTGAAACTGATGTCCAAGGCTCTGATATAAGCAAAAACTGCACTTGATTTTAAACTAATGCCCTTTTCTTCAAGTATTTATCAAGCACTTTTTACAAAATTCACCAATCTCAGAATTTCTAATCGATTTTGACTTCCATAAATTCCCAACACATAACATCCCCCACACTTAATCCTTTGTCCATCTTGGCAATCTAACTCATCAAGAATTCAACCAAACTCTCAAAAGAATGAAGGCAAAGCAAATATGGTGGAAAGTAACAATGTTGCATGAATTTTTTCAACTAGAATTCGGAAGGAATAGAAATCAAAGAATGAGAATAGAAATCAAAGAATAGGAAAGAAATATCCTTTATCATGTTCATGCATACAATTATTATTGTGATTTTGAAAAGAAACTAAGCAAGTTCTAGAGTTTCAATTGTTGTGAGTGCATGCCACACAAAAGAATAATTAAGTATAGGCTTAAAGTGGTCCTCTTTAGGTAATTTTTTTTTTTTTTTGCAATCAAACTCAATTAATCAAAATGGAATCCATCACCACACTAACCAATATCATGCAAGTAAAGTATTCAATCATGTAAGATGACCTAAACTTGATGGTCAAACTTAAAGAACTTTTACCATTGTAAAAGTATTACTTAGAAATTCCCATGGAGACTTTTATTCAAAATAACATGCTATGTACCAAACAAAATGCAAAGTGTGAAAGTAAAATGCAATGGTAAAGTATGAAACTAAAGAAATGTGTTAAGCAAAAATAAAAGGAAGGAACAAACTCCCCTTAATTCCGGGTGGTTGAAGAAGATTAAGAAGAAGAATCCACGCTGGTATTGGAATGGTTCTTCCCGGTGGTTGGAGTCGGTTAAGGTACGAAATCCACTTTGGAAGTGGAATATTGTGCATTGAAGTCAAGACCTCTCCTCCCACCATGTGCTCCTTGAAAATTTGCCCTGGAGGTTGAAGACGATTCAATTTAAGCATCCACTCCGGAAGCTTATATTCTCCTACAAAATCAACAAAAGACAACACCTCTTGCAAGTATGGGAAAATATTAGTTTCTACATTACATGGTTCAAGAAATGCATCACATCCAACAAAATCAATAAATGGTACCTTTATAAAATCTTCTAATGAATCACAAGAAATATTAACCTTGTCATGTTGAAAGGTACCTGGAGGTTCTAAAATGATGGTTGTGACCTCCTCATCATCAGATAATAGCTTAGACTCTGGTTTTGACTCAGGTGAATGTACAACCACAGATAGTGATTCTTGGGTTCTTGCCTCCATAATACAAGTCCCTACACTCTCATCATCCACATCTAGTTCAGGTGATTCTTGAGGTATTGCTTCCAATGTGCAATCCCCTACACTTACATCATCATCTACATCAGTACCTACATCATCAACAACATCTACAACAACATTATCAGTAGAGTCAGAAATTTTTACAACTACAACATCACAACAAGAAGTATTAGAGGACTCCTGTGAAATAATAAAATCAAGATCATGCCTGTCAAAAACAATACAATTCCTTTGCTCAGGCACCTCTACATCCGTAGGAATAATCTCATCAACTCTTATGGTAACTAGTTGTCCATTTCTAAATTGTTGAGGGTTGGCAGCCATGGTTTCCAAAAGTTTTATAGCTTCATCAGGAGTTTTATCAATCAAGGGCCCTCCACTAGCTTTATCCACCATGTACAAATCAAACGGAAACAATCCATCATAAAAATGTAGGACAAGCAACTGATCACTAATTTGATGTTGAGGACAACTAGAGCAAAGTTCCTTAAATCTCTTCCAATATTCATGCAATGTCTCCTCCTTGAATTGTTGAATGCCACGAATCTTTTTCCGCATAGCTATATAATCAATTTGAACTCCCTGTGGGCCTTGATGTGCTGGATATGAGTCAGTAAACTGACTATGTGCAACCTCAGACCTAAAATTTGATTGATCCACAGGTGGGTAGTACTGATGTTCAGGCTGATAGAACCAAGTCTGAGGTTGATAGTACTGATAATATGGATCCATGGTCAAAGAAGTTTCTTGCTCTTACACTGAAATACTAGCAACTACAATTAGAAGATACAGGAGCATATCATATCAAACACATGGATATATGAACATGAAAGCAATTGAAACAATTTTTTTTCAAATTTTTATATAAAAAGAAAAAGAAACAATCCTAAGGTATCAAACACCGCTACATTCCCCGGCAACGGCGCCAAATTTGATAAACCCTAATTTTGTCGTGAAATGGGTATCAAAAGAATTAAGTGACCGAATCCATTCTACACTAATGTAGCATAGAGATAACTTGGGTCGTCTCCCAATGAATGTAGCCAATGCTTAATATTTTAGGATTGATTTATTAGATATGGGGTTTTGGGTTTTAAACTATAAATGCTAAAAGATAAGTAGTAAAAGATAGCCTATATAAACTTCTGATGGAATGAATTGAAGAAGAGCAAAGCAATTAAGGAAACTTGAGCATTTGGTTGAAACCGATCTGACCTACTTGCATTCTAAACAAACAGCAAACAAGAACAACAATCAAACACAAACAAGATCAAAGCATGAATTAAGCAAAGTCACAAATGGCAAACATGAATCAAGATCATGTAACAGAATCAAGATCCTTTCACAGCTAAACTAATGAAACTAACTAATACTTCTCAAATTGAACAGTGCTAACAAAATGAAAACTAAGCCAGAACAAGGCAAGAACAAATTGAATCATGAAGATCAGATGCATAAAGGATCAAGCCAACCATTCGTCACATGGAAGGAGATCTACTCAGTTAAGTGAAAATGACAGATAAGGAGTACAACAACTAGAAATAGAAACTAACTAAAGCTAATTCGGATCTATGAAATTGAACAGAAACAAGAGCAAACATTCTCAACTAGAAAAGTGTTGAACCGAAGTGAGCTAGGGCATTCCCAAACACTCATTGGATTGGACGAAGATGTCGACAGCACATAAGTGATGAATAACCGATCAAATCAGATGAAACGCAGCTAGAATTAGAAATCGATGCAGAAAACAGAGAAGTCAGAAGCAAACACTAAACAGAGCTTCGAGGAAGAAGGTCGCTGGTTGGAAGACGGGAAAGAAATCGGCTGAAACCACCGGATTGCTCCACTTCTCCGTTCTTCTCATGGAAATCGCGACAGAAATAGAAATCAGATGGGGAAATGACGTCGCCGACTTGAAGATGGGTAATGACCGGAGGAAGGGAAACGCCCTTGACCTCAGCAGCTTGCCGGCGGTGGAATGGATCAAGGAAGAAGATCGCCGGAACGAGCTCGCCCCTGTTCTTGACGTGAACTGTAGCAAATTCACGAACAACCTGTAGCTTCTCATTTCCCACTTAAATCTGATCTGCAATCTGAGTCAACGGTTGAGATTGCTTCAGAATGATCCAATGGTGGAAGTTGCTCCAAATCCGATCCAAATCTTCAGATCTTGATCACTGGTTGTGATCTACTTCCCCTTGGCTTGGATGGACCATATTCTTCTCGGATGTCTCAGATCTACTCCGATATTGGATGAACGGCTGAGATTGTTCCAGAGCTGGATCTCCTTATTTAAGCTCATATTTGAACTCAATCTAAGTTGATCAAACTAGAGTCCTTGCCCTTTGATGCCTACAAAGAATATAACCAAATATTAGTATCAAATACCTCAAATATGATATAATTTGTAATTAAGTCCACAAATGAATGCAATTCATGAAATATGATATAAATGTGGAATTAACACATGAGAAGATCAAATGATATGCTTATATGAATCAAAATATCAATACAAAATGATGGTTATCAAAACCCCCTTTCACTTGGTGTACGGCGGTGAAGTAGTCGTCCCCGTAGAGGTCAGAGTCGAGTCCGATTGGATACAGCACTACAGCGAGGACAACGCCGAGCGGATGCTCCTGGAGCTAGATTTGGTGGACGAGACACGTGCTAAAGCCACCGCCCGGCTGATGGGCTATCGGCAGAGGATGAAGCAGACCTACAATCGAAGGGTGATCCCATGGTCATTCCAGGTCGACGACTTTGTGTGGAAGAAGGTGAAGCCGGTCGGCGACGTCACCAAGCTGGAAGCTCCATAGGTCGGACCCTTCAAGATCGTGGAAAAGCTCCGCTGGGGCGCCTATTACTTGGAGGATGAGGACGGGCGACGACTCGAACGTCCATGGAGCGCGAATCACCTCCAGCCATATCGAGTCGGATGAGAGGTGCGTCGATGTAATCAATGTATTTTATATACCCCTACACCCTGTGAATGCAGGACTGAAATCGAAAGATTCTCGAAATTCATGTCGAATGGTGAGTCTTCATCAAATCATCGAGCAGCGACGTTAAACCCAGGTCTCCACCAACGGTCGAGCGGCGACCTTAAACCCGACTCTTCATCAAATCATTGAGCAACGACGTTAAGCCCAGGTCTCCACTGACGGTCGAGCGACGACCTTAAACCCGAGTCTTCATCAAATCGTCGAGCGGCGACGTTAAACCCAGGTCTCCACTGACGGTCAAACAACAACCTTAAACCTGAGTCTTCATCAAATCGTCGAGCGGTGACGTTAAACCCAGGTCTCCACCTACGTTCGAGTGGCGACCTTAAACCCGAGTCTTCATCAAATTGTTGAGAGACGACGTTAAACCAGGTCTCTACCTACAGTCGAGCGACGATCCTAAGCCCAAGAGGTAACCTAATTCACATTTAAGGGTTGAAAGATGAACCAGACTTATACACGTATCACCGGTCGCTCGACGCCAAACCTTTCGAAGCGAAAGGGGACCAGGTAGACGGGCGATCACCACCAATCAAGAAGGTCAAAAGTCGAAAGAAAAGGAGTGGCATGAATAGGAAAATTTCGCCGAACGGATAAATGTTCATTGCACAAAAGGATTGCCCCGCCGAACAGCGGGCATACATGCATACTTCAAAATAATTTTTTTTTACAAAGCCCTCCTCACTCAAGATAGTCGAAAACCTCATCGAGCATCGAGTCGTTCAGCTGCTGCCGGTTGATGACGCCGTCCGTCAGAGCCTCGGGGAGATGCTCGTTCGCCCTCAACTGGTTGACCGTCCCGGTAACAGCTAGTTCGAAGGATCGAACGACACGATGGACAACTTTGTCCGTGAATTTTTCTAAGTGGAGGTACTCATGCTTCATTGCCTCGAAGCGGCTCGGCTCGTCCTCTTGGTACTTCTTTAAGGCAACGCGGGAGGTGTCTAAAGCTTCTTCAAGGGGTTTCAGTTGCCCCCGAAGAGAAGCTACCTCAGGCAAGCGACTCTCCCATTTAGCGACCATACAGTTCTCGAGATTTTTGAGCTTCTGGGCCAAATTCTGAGCCTCATGATTCTTCAGCTCCAAGTCAGCTACGGCTCGGTTCTTCCTTGTTGTGGACAGCTCAATCTTCTGGTTGTAGGACTTCACCTGTGCCTCGAGCTGGCTCAGCATAACTGCCTGATCGGCGGATATCTTCCGCTCAACCTCCAGAAGTTTATGGGTCTTGGCCAGGTCGCCCTGCAGTTTGGCAATTGAGAGCCCCTGGGAGGAGGATGCTCCAACAGAAATCCTGAGCTTCTTGAGCTCATCCTCCACAAGCGTCAGGCGCTGGCACATCGCCACGCTCTCTACCCAGTATTGTAGCCGAACAGAAGAATATTAATGCCGAAAGGAGGTAAAACCATGAATTGATCATTGTATACATACCCCGGTGCACATTTGTAGGTGGTTGTTGGCGAACAGCCCTGGAGGCATTGTTGCGGCACGTGCTCTAGCCTCCTCCACAACCTTGGCGAGTGGCCCGCGGATGAGTATATGATGTTCTGGAGTTTGCAGTTGATCGTTGACCGCCAAGAACTCCTCCGTAGGGAGGTGGAGAGTGGCCGTCACAGATCGGCGGCTGCTCGGGGCCGATTGAGCAGACGCCGCGGGACCAGAGGACTGATCGGCTGAAGCCGGGAGGATGCCGCTGCAGGATCTTTCGACGAGGAGGCAAGGACGCGATCGGCTCTGCCGCAATAGGCTCGGGTGGCAGATCGGAAAGTGATGGAGTTCGGTCGGAGGAAATGACTTCTACTGTTTCACGGACGTCCATGGGAGGAGACGGGGAGTCGCCGGAGCACTGGTCATAGAGTCGCCGACAGCTCTCGAGGAAGAAGACGCAAAGTGAAAGAGGGAGGCGGTGCCGCGGCTTTATAAAGATAGGACTCGACCCACCGGAGCCGTTGGATCTAGGTCTCGGCGATCGAAGCACAAATCTAGTCGTTGAATTCAAATCATCAAGCATCACATCAGCAGCTGTTACCTCGGACGTGTGGTGACACGTGGTACGCTCCCACAGGGCGGCATTTAAGGGGCATCATTATTAGGCGTGCTCAGCTTTAATGAGGTGATTTGCATCAATTTCGAGGAGATTCGGATGACGCCAGCTTTGACTGCTCTCAGCCTAGGGGTGCGGATGAAGAATTCTCCAAGTGCAAACACGTGAAGCACCGATCGGCCTCAAGGGTCAGCCCTCGGGCCGGCTGACACTCAAAGCTAACTAATATTTCGGCCGATCGACCTGCCGATCCCCAGGCCCAACTGTCCAGTCAGTCAGACTTGCAACCTCCTTCGACTAGACTTGAGGGAAAGACACATGATCCGGTGGTAAGGTGGGGGCCCCCGCCCTGCAGGGGGTCATGGCTACGTGGTAGGTCAAAGTCAAGGAAGTCAATGCGCTCATACCATCGTCCGCTCGGGGCAACTCACTTGCCCAATCGGAAGACCTGACCTAATAGTATCACAGCTCGACCACCGAACCGAGCTTCCGACATTCAGAAAACCCATGTACTAGCAGAGCATAGGCCAAGCGGACAACCCGCTTGGTGCGAACAGTGGATGTGGGTCGAGCGGATACACCGCTCAGCCGAAGGGCAAAGCGGCAGGTAGCCTAAAGAAGGCTGGACGAGCGGTCATCTCGCTTGACCCAGTAATCGACAAAACGAGGATCGACCACTATCCTCTTAGGGACTCGTGCTACCGACAGACAACATAGTGGGCGGCGTGGTGAGACAGAGAATTGTACGACGGAAGCTTCCACTGTCTTGTCAGGATATGCTCGAGTTGTTGAGGTATGGTGTTAGGGACATTTGTCTGACATGTCTTATCAGGGAAATCTTTGAGATGCGTGCACACCTCGAGAAGCGTGCACGCGCATTCTCGGGAGCCCTATATAAGGGACCCCAAGCTTCGACGGAGGTAGGTTTGATTCTATTGTAGCTACTGTTACTCTGCCACTTTCGTTTCTCTTCACTTCCTTATTGCTTCCGCCGGAGATTTGACTTGAGCATCGGAGGGCCAATATCCGGGAACCCCTCCTTGGCTCAGCACTGACTTTTTGTGGTTGCAGATCTCAATCGTTCGAAGTCTACATCCAATCAACGTGAACACCACACCCCCAGCATCTATCGCCTCGACTCTCGGACAGGATCATATACTATCCTCAAAACTACAACTTGTATGATTTTGAATTCATGATCATACATTTCAATTCATGCAAATTGATTCTCCATGGTTTATGAATGTTAAAATAATGAATCATTAAGGAGTTTCTTTTAAACATTACTTGATATAGCTTAATTCATGATCATACTCTTGTGCTATCATTCTTTCTAGTTTCCATTTTGTTATATGCTAAGATTAAGATCACAAAACTATTGGATTTCAACCTAAACTTCTAATACTCGATCTATGTCATTATCAAAGAAAGGAGCTATTAAAGAGCCGTCACTAAATTCTATGGTAAAGCCATGAGAAAATAACTCAAACTAGTAAGATATAATAAGATACAGTGAATCTTACATTATTCATGAGATTCATCTATAAACTTGCAACCAAATTAAAAAGAGTTTGTATTCATTAATATATTTTTAACTTGCCATTAAAAATAAAGATTATATCATATTTTATTAATCACGTATAAAATTTTGTTAAAAATAAGACTCGATACTTCTGATTCTATTATTACATATATCCTTGACTAGTCTTTTCATTATCTATTCCATGAATGAATAGTTTTTTCTCAAACATAAAAAAATTTCCAACAAAACATAAAAAACAAATAAGCCTTAAGTCATCAAATATGGAACATTGTTTAATCGCATAAGCAAGATACACTCCAACAAAATTTCCATCCAACAAAATCTTCTTACTCTGGAAGGCCCAACACAGGCCAGGTGTCGTAATGCAAAATCTAACAGCAGTCAATTGTTTTTCAGATTCATAGTTAGGAGACTGTCTGGGGAGACATGTTGTGCACCAGTGTAATACTTGTACTTAGAGCAAATATCTGCAGGCAAACACCTGGTACCACAAAATGTTAAGCAAATTAATCAATATAAAATATCACAATTTCGGTACGTAGCAGGGTGATCCTTTTGCATTTCTTTGGATAAATAAGATAAATCAAAAAGTACTGATTAAAATTTCATTTCAGACGCAAAATATATTAAATTTGATTTGATTTTGATGAACCAAAACAATAGTTTTAAGCTTTGGAAATAGATCTACAAATAGTTTTGATTCAGGGTTAAAATCATCAACAGACAAACTCGTATTCAAGTTCTTCAGTGAATTTTTTAAATATCGGAAATGAATTTCAGTAACAGACCGTTCTATTGTGCTCAAATTGAAAGGACACCCTGCAACTAAAATCTAGAGAACAAACTTCAGCTCTTACCAATCACAGTGCGTACTAACACAAGAAGATCATATATCAGCAGGTCTGTGAAGCTTTGGAGATTGCTAACCTACAAATCAAATACAATTGTCAGCCAAAAGCATCAGATGATGAAAAGCCAACAGCTGTGCATATGTATTTTATTGCTTCAATCAAGATAAGCAAACAAGAACAACTAGAATGGCAAGCCAACAAGGCCCGTTAAACAAAGCGAAGCCAGCCAAGCCTGTTAAACAATGCTGAGGCACGAACGCCCGATAAACCACAAGACAAGGTGGGCAACCAGTATTTGTTGATGTTGTCTGTATAACCGATAAACCTCTAGTCCTGATAAAAAGTATAAGGATACGAGAAAGTTGGATCTGAAATACGACAAAGTTATCATGAATGGATCTGATGGGATCAAACTTTGATGTTCAAATTAAATATCTAATCAAGAGAAAGAAATGGTAAGTTTCAAAATCAAAGCACCTATGGTTTTTTTTATGAGTTTCTGAAGACGCCCTAAAGATTTGGCAACTTAATAGAGTTATTACGAGTCTACTTGCATGCTTAGTTATCTGAACCTCATCAAATGTGCAACGATAACTGCACAACAGGCTAATACCATTTGATATGGACGGAAAAATAACACTGAAAACCAGCTACTTTAGATGCTAATCTGTTCATGTGTGAGCGAGCAGTGATCCACAGCATTGCAACGGATCCAACCAGAATATGTCACCTGACCCAAAGACAATAAGCACTTCCTCTCAACGACTTTTAACAGACACTCCTTGTGCCTCTTCCATGACAAAATCAACATGCAAAAACGGAGGTTAGAATGTCTCCTAGTAGTTTAGTATTCTCTGTTATTTGAAAATTGATCTGACGTTTACTAAGTTAGCAAGTTAACATAAAATTTAGCTTTTCTCACACTAATTGGCGTAAATTAGTGTAATGAATCCTTTTGGAGACTTATTATTAGGTACTTTAGGTTCATGTATGCAAGAAACTAATCTATCATATTACTAGCTACAATATAGTAATTAGAATTTATTTATTGATGCTGGCATGTGTCTTTTCACAGGTAGAGTTCTTATTTTGATAAAAAGAAACTAACATTATCAACTAATGAGCTGTGGTCTCTTGAATCACTATAAATGCATACAAATTAGAATCATAATTGATTTGTCACTTTTAAAATGGAATTTTTACATTCTTATCTCATTATTCTTGCTTTGTTCAATTTCCTCTTTTAATCTTTTGGGATAGTATGAAGTAACTTGAAGGGCTAACACTAGCATATCAAACATTCTTTGAAATGGACAAATTGACAAAAGGTACATCAACAAGATTCTCCAAGGTGTTATCTGTTGGTGCAATTGTGCCCAAAGTGGTACGTGGTCTGTTGTCCGAGGTCCGATGTGGATGTTTGGGCCTAGACTCTAAGTTGGGTCTTTGCGTGAGTATTTGTGTGTTTGAGTGATCAGGCACTTGCAAGAACACACATAGAGCACTAAAATGCTAAGCGCTCAGCATAGTCGAGTAATGATAAATGTTGGCTTGGCATGACTAAGGTGACACACCCAGTAGCATGGAGGTTCAAAGAGGTCAGAGAAGAATAGTATAGGACATTTGAGAAACTGCACGACAAAGAGCACTTGGGTAAAGGAACCATTTGTCGAATAGAAATTTTCAAACAGTAAACAGATACAGCAATGCAAGATCACAATCAAATAAGTTTAGTCATAACCTAGCAGTTAAAAAAGCTTCTTTCGAGCCAATTTTCAAATGAAAATATCTATAGGAACTCCACTATATAAGAAAATTAACATGGATAAAGGAATTCATAATGTAAGTGTATGTGTTTTTATTTAAGATGCTCATTTCTATAAATTTTGTGCCTAAAAGTAATGTAGCAGAAGAATGGAGTAGACAAAATTCTGAAACCAGGCTCCTTTTGATGGGATTTTTGACCTAAGGTTTGTGAGGAATTGGAATTTTCACTTTGACGCTTGTCATTCAAATAAAGAATTCTATGAGAATTCCAGTTCTAGAATCCCTCTATTCCCAAAAGGTTTCAAGCAGACTCCGAAAAGGCATTGCCTTTTGATCAGAAATCTTAAATGGGGAAATCTAAACAGTCAGCAAAAGGCTAAAAATAATGAGAGCTGAACAATACTCAGGTTACCTTTAAGTGCAGGTTACTCCTAAAAATACAAACAACAGATAGTGCAGTTGCTACAGATGAGAAGATATTGTACAATCTCAGCAATCTTTTGGAGCTGCGCCTTCGACCTGAAGTCATGTGAAACAAAAGCTATACATGTAAACATGAAGAGATAACAATGATAGCAATTGAAGATGACATTTTCCAATCATCACGAACCTAATTCTCCAATTACAAGTGAAATGAATCCAAGTGAAAGAGATACAGCAGGAACTGCCTCAATCTTCTTTTCAGGCAATGCAGATAAGAATACCAGAACTGTCCAAATTATTTGACTGGCAGTCTGTGCATCAATAATTCAGAAACAGATGAGGAATACACAAACCAAAGAGAAAAAAGTGGGGAAACAAGAAACAACCATGAAAATAATAATCTTACAATGTAACACTACCACACAATATGAACTTGCATGGGCCAAACCATAAAATTAGTGATTGTTTGTTATGAAAACTTGTTATTAGTCAATTATATCATCTAGATTCTAACTACTATGATCCAAAGCATGAAATCTGTAAAAACACTCAGAGTTAACTGGGAAAGAAGATTTATAAAGTGGCATACTTCACAGAATCAACTTGAAAGTTGGTCCTCCAAGAGCCACATTCACCTCCCTCAATTATATAAAAACACAGCAAACCATTGACATAATTTAATCATCGACCAGCAAACATCATCCCACCTAAGATATTAAAAAATCTTACTTGAGGGAAATCATGTATAGAAGCAAAGATATACATTTGAATTTTGTGCTGGCCCTGAGGGCAAGAATGTGCCAGTCTGCTGAAAATTCATTAACTTATCATATTAAGTCTGGTGTATTAGCATATAAATACTTAAAAAACAGAGCTCATTTGGCCTCAACAACTACTTCTTGAGAGAAGCGGTCTTCAATAAGAAGCAAGTATATCACAATTGGTTAACTGTTCACCATTCAAGCAAATAGGGTCTCATCTCTTGTAATCACAACCTAAGTAGGAGTTCTAAAAACGGAGACATAATTTTCATTCTAAAGTTTACTACTTTTGAAGAGAATATCAACCACAATTATCAAAACTGATCAGGATTAGTCAAATTTACAAGTGGTGTGAAATATATTTGATGGCAACATAATACAACTATTCATGTAGCCGAGGATGTAGGAAATTTTGATAAAACACATAAAATGAATCTCTTGTCAATCTTGTTTTCTTCTTGTAATTGCACTTTCTCTTCCTTGCATTTTTGAGTTTTTAGATTTGCACAGCACATATGAATGTTCAACTCCCAACAACATGTGCTTATTTTTTGGATAATCTAACTTACCATGAACATCAAGAAAAATAATTGATTTCGTTTCAGAATCTATACATTCAAATAAGAGGGATAAGCATTTCACCACTATTACAAATACATATACAATTATATCTAATATTGGTGCAAAATGTTTTAAGCATTATAGATTTGTTGAATCCAAGTCCAATTAAAGGTGACAAGTCCCACCAAGTATGGTCAACTTCACAAACAACAAGGACATTTTAATTTAATCAAGTTATCTAATATATCTGAATGAACATTTCAAGCTAATCTTGTTATCTACGATATTTGAAATATTTATCTGGCAAACATTGATGTTATGATCCAAAACTAAGTACTGGATTACAAGAGGTAAATTACGAAATACCTAGAATGAACATGCAGACTCGTAATTGGTTGTCATCATAATATTTTCATATTACTTATCTACCATAGCACCAATGACACAATTTCATACATCATCGTCTAGACATGCTCCAAATAGACACCAATTAAAGAAAGGTAGCTATTGCATGCACATGCTTCTAAAATATCAAACAATCATATTAGTGTTGACAATATTAGTTTCTTAACAACTATTTGTGCCCTGTTTATCCTAAACCGAAAAAGAGTGGAAAGAGAAGAGGAAAAAGAGTGGAAAGAAAAGAGTTCACAGTAGCCAAGCCCTAGCTGTAAGCTCATGGAGGTCACGAGCGGTTTGTGGCCTAGCCGTAAACAGTTCATGACCTGGCCACTAACTCACAGTGGTCGCAAGTGATTTGCAGCCTTCCCACAAGCTCATAGACGTCAAGTCACGAACTTGCAAGGGCCAGACTGTGAGTTTGCACTTTGCAGAGTTCAAGTTCACCGGAGTTTTTGAAGCAAGGAAGGAAACTTCATTCCACCCGATTTCATGTAAAAATGATCCACAAACAGATTTAGAATCTGTTTGTGGATTTGTTTACAATAGGTAAACAAAGACTCCTGTACATTTCATTCTTTCTCTCATGTGCACTTCCGAGTAAACAGGCATTATAAAGATTTAAACTTTGGGACAAGGAGAGACAAATAGTCATTCCTAGTAAAAGTCGCAAAAATAAAATTATGAGATTGCATATACGTAAACAGCCACTTTTGAGATAGTACATAGCCAACATTTAGCAAGCACCTGATGCGCACTCAAAGCAACTATATCTTGAATTACTACATCATATACACAAAATCCTTACATGATGACAATATAATCTAATTCCATAGAAGTTTTTGAGAAGAAGAAAGGAACGGGAAAATAGTATAAAAGCAAGACATTTCAATTAAACGATTCATGTGTCACCTGGGCAACAAGTAGACCTCCAAGCCTGGATTTCCCTCGAGCCACTTTCGTGTACCCTGTGATCGCGACTAAAGAATTAGAAACATTTGCGGCAGGTGATTACATCACATTTGGTGAGGAATCACGAAAAATAAACGCACTGGAGTCGACGACCATGCGGTAGGAGAAGTCCGATCCATCAGTTCCCGACGGCCGACGGCCAGCAGCGACGCTCCGCTTCTGCATCGGTGTTTATCCCCGCCGCTGCTTCCTTCAAGCTGCCGCCCTCCTTCGTGAGATCTTAACGTGAGGGAAGGGTAAATAGGGAAGGGGAACTCTAAACAAATGGAGTGAGAAAAGAAAGGTAAGGAAGGGTAAGGCCATGAGATTGAAGATTGGGTAACGGGAACGAAAACCAATTTTATCCCTCTTTCATAATATTAATTCCCCAAAAAAAAAATTGCTCACGGCGACAGCTCACAGCGGCGGCGACGTCTTCTCCGGCGACAGCTCACGTCGGCGGCGTGAGAGGTGAAAAGCAGAGGGGAAGTGGTGAAGTCGGCGTAGGACAGCTGACGGCGGCGGCGTGAGAGGTGAAAAGCAGAGGGGAAAGTGGTGAAGCCGGCGTAGGAATAAAAGTTAGGGAATTAATTGAAACCCTAGGTTGGTTGATTAGTCAATAAAATTTCAATTGAAATATAATTTAATTAAATTTTAATAGAATTGTCCTCAAAAAATATTATATAAAATCTATTTTAAATTCTGAAAATTATTAAATAAATTTTATATATTTAAATGTATTTATTTTACATATCATTAACTAATTATTATTATTAATCAAATTATTAATCTTATTAATTTAATTACTAAATTCATTCTAATAAAAATTTTAAATGACTAATTCTATTTATCAAAAAGTATAAATAATTTTATATATCTGGTGGTGTTTGGTTGATGGATTTGGGAATTAGGGAATGAAATGATAGTAAAAGATAGTGTTTGTATTTTAGGTTTGGGAATGATATTTTAGGATTAATTACTAGATTTATGTGAATCAATCAAACTCATGTAACTTGATGGGTTTCATTTCCATTCCTATTCTCATTCCATCCTACTATCAAACTCATACCCATAATAATCCCATCATTTAACCAAACGCCCCTACTTCCCAGCAAGTAACACCAACGTTTCCTCTCTCTAAATATTTTACTTCTCTTTTTTTATCCTTCCTTTTTCCTTATTTTCCCTTTCATTAATGAAACTTTTCACGTCCCATTCTAATATAGACTCTAAGTCGATCAGAATCCTACCTTTTCAAAAAAAAAAACGATGAACCCACAATGTGACAACTGGTAGATGGTTGAGTAAAACTCAAGTGCTAGTCGAAAAGTATCAATTATATCCAATAATATTTGAGTTAGACTCAATTTAGATTTAAATAAAATTTATCATGGATATCACATTTAAATAGAACATCTTACAAATTCAACTACTCATTGTCTATCTAAATTGATTGTTTAAGAAGATCAACATTGTGGATTGGTTTGCACACTTTCAACAACGTAAAGGGTTGTCATGTTGGTGGATGAAGCCTCGTCACTGGTGTTCAACAAAGAGATAGATTTCAGACGAATTAGTACTAACTTAAATTTAGTATCACAGATAAACTTAATTAGATATATAAAGTATTATAGTTCGACGTGCATATGTGTCCGTAACGTGACTATATATATATATATATATATATATATATATATATATATATATATATATATATATATATATATATTATTCTATACACTCTTATATGGATGATTATGGACGACAGACAATGTGATAAATTGACAGGGATAAAAATCAAGCATTTTCTCCTTCTCTTCAAAACACACGAGCATATTTTGACTTTCTCTTCCCTTCCCTTCCCTTTGTTTTCCGTCATTGCTTTTCAAAACATTGGTGCGCTAAGCCTTCTTCCCCTCTCATCCCGCTCCTCTCTTCTCCCGGGTCAAATCCTAGGGCCATCTTCTTCAGCATACCTTATCGCGTGGAATTAGTTAGGGCACCAACGTCCACCCTGTACTACTCATCTCCCTCCTCTCCTTTTTCTATTCATATTTCTTAATGGTGCATTGCATAGGAGATTATTAAGAGTTGGAATGCGCCATTTTGAAAGACCAGCACCACTCATGTGCTAGTTATCTTTAAAATGCTGGTTTTAAAAGCAACGTTGATCAATAGTGTATTGGTTTTCTTTTAAAACCAGCACCAATATGGTGGTTTTGTGTTGGATTTCATTCAAAATCAAGCAATAGTATGTTGGTGCTGGTATTAAAAAATCAACAGCACGTTGGTGGTAATTTTTGAAAGAAAATTAGCTACATTTCAATATTCTTTAAATACCAGCACCAGCATGACACTGTGCTTTAAATACCAGCACCAACGTGCATTGTTCTTTCGATACCAGCACCAACGTGGTGTTATTCTTCAATACCACCACCAACGTGCTGTTGTTATTTCAATACCACCACCAAGTTGTTATTATTATTTCAATACTAGCACCAACATGTTATTCTTTCAATACCAGCACCAACATATTGTTGTTCTTTTAATTCCAACACCAACGTACTGATGTTCTTTGAAAACCAACACCAACATTGGTGCTGGTTGGTGCTGGTTTTCAAAGACCAGCAGTACATTGGTGCTGGGGTTTTAATTTTTTTTTTTTAAATAGCCAAATACAATTATCTTGGCATATACATCCAAAGCAAGAAAATCATTGTTTAATAAACTTCCAAATAGCATTTAAGCTCGGCTTATATCTATCCAGTAACTGATATGTTATTTGTGCTTCCTCTTATACTATTGCTCGATTATCTGAATCATACATCCTATATTAATAGAAGAAAATTAGTGTGATACTTAGCTATACATTTCCCAAGTTGATGATGATAAAAAACCAAAAATTGGGAAGAAATTTTCATCACCGGAAGAGGTATTTTTATTTTATAATCAATATACACGAGAAGTCGGATTTAGCGTAAAAATAAGCAATAGCAGAAAAAATGAGAAAACTAATGAAGTATCCTGGAAAAAAATTTGTATGCTTTAAAGAAAAACATATAAATAGTCAACGAAATATGTAGATACAAGGTGATAAAATCAAAAAGACAAGAGCACATGCTGAAGTTAAAACTGGATGTAAGTTAAAGATTTCATTGGTGAAGGAATAAACTGGACCTAATTGGATTATCACTAACTTCATTGAAAGTCATAATCATCCACTCTCGTTTTCTACAAAGGTGCATTTGCTACGCTCACATCGTAGTGTTTCGGTGGCAAAGAAATTATTGACTCAACAATTTTCAAAGGCTAATGTGTTAACCTATCAACAAGTATGATTATTGGATATAGAGTATGGAGACCTTGAGCATGTAGGTTACATAGAAAGAGATATTAGAAACTTCGAAAAGTAGCTAAGGGATTAACAAAAGGGTATCGATGTTGAAACAATGATTAAGTTATTTGTCTTTGAGAAAGAGAAGAATTCAGATTTTTTCTTTGATTACGATACTGATTCAGATAACAAATTTTGTAGATATTTTTGGGTGGATCATTTATCAAGAAGGGCATATAGTGTATTTGGCGATGTAGTCATATTTGATACGACATATAACATCAATAAATATAGATTGATTTTTGTACCATTTGTAGGAGTGAATAATTATCATCAGGAAGTTGTTTTTGGTTATGAGTTTCTAAGTGATGAGAAAACAAAGTCTTTTATTTGATTGCTTAACAAGTTAATAGAAGTCATGCCTAAAGGGCCTCTAAGCTCTTCTGAGGCACCTCTGAGATGCCTCCAGGACCCCTCCGTACCAAGAAACCTTATCCGCAGACCTTATCTCTTCGAGGGTGCCTCCACCCTATCCAAGGTGCCTTCCACACGGATTTGAGGCTCCTCTGAGTACCTCTGAGGTGCCTCCGACACTGTTCATTCAAAATTAATTTTTGCCATTTAACCCTACAAAAGTACATTAGTACTCTAAAAATAAAATGTAACCTGCAAAAAAGAGTTAGCATAATACTAAAATAGTACTATTAATTAGATCCCGTCTTACCAAGACTAGGATCTAGTCATGATCTTAGTTTAGGTTTTTAAAATGGACCTAAACTTGACCAATGCCTACAGTCCTATTGGGACTCGTCTTCACTGAATCACTCTCCTCTAGTGACTTATCTCACTTGTCATTTGTCGTCCTTGACTTATCTTTTGGCCTACTAGGTTTTCTCGCTAGTTATTAGGTTCGTAGACCCAACTGAACTTCAACCAACTGTCAAGTCCCGCAGACCTAGTCGGACTTTCCATTAGATATCAGGTCACTACTTGACCTATCTGGACTTTTCACTAGCTAACAGGTCCGCAAACTTAGCTAGATTTTAACCTAGTATCAGGTCCTCTAGACCTGTCAATTTCTACACACTTGGTAAATATATCAGATTACATAAAGTCTGACTTTAACCATTTGTTATTAATCAAAACCTAAGTTCATTTATATTTACTTCACCAACACAATGAAGTGGAGTAGATCTTTGACTATAAGCAAGTTCCATATCAGATGAGTGTGAAGTTAATTGCCATCAAATTCAAGGGGTGAGCATTGACATGGTGGGAATAAATGTGGCGCTCACAAGACAGATAGGAAAAATCCTAAATTACTAATTGGGAGAAGATGAAGAAGAAGACGAGGGAGCAATTCCTTCCTTTCAATTATACCTAAACTCTATTCTAGCGACTTCACTCGTTGAGATAAGACATGAGATCGATCGACAAATATACAGAAGATTTCTTTCAGTTGGTTGCCCGAAACGATTTATCCGAGACAAAGGAGTAAAAGGTGGCATAGTACTTAGGGGGTTGCACCTAACCTTACAAGATTCCCTTAGACTTCATTTGTTCTTGACGGTTTCAGAGGCCTATCAGCATGCATTGGTGGTCAAAAAGTAGTAGAATTAGAAACCATTGGGGAGAAGTGACCAAAATAACAATGTTAGGACCTTGACATCAGCTAGAGGGGGGGGGGGGTGAATAACATCTCATCCAAATCATTCACTTCCTATAATATTAGTGCATAGAGGAATACAAAACAAACTAACAAGTAGAAAGCTAAACTAAAACAAGAAGAATGAAGACAAGCATACCACAAAGACGCGCTCGTTTACGTGGTTCGGAGATAAAGCTTCTACTCCACGGTTGTCCGTAAAGTGGACGATCCTGATCCGTTAGAGGATGATTCCATGGAAAACCCCGGCTAGCTCAAACTTCCTTCTTAGTGGAGAAACCTCACCACAACGTTGATCCAAAACCCTTAGATCACAAGAAGAGCATAGAGCACTTAGGAGACTTCTAATAGACTTTAACCAAGCCAATTTTGTCAACCTTAACCAAGCACCCTAAGCTCTCTTAAATAGAGCTCGAGAAGAAACACTTAGGGGGTGTTTGATTGATGGATTTGGGAATGAGGGAATGAGATGATAGTAAAAGATAGTGTTTGGATTGTGGGTTTGGGAATGACAATTTGGGAATGATTTCTAAATTTATGGGAATCAACTAAACCCATATAACTAGGTGGGTTTCATTTATATTCCCATTCCTATTCCACCTTACTATCAAACCCATACCAATAGTCATTCCCCTCATTTAACCAAACGCCACCTTAGCTGTGTTTCCCGCCACCAATCGACTGGTAAAAATATCAGTCATCTGGTCTTAAGTGGAATTTAATTGTTATAGGGCAATAACTCGATATCAGTCGACTGATGAAAACACCAATCAACTGCTCCACATGGGTTGAGTGAACAGAGGCATTTTGTTCACTACCAGTCGACAAATGAAAACATTGTCGGGTCACTTGGGAGCTAGAGAAGGGGGGGGGGGGTGAATAGCTTATCACTCTCGTTCACTTGCTTCATAGATGATGATGTGTAGTGGAATAAACTCGAAGCCAAACTCTCCAATGCTAACATAGGGATTTACTTGGTATCCACCTCAAGAAAATGTGACTAATACAAGGATCCACATACATGAGTACTATCCACTAAGAAAAATACTCATTCTCGGAGCAAACCGGAGGTGGAGAAATCTCGTACAAACTCACATAAGCATATAACTCGAAACAAGGAATAAATGTAAACAATACAATGAATAATCTTTATTGTTAGATCTTGTATAGCTTGTAGATGCCTCTTGACTCTTGGAAATATAACAACACTTGCCCCCAAGATGCTTCAAGAACTGGCGAAAGAATCGTAAGCTCGGTGGAGAAGATCTCATGTAAGTACTGTTGAAGTTTGAACATCGCTGTCGCCTTTATACTTCACGATCTAGGACTCCCAATCTATTGGGCATGCTCCTAATCGATTGCCACGTAAGATCCCAATGATCCTAGCCATCTAAAACTTGCATCCTAAATAGCGGTAATATCCTAATCGATTAGGTGTAGTTGGATCGATCTAGTAGTTTTCTGTGCTTTTGCAGAAAGCCTCAAAATCAATTGACCAATAGATTCCGGCTTTCCCTCGTGTCAATGTGAGAAATCGAGCCCCAAGCGATCGACTGATCGATTGGCGGTGCCCAATCAATCTACTGATTGATTAGGAACCTCTCCCAATCGATCGATCGATCAATTGGGTCCCTTTTTCTCACATCACTCTTACAGTCGAGGGTTCTGGTTGATTGATTGGATTCTCACATCACTCTTACAATCGATCGACTAATCAGTTGATTGATTGGATTCTGGTTCAATTGATCTCTTGATCAACTTGACCAACCCTAACTTGCCTAACTTAAGTCGAGGGTTCTCATACCCAACATTCGGTTAACTGTGACCTGTTGGGATTTCATCACCAAGTGTCTAGTCAATTCTTTGATCTACTTGGATTTTTCTCCTCGTGCCAAGTGTCCGGTCAACCTTGACCCACTTGGACTTACCGTCTCATGCCAAGTGTCCAGTCCTTTATGACCCACTTGGACTTCCAAATACTAGGTGTCTGGTCACCCTGGACCCACCTATATTTCCACGTGTCTAGCTTCACTCACCATGACTTCCTTACTGCCTAACTTCACTTACTAGGGCTTTCACCTAGCTTCACTCACTAAGATTTTCATCTGCCTAGCTTCACTCACTAGGTCTTTCACATAGCTTTACTCACTAGGATTTCCATCTGCCTAGCTTCACTCATTAGGTCTTTCACCTGACTTCACTCACCAGGATTTCCCATCACCTAGCTTCACTCACTAGGATTTTCCTTCTACTCGGCTTCACTCACTAGGACTTTCCTACCAAGTGTCCGGTCAAACACTGAACCACTTGGATTTTCATCTTCTTCCAACCTTCTCGTTGGACTTCTCTTGCCTAACCTCCAATTAGGACTTCCCAGTCAAGTATTCGGTCAACCTTGACCTACTTGACTTTTCTTCACATTAAACTGGTCAACCTTGACCAATCTCCCTAAATAGACGATTGCTCCTATAATCTTCATATTGTCAATCATCGAAACTCACACATTATGACTCAAGCTTGAGCCAATTTAAGCTTAGTTAATCTGGTCAACCTTGACCTAGGGAAATTGCACCAACAATCTCCCTCTTTTTGATGTTTGACAATACCCTTAAGTTAGGTTAATCCATAGCCTCAACTTCTTCTTCATGCTAAAGCATGAATGAGAGTTTTCCTTCATTCTCTCCCTTTCCTAGAGGGTAAACTCCCCCTTAGGGTAATGATGACCTAACTTAAACCTTATATTCTCCCCCTTTGGCACACATAAAAAACTCGCCCCCTAACGAGTTATCTCCACGTTGTGCACAATCTCATTCGTTGTTTACAACAACACAATAAAGGTCTCATACCCTTCACTGTCTCCAATGCTCATCCTTGAACATTAACACTCAAATAATGAATATATCCACTCTTCTATTATTTTTCAATGCTCAACCTTGAACATTTACTATAATACAACCTTTCGTAGTGTTAGAAATTATTTTCATGTCTTTAAGGAGTAGCTCTCCCTCAAAACATGCTCCAAACTTTTGTCATTGTACCAACAATGACTTGGAGTTCCTAAAACTTTAAGAAATAAAAAATTTGAAGTTTTGAGGTCGAAAATCTAATAATAAAACTAAACCTCATTCTAAACTTCAACTTAGTCTTCTTTAACAAATCCACTCTTGTTTTCATCAAGAAAACTACCCTTAAATGTTTAAAAATGAATTTCATAGGGTTTAGGAATGATTAACGTGACTAAAAATGGCTTATTGTGGTGAAATCAGACATTCACAGTCAAAATCAGCCTTTCCAATCGATTAAAGTTGGGGCTCAATCGATTGAAGCCATTTAATAGATGCACTTATAGATTCCGCAAGCTTCTGTTCAAGGAAAATACCCTTGAATCGATCACCAAATCGATCCAGGCAAGGACAATCGATCGACTGATCGATTCTGTAAGCTTCTGCTCATGAGAAAACTCAGCTCAATCGATAGGCTGATTGATTGAACTCTCCCAATCGATAGGCTGATCAATTGGATTTCTGATTTCCTGAAATCAAATTTAAGCCAAAATTCAGAAATACCCTAATAATTTTATAAAATTTTAAAAATTATGAAAATTCTTGTAGACATTATTTAAGACATATACTATCAAGGGAAAATAGTTTTCTATAAAATAATTCATATTTTTAAAGATTGACATAAAATTGGAAACTCCTGAAAACTTTAATGTTTTTCTCTAGTTTGTGTCAAACTTTTCAATGATGATTGCGATGATTGCTATCAAAAGATAGTCTATGTTGGCGCTCGGAATTCCATTATGTGTAAATCCCCTGTACAAAAATTTGTACAAGGACAGAACTATTCCTAGTAAACCATTTGCTTGATCAGACATGTGTTTGATCAATCAAGCAAGTTCTTGATTGATCAAAACACACCTTGATCGAAGCACAAGATTGTAGCCTCTTGTGTTGGTATTTCAGGATCCATACAAAGAAAACAAAACTAGTTGCGCTGCAGAATAAATAACTAGTTGTACCTTTCTTCATAGACAAAGACCTCTTGATCTTCTGCTGTATTCCTCTCATCTTCTTGGATGTCGTGTGAGCAACGATCTACCAAGACAAACCACCCAAACCTTCTTTTGTTTCCAAGCCGCCTACCACCAAAAGATGCAAATAAAAGGGGCGCCTTCTTCTTCTTCTTCTCCTCTAAACCGTCGACCACCTAGGGTGGTTCTTCTTTTCTTCTTCTCCTCCAAGCTCCGACCACCAAGGGAGATATGCGCCGGTCCTAGAGGGAGGAAAGGGAGGAAGAGATGAGAAGGTGGAGCGTCAGCCCTAGGAGGAAGAGAGGAGGTGGGCGCCGACTCTAGGGGAAAAGAAAAGAGAGAAAAGAAGAGATGAGGTGTCAGCCACAAGCAAGGGAAAACAACTTAAGAGAGATTAGGTTATGGTGGCATGACCTCTTCCCTTTTTATAACCTTTGGCACCAGATAAAAGAGGAGAAATATTAATAGAATTTTTGTTTAGAAAAAATCTCTAGGAAAGAATTTACATAATTCTTTTTAGAAAAATTTCTTAGGAAAGAATTAATATAATTTTTTTTAGAAAATTTCTAAGAAAGAATCAACATAATTCTTTTAAGAAAAATCTTTAATTTTGTTGAGAAAAAATATTCCCCTTTTTCTTTCTTTCTTTCTTTTCTTTTCTCTTCCTTTTCTTTTCTTTTTCTTTTGGTTTGGCCGGCCCCTTGCTTGGGCACCAAGCAAGGCTTGGCCGACCCCTTTCTTGGGTAGGAAACAAAATCAAACGAGTGAATGCGAGACTTTGTAGAGGCTACAACAGGGACCGAGAGGAGAAATTGATTTTGCCCTCCTGATGGACTTGACTTCCTGTGTTCGACCCGAACATCTAACTCAAGTTCATCAATAATAACTCATACCACTAAAAAGTTATTATTGAACTATCGCACCAATCTCATATTACATTATGAGCTCCTTCGTATCATGAATGCATTAATCTCCCTATGTTTAAGATATCGTATGTCCATTAATCTCCCTGTGTTTAAGATCACAATTCTTAAAATTTAATAATCTTATCAAGACCTTGGTCTTTTCTTACTTATAACTACTCATAATCCTCAAAAAGGGTTTAATGGAACACATAAACACTCCACCAAAATTCATGGCTATTCATGCTTATTAAATGGCACAGAAAATCTAGGACTACATGCACAAAATGAGAAGCTGTTCAGGTTCATGAAAGTAGCATAAATTTTGAAATTGCATTCTCTAAAATAAAACTGCTCATACTCATTGGATAGCATGGAATTAATTAAATCTGCACGTTCATGGTAGGGTTGTTCATGCTCACTAAAGCCACAAAGGAACCATAAACAGAAAATTGCAAGGCTAAACATAAGCCATTCATGCTCAGTACCGTGGCAAGGTAAGAACCTAAATCTGCATGCTAAGCATAAACTGAAGTGTCTTAAAAAAAACATGGCACAACTAAACCAAAACCTGCTGAAGCTTAAAACTGTGTGAAACTTATTCAAAGCTTACTACAGCAGGAATACTACAGCAGAAATACTACAGCAACAACATATTCCGGAAACTACAGCAGGAATACTACAGTAGGAATGCTACAGCAACAGCATATTCCGAAAACTACAGCAGGAATACTACTATGGAAGAAAATCGAAAGTCCAACAACTCCAAAGAAGAAAGCTTCAGAATTAAGCATTCTTTAAATATTCTTTACAGTAGCAAAGAACCAAAAGGAAACCATGTTCCTAGCAACCAAAATTTTAACAGCATGTTTTGGAAACAAAAAGGAAAACCTAAATAATCTCCCTTCCGTTTCCTTCATGTAACCCACGGCAGAAACATTAAAACCCCAATCTATATAGCATGCTTCAGAAAAAAACGAGAAGAACAACTCCACAGCTACTCTTACCGCAGGTGAGAAGCAACTTACCCTTCGTGTTCTTGGACTTACAACCGAAGAAGAAAAGGGCTCCTAGGGTTTCGGATAGCTCAAATCTCAACCTCTTCCTCGTACCTACCGTTCCTTCTTGACGAGAGGAGCTCGGATCCGAGAAGAGCTCGCGAAAAAATCCCCTTTGGCCGGCCGCTGGAGAAACCCTTGCTTCCTGCTGCATTTTTGCCGGAGACGAGAAACGCCGACGCGCCACGAGAGAGAAAGGAGAGGAAAGGTTTTTAGGCCACGATAAAACCTAAGTTCTCCCTTTATAACTCCAATATTCTGTTAACTATCTACCACTTAAATATATTTCGCTATCTATCTGATCAGCATCGTTCGCTTGGACACTTGGTCAGCCGAATTCGCTTAAGACTTGGTTCGGCCGAAGGTCTCCGGTTCGAATCTCGGCTTGGTCATTATTTTTGTCGAAACTTCTTTCGTTTAGTAAAAATACCAAACGAACTCCAAAAATTACATAAAAATACTCTAAAAATTTCTAAAAATCTCTAGAATATTTCTAAGGCATTTCTAAATATTTTTAAGTACTATTAAGACTTGAAATGAGGAAATTTGGGTTATTACAATTCCCCATACCTTATAAAAAGTTCGTCCTCGAACTTAGAATAATTCTGGATATTTCTGTCTCACGCTGTCCTCACGCTCCCAAGTAACTTCCTCGTGCTTCTGATTCTGCCAGATGACCTTCACTAGTGGTACTTCTTTGTTCCTTAGTCTCTTAACTTCTCTGTCCACTATCTGTGTAGGTCTGCTCTCATAGTTAAGATTCTCCTGGATCTGCACTGACTGAGGCTGAATCACTTGGCTAGGGTCGTGGAGACACTTCTTTAGCATGGAGACATGAAATACATTATATATTCCTGACATGTCTTGTGGTAAGTCTAGCTTGTAAGCTACCTTCCCAATCCTTTCTTTGATCAGGTAGGGACCTTATCACTCCCTTCATAGGAGCGACCTTGAGAAAAACTGAATCCCCTACTTCGAATTCAAGTGGTCTACGGAGTGTGTCAACATAACTTTTCTGTCTACTCTGAGCAGTCTCAATTCTCTGTCTGATCTTCTGGATAACCTGAGTGGTTTCATCTATCATCTCGGTCTGGATGCCCAGCTCTACTTCCATTTCTTTTCTTTCACCTGCTTCTTGCCAGCAAATGGGTGATCTGCACTTCCTGCCATACAACGCCTCATATGATGCCATCTTGATGGTGGCCTGATAGCTATTGTTGTAGGCAAACTCAGCTAAGCACAGATACTTGCACCAACTTCCCTTGAAATCTAGTGCACAAGCTCTGAGCATATCTTCTAAAATCTGATTTACTCGCTCTGTCTGTCCATCAGTCGGAGGATGGAAGGTGTGCTAAACTTAAGTTTGGTGCCTAGTGCATTCTGAACACACTCCCAAAAGTGAGAGGTGAAACACTCATCTCTATCAGAAACAATAGATTTAGGAACTCCGTGAAGTCTGATCACCTCCTTAACATATAGTTGTGCCAACTGCTCTATAGAGTGGGACACCTCGATGGCTAAAAAATGGGCAGACTTGGTCAATCTGTCCACTATCACCCATATTTCATCATATCCATTTGTAGTTCTTGGAAGATCTGTTATAAAGTCCATGGATATTTCTTCCCACTTCCACTCTCGTATTGGGAGAGGCTGTAGAACTCCTCCTGGTCTCTGGTGCTCTGCTTTGACCCTCTAACATGTCAGACAAGTATTGACATATTTTGCTACATCCCTCTTGAGTCCAGACCACCAGAACCCCTGTTTCACGTCTTGGTACATCTTGGTGGAACCAGGATGCATGGAGTAAGGTGTACTATGAGCTTCTTTTAAAATTTTCTTTCTCAACTCTTCATCATTGGAGACACAATCGGTTCCCCTGATAGAGGATTCCACTGTCTGATACTTGAAATTCTAAATTTTCTTCTTTTTGTATCCCTTGCTTGATCTTCTGGATGTCTGGATCTTCACTTTGCTTTCTCTGTATATCCTCAAGCAAGGTAGACCCTAAGGTCAATGCAGAGAGTTGCCCATAAATAATTTTCATTCCAAAGTCTGACAACTCCTTTTGCAGTGGCAGTGCTAATGATGATAAGTGCATCAAAGCTGCACTGGACTTTCGACTTAGTGCATCCGTCACTTTGTTAACTTTACCTGGGTGGTAGAGGATTTCACAGTCATAGTCTTTGACCAACTCCAGCCACCTGCGCTGTCTCATGTTTAAGTCTTTCTGGGTGAAGAAATACTTTAAACTCTGATGGTCTGTGAAGATTCTGCACTGGACTCCATACAATTAGTGTCGCCAGAGTTTCAGTGCAAAGACCACAGCTGCCAGCTCAAGATCATGAGTGGGGTAGTTCTTCTCATAGTCTTTGAGTTGTCTGGAAGCATAAGCTATAACTTTTCCTTCTTGCATGAGTACAACTCCTAGACCCATCTTGGAAGCATCACTGTATATATCAAAACTCTTGTCACTTTCTAGAACTATCAGGATGGGAGCACTGGTCAGTCTCTTCTTTAGCTCTTGGAAACTCTGCTCATATTTGTCTGACCATTCAAACTTCTTATTCTTCCTAGTGAGGGCTGTTAGTGGAGAGGCTATCCTGGAAAAGTCCTCCACGAATTTCCTGTAGTACCCAGCTAAACCAAGGAAGCTTCTGATCACCTTGGCGTTCTTGGGTCTACTCCAGTTGTTGACCGCTTCTATCTTAGCAGGATCCACTTGAATACCTTCTTTAGAAATGATGTGACCTAGAAACGCCACCTGCTCTAACCAGAACTCGCACTTTGAGAATTTAGCATAAAGTTGCTTTTGCTGAAGGGTCTGCAGGACTATTCTCAAGTGCGTGTCATGCTCCTCTGGGGTTCTGGAATAGACTAGAATGTCAACGATGAACACGATGACAAATTTGTCAAGGTATTCTCTGAACACTCTATTCATCAAGTCCATGAAGACTGCAGGTGCATTAGTCACACCAAAAGGCATGACTACGAACTCATAGTGTCCGTATCGGGTCCTGAAAGCTGTTCTGGGTATATCACTTTCCTTCACTTTCAACTGATGGTACCCAGAGCGCAGGTCTATCTTGGAGAACACTGTTGCCCCTTTCAATTGATCAAATAAGTCATCGATTCTGGGCAGTGGGTACTTGTTCTTGATTGTCACTTGATTCAGAGCCATATAATCCATGCACATCCGCATAGATCCATTCTTCTTGATAAACAACACAGGAACTCCCCATGGTGAATGACTAGGGCGGATGAAGCCTTTGTCAAGCAGCTCCTGAAGTTGTTCTTGTAACTCTTTCAGCTCTGTTGGAGACATGCTGTATGGAGCTTTTGAAATTGGACCGGTACCAGGAACCAACTCAATCTCAAACTCCACTTCTCTGTTGGGAGGTAGTCCAGGTAGCTCTTCTGGAAATACCTCTGGATACTCGCAGACTATCCGAACTTCCTCCTGTTTGGGTCTTTCTTGTTCTTCTGTACTCACAATGAATGCCAGAAAACCAGCACACCCTTTAACTAACATCTGGTGAGCTGTCAGAGAAGAGAGAAGCTTCTGGGTCCTCTTCCTTGGCACTCCTGTGAATCCAAAGGTTGGTTCACCCTCTGGACTAAAGATCACTTTCCTTCCAGTTCTGATTACTTGACTGAGATCTCTGTTTCCCCACTGTCTTGACTTCTATCTTGACTGGCTTGTGTTGCGTTTGTTGTGCCGAAGCCACTAGTTGGATTCCATGAGTTCCCCAGAAGGTAGGGTCGTCAGGAACTTGGAGTTCATGCTTTCTATAGGTACCTGTAATTCTTTGGCAAAGGGTACTGATACAAAAGAATGGGTCGCCCCAGTATCAAATAGTGCAGTAGCTAAATGTTGAAAAATAACTATTTGACCTGTTACGACCGTGGAGGCACTAGTAGCTTCCTCTTTAGTGAGGGAGAATACTCTGGCACTGGCTGGAACTGGTGGGGCTTCCAACCTTCCTTGACTGAGCTGAGGTCCTTCCAGAGTTGCAGGCATATAATGTAACTGAGGTTTGCCTCCATATTGTATTGGCTGTGGCTGAGGTGATTTGAGCTTGTTAGGGCATTCTTTAGCCATGTGTCCTTCCTGCCCACATGAATAACATCCTGTCTTACCCAAAAGACAGGCTCCTTGATGTGTTCTCCCACATTTAGGACAGAGGGGGAACTCGGTCTGCTTGTTTGCTGGTCCTCCCTTCTGGTTACCTCCTGAGTTCCACTACTTTCTCTTGTGACCCTTGCCCTTCCAGTTCTGATTACTTGACTGGGGTTTCTAGCTCCCCACTGTCTTGTCTTCGATTTTGACTGGCTTGTGTTGCGCTCGTTGTGCCTTGATGCTGTCCAGATAGTGCTCAGCGACTAATGCTCTACTGACCAGCTCTTCGCCAGTCTGGGGCTGGTGAGTTCCACTACTCACATTAAGTGCTATCACTGGTCTCAGCATCCTGAGCATCAGTCTGACTCATTCTTTCTCTATACTTACTAGCTCTGGGCAGAGACGAGCTAGCTTGTTGAATCTCTTTACTGTTTCTTCCACTGACAGGTCACCTTGTCTGAATTCTATAAACTCCTCATAATGCTTATCGGTGATCCGCTAGCGGAAGAATTCTTAATAAAACTCTGCCTCAAAGTCAACCCAGCTCATCTGATTGACTGCTCTCTTGCTCTTAACTCTCTCCCACCACATACGAGCATCTCCAGATAGGCAGAAAGAGGCACACTTGATCTTCTCGACTTCTAGCCAGTCAAGAAGTTCTATGGTGCTCTCTAGTGTCTTGAACCAAGCCTGAGCATCCCAGGGCTCGGTCGTGCCTGAGAAACTCTCTGGCTTCAGTTTCAGCCACTGTATCAGATATGCTTCTTGTCTTCTAGGTGCTGTGGTGACTTCCAGGGCGGCTGGTGGAACCTCAGTCACCACTGGAGTCTCCACATTGATAGTTGGAGGAGTGGGAGGGACTGGCCGCCGATTCGCCATCAGATTGACGATCACTTGTTGCTACTATGCTACTTGTCTCTAGAGTTGAGCAACAACTTCAGAGAGATTTGGTTCAGTTGTTCTGGGCTCTTCGTTCTCCTGTGCTCGATCTTCAGTACGAGTGGTCGGGGACATCCTCTTCTTAACATCTAGTTATGTAAAAAGAGAAAAACTAAAATCGTCTCTATTCTTTCTAGACATATATACATATGTAAACAAAAGAAAAACAAGAACTTTCATCTTACTTAAGCATATCTAAGCAAATACTCTATACTGCAAATGATAAGGAAAAGCATAAAAGAAAACTTAAATACTTTCTTACTTGAAGACGGCAAGACTGATGCTAATGTGTGTGTGATGCTGGAGAATGGGAACAGCTCTGATACCAACTGTAACAACCACCCTTCTCACTACTCTCTAAAGGTGTCCGTTACATAACTACTATACACTCTTACTTAACTAGTGTAACAAACTGTACTTTTTTTTCCAGAAAACTTAAAATTTCGGCAGAGTATATGCTGTTCGGCAGGACTAAAATACAATACAATACCGACATGCACATATAACACATAATAGCAGAAACATATGAAACTATATCTCAATGCAAACACAAAGTATCTACTTACTAAACTGAACTTATCTTAGCATGCAATCTAAAACAAGAATAAACTCGAATGACATGGAGTATAAAGTACAATCTCAAATGACATGGAATATAAAGTACAATCTCAAATGTTTCTTATCCACTAAAACATGGAAACTCAATAACGTCCCAAGTCTCTCCCATAGTCCTGGAATCACACATCATCGAACACCTCCTTGTCGCCTTCCTTTGCTATAGCTTTTCCTTTCCTTTATCTGCAGTAAGAGGATATGCAATCTATAAGCAAAATTGCTTAGTAAGCGCTGTCTAACTCACAAAAACTCGAGTATGCATGTGACTGGAAGAAATCTAAAACTGAATGCTTTAAAAGAAAACATATATAGCTGCTCATGTTAATCTAATAGCAAGGAAAACTAGAAAATCTACTCATGTAATTCTAATAGCAAGGAATCTAGAAAAAATCTGCTCATGTATATCTAGTATCAAGGAAATCTAGAAAATCTGCTCATGTATATTTAATAGCAAGGAAAAACTAGAAATCTGCTAATTACAAATTAATATCTGCAATGCTTCATGAAAGTAGCAATCAAACTAAGGTTTGCAATGCTAAAAGAAACCATCAATTCTAACTTGCTGATCTTGGAAATAAAGAAGCTAACTTGCTGAATTAAACTTCTATGACACTTGCTTTGCTAGTTCAAATACATATAGTTTAATACTTCAAAATAATAATAAACTTTTCTTGGGCCCAGGCTTAGTACCAATGCGCGCTCCCTAAAAGAGATTGTGGTAGCTAGTCACCAGTCCTACGAGGGTAAAGACCTTGGTCTTACCAGGGCCAAGACCTTGGAATTGGTCACCTGGATTTGTTTAACGACAACCTTGAAAGTCGGGTACTAGCCTTTTTAAAATAAAATACTTGTTATCTTTTAACATTCTTATAATAAAATGCCTTGGCATTTCTTTGAGCACTTGGTGTGTTGCTGATCCCAATTCTTAAAATTTAGGAATCCTATCAAGACCTTGGTCTTTTCTTACTTATAGCTACTCATAATCCTCAAAAAGGGTTTAATGGAACACATAAACACTCCACCAAAATTCATGGCTATTCATGCTTATTAAATGGCACAGAAAATCTAGGACTACATGCACAAAATGAGAAGTTGTTCAGGTGAAAGTAGCATAAATTCTGAAATTGCATGCTCTAAAATAAAACTGCTCATACTCATTGGATAGCATGGAATTAATTAAATCTGCACGTTCATGGTAGGGCTGTTCATGTTCACTAAAGCCACAAAGGAACCATAAATAGAAAATTGCAAGGCTAAACATAAGCCATTCATGCTCAGTACCGTGGCAAGGTAAGAACCTAAATCTGCATGCTAAGCATAAACTGAAGTGCCTTAAAAAAAACATGGCACAACTAAACCAAAACCTGCTGAAGCTTAAAACTGTGCGAAACTTATTCAAATCTTACTACAGCAGGAATACTACAGCAGAAATACTACAGCAACAGCATATTCCGGAAACTACAGCAGGAATACTACAACAGGAATGCTACAGCAACAGCATATTCCGAAAACTACAGCAGGAATACTACCATGGAAGAAAACCGAAAGTCCAGCAACTCCAAAGAAGAAAGCTTCAGAATTAAGCATTCTTTAAGCATTCTTTACAATAGCAAAGAACCAAAAGGAAACCATGTTCCTAGCAACCAAAATTTTAACAGCATGTTTTGGAAACAAAAAGGAAAACCTAAATAATCCCCCTTCCGTTTCCATCATGTAACCCACGGCAGATCCATCAAAACCCCAATCTATATAGCATGCTTCAGAAAAAAATGAGAAGAACAACTTCACAGCTACTCTTACCGCAGGTGAGAAGCAACTTACCCTTCGTGTTCTTGGACTTACAATCGAAGAAGAAAAGGGCTCCTAGGGTTTCGGATAGCTCAAATCTCAATCTCTTCCTCGTGTCTACCGTTCCTTCTTGACGAGAGGAGCTCGGATCCGAGAAGAGCTCGCGGAAAAATCCCCTTTGGCCGACCGCCGGAGAAACCCTTGCTTCCTGCTGCGTTTTCGCCCGAGACGAGAAACACCGACGCGCCGTGAGAGAGAAAGGAGAGGAAAGGTTTTTAGGTCACGGTAAAACGTAAGTTCTCCCTTTAGAACTCCAATATTCTGTTAACTATCTACCACTTAAATATATTTCGCTACCTATCTGATCAGCATCGTCCGCTTGGACACTTGGTCAGATGGATTCGCTTAAGACTTGGTTCGGCCGGAGGTCTCCGGTTCGAATCTCAGCTTGGTCATTATTTTTGTTGAAACTTCTTTCGTTTAGTAAAAATACCAAACGAACTCAAAAAATTACATAAAAATACTCTAAAAATTTCTAAAAATCTCTAGAATATTTCTAAGGCATTTCTAAATATTTTTAAGTACTATTAAGACTCAAAATGAGGAAATTTGGGTTGTTACAAATGTGTACTAAAACATATACAAGTCATCTTATAGTTTTTATGAGATGCAGACTTTGGTTTTGCCCTAAACTAAGGATCATACATATCTATCTAGGCATTTTGAAGATTATAATCATCCACCTAGGATGCCACTTGTTGATAAGTTCCCTTACCACACTTGTTGGTAAATGTCATTGTCCTTAATTACAAGGAATTTAAAATAATGCATGATGACTTATGACATGCATTAAAAAGAGTAATTTTTTGAGAAAATATACTATAGCTACATGATATATATATGACATGACATGGTATTTTTGTTATATTTTTCATAATAAAATGAATGTGAAATATGATATCATGACATATGATGGGCAAACAATCATGGTAATTTAGCATGGATAAATATACTTAGATTATCCATCTAAGTATCTCTAGATCTTTGCTAACCTAAAATTAATCCTAGATTGCCCTCATTTTCCTAAGAAAATGCAAAAAATCCTAACTTGACATTTCTTTTGCTTTTCCTTATTTATGCCAATTTAAATTAAGTCTAATTCCTCATAGTTTGACATATTTTACTCTTTCAAAGAGAAATTAATTAAAACTTTTTATTTTCAAGGAGTAACAACTACCTTGAAAATGCCCTCTAAGTGTCAACTTCTTCAAGGTTGGGTTAACTACCTTTTCAATTAGAGTTGACACTCTTTAAATCCATCTAGGGTACAGAGAACATACTCTTAGGAACTCAAAACTGATTGGTGCTCCTTGGGTGTGCTAGGTATTCAATAGGGATAACTTCCTTAGTTACCTTCCTCATGACCTTCCTAGGCTTCTTATAAGCCTTGGTCATGCTCCTCTCCTCTAGGTCAACCCTAGGGTTAACTTCCCTTGTGACCTTCTTAGTGACTTTCTTAGACTTCTTTGAAGTCTTAGTCACATTGGTTTTCTCAAAGATACTTCTAGGGATATCTTCCCTTGTTCTTTGACTTGACCCCTAGACCAGGGTTAGTTTCATAATTATATGGAACTCTATGATAAGAAGACATATCCTTCTTGGCTTTAGGTTTGTATCCCAAACCTCTATAGGCATAGGATGGCTCTTGCATTCCTAAACTTAGGTTGTGCTCATTTTTCCCTTTAAAGATATTTTCCATTCTTTTTAGTGTTTTTTCAAATTTATCAAGCCTTGACCTCAAGGCTTGGTTTTCCATCCTTAAATCCTTATATTTTGATTTTTCATTTGGTCTTTGAGCATTTCTATTTCTAGGCTTATATCTAAAATCCATAGAATTTTTGCCTAGATTATTATTTACCTTCCTAACCTTAGGTGAGGTGGTCCAGGTATGAAAAGCTACATATTTTTCTTTAATCCTATCATGTCTTCTATTTTCATGATAAATAGCATTGAAATGATATATATTATTTATAGCATGCTTTTTATTATTACTTAAAGGAGTTGGTTCAATAAATGATATATTGGGTTTGCTCTTAAAAGCTCCCCCTTGACTTGTGCTTCATCCTTTAACTTTGGTCAAATTCTTTCCCTTTGGACACTAGCTCCGATAATGTCCATTTTGTTTACACAAAAAGCACACAATGTGCTCCTTGCTCTTATGTAGCATGGGGCCGACCTCCTTAGGCTTCTCCTTGCCCTTTGGTGCCACTTGGCCCTTCTTCTTGGCCAATTTAGGACACTTGCTCTTGTAGTGTCCTTTCTCCCTACACTCGAAACAAATGATATGATCTTTATTATTTATAATTGAAATTTCTATACCTTTATTTGTAAGGGTGGCACTTTCTCCATTTGATCAGGATGAAGAGACTCCTTCTTGATCCGGCATTGATGTTCCACACTCCCCCTCAATCCTTGAGGTAGAGGCTTCTCCATCTTTATCCTCTTGTATATAAAATAAAGAGTATGCTTCCTATTTACCTTTTTTGTTGTAATTCTTTGAGGATGAAACTTCTTAGACTTCTTCTTCTTCCGATGTTGAGCACCTCTCAACCTCAAAGTCCTCTTCTTGTTGATCCAATGAGTTGCCCTCTTTGGATTTATCTTGACTTGGTGTAGTGGAGGGTTCTTCATGGATCTTCACCCACTTGCTCCAAAGCTCCTTGGCGTCTTTGAATTCTCCTATCTTGCTCAAGATGTTGCTAGGCAATAAATTGACCAATAGCTTGGTCACTTTTGTTGGTGCAGCGGAGACCGACAAGAGGGGGGTGAATTGCTGTAAACAAAAATAAAACTACCCTCCTCAGATTTTAACTCAGAATAAATACAGTAGAAAAATAGTAGAGACAGAAAATAGAAGCAGAAACAGAAATTTAACCTGGTTACAACCAAGAGGGTTGCGCACTAAGAAAATTCTCCTTCTCTAAAGGCGGAGAAGCCTTTTACACTCTAATTGCTCAGAACTACTGCTAGGAATTGCTTACAGATTGATTGCTTGAGTTGTTGTTGAATTCCTAACTCCAGGGGACTTTTTATAGCTCCTGGAAAGTCTATCCCGAGGGTCCAAGGTGCCTCCAACAAGGTTCAAGGCGCCTCCAGCTCGGTCAACGGATAAAACTTTATCCGCAACGCAAACGGTCAAAAGTGACCTGTTGAAGGCGCCTTCAACAGGGTTGAAGGAGCCTTCAAGCTGGAGGCGCCTCCAAGCTGGCAGCTCAAGTTCCAGCTTGGTTTCTCCAGCTTCCGACGCTCCGTTCTTCTGGGTGATTACTACCAACCGGAATAGGGCTCACCCGAATCCAATTCCCGGCCTTCTCCTCGAGCAGCCTTCCGTCCCGTCTTAACGTCCCTCGAACGCCGCGCACGCTCTTCACGCCCACCGGAGTACTCTTCCGCAGCTCTCTCGTCCTTCGGACGCACCGAGCTCGTCGGCTCCTTTCCCGTGCCGTCCTTCTCGCTAGCTGCGTCTTCCGCTCGACTTCCTGTGCTCCTAAGCTCCTGCACACTCAGACACAGGGATCAAACACAGCAGGACCTAACCAACTTGGTTGATCACATCAAAACTATCACGGGGTCCAACAATCTCCCCCTTTTTGATGTGCATCAACCCAAGTTCAAGTTAGGGTTAAAATAGACATAAATAGTAATTTTAAAGGAAATTACTAAACTAACATTTGTAAGCATAGATTTGCAATAAATAAAAATTGCAACACATTTTTAAAAAATATTAAATTTTAATTTTCCTAACTCCCCCTAAACTTGTACTTTTCTCTCCCCCTTTGATCACAGCAAAAATGGGGTCTTAAGTAAAATATTTTCAAGTAAGATTAAATCTTTAAAAAAAATTTCCTAAGTAAAAATGAATTTTTGAAAAAAAATTCAAGTTAAATTGAATTAAAAAAATTTTCTAAGCAAGAATGAACTTTATAAAACAAATTTCTAAGTCTAAACTAAAAAATTTCTAAGTCAAATGAAGTTATTTAGGATTTTTCTAGGGAAAAAAATTTCTAAAAATAAAAAATAATTTATAAGTTAGAATTTTTAAAAAATTTTAAGGAATTTTTGTTTATTTTAACAAATATTTGATAAACTTTCAAAGCATTATTTAATTTATGTTTAATGCTTTTTCAGAAAGTTAATTAAACATTTTTTTTCAATACTTTAGCTTCCAGGTCGTGGCGAGACACTAGGTCTTCTTGGTTATTGGAGCAACAACCACTTCTTTAGACAAAGCTTCTATAAAGAATTTTAATGTTTAATTTTCTCACTGTAAGCTTTTAATTTTTGAAAAATTAATTAAGCATAGATTTTGGAACCCAATAGAGGTTCCTTCCTACAGGATTATTCAAAAATCTAGGGGGTACATAGTTTCTTGGTATTTTCCTAAGTTGACCTTGATGCTTCCTTATATACCAATTTAATTTACCATAAATTCTAATTTTTGACTTTGGAAATTTCTTTAAGCATGCATTATTTTTCAATTTTTCAATTTCTAATTTTAAATTTTCATTTTCTGATTTCAAATTTTCATTTTCTTTTTCTAATTTATCTAATTCTCTAGAAAGAGCTTTAATAAATCTAAAAGATTGATTTGGGGTTAGATTGCGTACCTTTCTTACCTGATCTGGTGACGCTCCCCCTTCACTACAGCTTTCTCCTGACGTTCCTCACCCTTCGTCGATGCTCATCTCTGAGCTGGACGTTTCTTCTAGCTGATGGTTGGCCATTAGTGCTAGTCCCGAGAATTCTTCGACTTCAGATTCAGAGGATGACGAATCATCCCACGTGGCCTTTAGGTTCTTGTGTTTGGAGGGTTCTGACTTCTTGTATTTTGACTTTACCCTTTCTTTCTCCTTTCTCTTTAGCTTTGGGCAGTCATCTTTGATGTGCCCTTCTTCGTTGCAGTTGTAGCAGCAAACCGTCCTCTTCTTTCGATGATGCCTCTGCAATTTAAATTTATTAGTACTGAAAAACTTATTGAAGCGTCTTAGCAGTAGTGCCACTTCAGATTCGTCGACTGAGGCTTCGGAGTTAGAACTGTTCATCTTTGCCTTTAAGGCAATGTTCTAACTTGTCTTCTCTGCTCCGTTGGGTTCTGAAACTCGAGATTCGTGAAGTTCAAAAGTGTAAAATAATTGTTCTAAAGTACTTACCTCGAGGTCCTTAGAGATGTAATATGCATCTACTAAGGAGGCCCACTCTGGAGTTCTCGGGAAGGCATTGAGCACGTATCAGATAGAATCCCGGTTGGTTACCTCTTCTCCAAGGTTCGTTAGTTGCGTTATCAGCTCCTTGATTCTCACTTGGAGTTGCGCTACCTTCTCACCTTGGTTCATCTGGAGGTTCGTTAACTGGTTCCGGAGGATGTCGCGCTTCGCTAGCTTCGCTTCGGAAGTACCTTCGTGAAGCTCGAGGAATTTTTCCTAGAGATCTTTTACGGAGTCATAGCTTCCGATTCGATTTACCTCCTGCGGTGGTAGAAAGCTGAGTAGGTGGAACTCAGCCTTTCCGTTGGCTACGAAATCTGCTTGCTCCTTTTTCGTCCAGGTATTTTCCTCCATATCTTTCGGAACTGCATAGCCATATTTCATTATTAAAAGAATGTCAAATTTGGTTTTAAAAAATACCTCCATTTTGCGCTTCCATGTCGCGAAGTCTCTGTCGAACTTCGGGGGATGGATGTTCGCTCCGGCCATCGTCTTGATCGTAGTGCTTCAGTTGGCGGTTAGTCCTTCTGAAGCGATCAGGCTCTGATACCACTTGTTGGTGCAGCGGAGACCGGCAAGAGGGGGGTGAATTGCTGTAAACAAAAATGAAACTACCCTCCTCGGATTTCAACTCAGAATAAATGCAGTAGAAAAATAGTAGAGGCAGAAAATAAAAGCAGAAACAGAAATTTAACCTGGTTACAACCAAGAAGGTTGTTAATCCAGGGCAGTGAAAAGCACACTAAGAAAATTCTCCTTCTCTGAAGGCGAAGAAGCCTTTTACACTCTAATTGCTCAGAACTACTACTAGGAATTGCTTACAGATTGATTGCTTGAGTTGTTGTTGAATTCCTAGCTCCAGGGGCCTTTTTATAGCTCCTGGAAAGTCTATCCCGAGGGTCCAAGGCGCCTCCAACAAGGTTCAAGGCGCCTCCAGCTTGGTCAGCGGATAAAACTTTATCCGCAACGCAAACAATCAAAAGTGACTTGTTGAAGGCGCCTTCAATAGGGTTGAAGGCGCCTCCAAGCTTGCTGGAGGCGCCTCCAAGCTGGCAGCTCAAGTTCCAGCTTGGTTTCTCCAGCTTCCGACGCTCCGTTCTTCTGGGTGATTGCGGCCAACCGGAATAGGGCTCACCCGAACCCAATTCCCGGCCTTCTCCTCAAGTAGCCTTCCGTCTCGGCTTAACGTCCCTCGAATGCCGCGCACACTCTTCACGCCCACCGGAGTACTCTTTCGCAACTCTCTCGTCCTTCGGACGCACCGAGCCCGTCGACTCCCTTCCCGTGCCGTCCTTCTCGCTAGATGCGTCTTCCGCTCGACTTCCTGTGCTCCTAAGTTCCTGCACACTCAGACACAGGGATCAAACACAGCAGGACTTAACCAACTTGGTTGATCACATCAAAACTACCACGGGGTCCAACAACTTTATCATTAGCCTCACATGTTTGGATTTGCTCTTAATTCCATTTTCTCTTCTTGATGAGCTTGCCTTTATCATTTGTTGGAGCTTGAAAGCCTTCCATGAGAGCAAACCATTGCTCTATCTCCATCATTAAGAAGTTTTTAATTTTTGATTTCCAAGAATCGAAGCTCATGGATGTGAATGGTGGAGGCATCCTTGTATCATATTCGAGGCCATCTCAGAAATCTATCTTGAAGTTGAGCTTTTGAAATCTTTGACTTGTTGAAATTTAGGGCTTCAATTTCTTCTTCCTCTAGCTCATTGCCCTTCCGACAATGAGTCCAGTAAAGAGTGGCCTCGCTCTGATACCACTTGTTGGGTCACTTCGGAGCTAGAAGAGGGGGGAGTGAATAACTCCTCGCACTCATTCGCTTACTTGGTAGATGATGATATGCAGTAGAATAAACTCGAAGTCAAGTTCTCCAATGCTAACATAGGGATTTACTTGGTATCCACATTAAGAAGAGGTGACTAATCCCAGGATCAACACACGGCCACTCTCTACTAATAAAAACACTTCTTCTAGGAACAAACCTGAGGTGGAAAAACCTCATACAAACTCACACAAGCATACAACTCGAAACAAGGAATAAATGTAAACAATACAATGAATAACCATTATTGTTCAATCTTGTGTAGCTTGTAGATGCCTCTTGACTCTTGGAAATGTAGCAACACTTGTCCCTAAGATGCTTCAAGAACTAGCGAAAGAATCGTGAGCTTGGTGGAGGAGATCTCGTGTAAGCATTGCTGGAGTTTGAACCTTGCTGTCGCCTTTATACATCACGATCTAAGGCTCCCAATCGATTGGGCATGCTTCTAATCAATTGCCATGTAAGATTCCAGTGATCCCAGCCATCCAAAACCTACATCCTACACAACGGTCATATCTCAATCGATTGACCAATCGATTGAGTGTAGCTGTATCGATCAACTAATCGATCTAGAAGCTTTCTGTGCTTTTGTAGAAAACTCTAGAATCGATTGACCAATCGATTTTGGTTTCCCACACGTCACTGCGAGAAACTGAGCCCCAATCGATCGGCTAATCGATTGACGCTACCCTACCCAATCGATCAGTTGGTTGATTAGAAACCTCTCTATGCTCGTAAGAATGTCTCCCAATCGATCGATTGATCGATTGAGTCCTTTTTTCTATTAGCACTCTCCCAATCAATCGGCTGATCAATTGAACTCTGGTTCAATTGATCTCCTGATCAACTTAACCAACCCTAACTTACCTAACTTAAGTCTAGGGTCCTCATACCCAATATCTGACCTGTTAGGACTTTGTCACCAAGTGTTCGGTCAATCCTTTGACCCACTTGGACTTTTCTCCTCATGTTAAGTGTTCATTCAACCTTGACCCACTTGGACTTACTATCTCATGCCAAGTGCCTGGTCCTCTATGACCTACTTGGACTTCCAAACACCATGTGTCCAGTCACCCTGGATCCACCTGGATTTCCACGTGCTTAGCTTCACTCACCATGAATTCCTTACTGCATAGCTTCACTCACTAGGGCTTTCGCCTAACTCCACTCACCAAAATTTTCATTTGCCTAGATTCACTCACTAGGCCTTTCACTTGGCTTTACTCACCAGGATTTCCATCTGCCTACCTTCACTCACTAGGTCTTACACTTGACTTCACTCACCAGGATTTTCCATCACCTAGCTTCACTCACAAGGATTTTCCTTCTGCCTGGCTTCACGCACTAGGACTTTTCCACCAAGTGTCCAGTCAAACATTGAATCACTTGGATTTTTATCTTCTTCCAACCTTTTCGTTGAACTTCCCTTGCCTAACCTCCAATTAGAACTTCCCAATCAAGTATTTGGTCAACCTTAACCTACTTGACTCTTCTTCACATTAAATTGGTCAACCTTGACCAATCTCCGCAAATGGATGATTGCTCTTACAAACTCCATATTATCAAACATCGAAACTCACACATTACGACTCAAGCTTGAGCTAATTCAAGCTTAGTCAACCTGGTTGATCCTATCTGAGAAGCCTGACAAAACAAAAAGATGGGAGAAAAACCTATTGTTGATGAAGAATAATACCTGTAGAATACCGATCCGAGAAACCCAAAGCAGATCTAAGAGAACGAAGTCACAGGATTCCCTCCTCATGCGAAGATCCAAAGACGAAAGGAAATCTTTGATGAAGAAAACTGAGATTTGGAGCTTCCAAGGCTTCCTACGCACAAGAGACCAACCAACACTATTGTCAGTGACCTAAGACCAGGGTGGGAATCCTTGGCTAGGCCCTCCGACGCTCAAGTTAGTGATCTCTCTCAGTGTGGAAGAAAGAAGAAGAAGATGAACAATAGTTTAAAATTAGGGTTATGAGTGCGAGCATCAACGTGAGCATACCTGGCCAACGGAGAGGATTTCCCCTTTTATACCACTTTATATAACCTCCGTAGTCATGAAGTGGACCCCGGTTTGTTAGAGTTTGTTATGAGATGACGTAAGCCACGTACTTGCAGAAAATGACTTTTAAGGAATCTCTTTTGTACCCCAGATGTACCTTTTTTATCGTCTAGTAGCTGCAGAAGAGTCTAGAAACATTCTTCCCGCCAAGTAAGTCAACATGTTATATGATTACATAAAGCACATATGTTCATAAGCTATTCATAAATATCCTTAAAATGTTTATTCTCGTCCTGTCCTATAAGTTATATTTTATCACCCCTGTTTGGTTATCTTGTCTTCACTATGTTGTGGACCGCCCGATATTATACTATGTTCTGTATGGGTCGGGATTGACCCTAGGTTTCGTACAGGCGGATTATTATTTTTACTTAACACATATCCTCTTCATCCGATAATATATTATAAATCCTGTACGGTCTTGTAGTTGCTCATTCTCGGATGGTCATATACATTCGCCTGATATTAGTCCATGTTGGCATGTGCTAGCTCAGGCAATCCTGGCTGATATTGGCCTTTCTTTATTTCTTAAGGTATATCCCGGCTGATATTAACTTATCCTTTCTTTAAGATATTGTCCCAGCCGGTGTTGACCTATATTTTCTTAAGTGTGCTACCTCGTCCGGTATTTGCCCATGTTTCCTTAAGCATGTTGTCCCAGACGATATTAGCCTACCCTTCTCAAGATGTACTCCGACCAGTATTAGCCTATCTTTTCTTTAAGTTATTATCTCGTCCGGTATTAGCCTATCTTTTCTTTAAGGTATTATCTCATCCGGTATTAGCCTATCTTTTCTTTAAGGTATTATCTCTTCCAGTATTAGCCTATCTTTTCTTTAAGGTATTATATCGTCCGGTGTTGGCCCATATTTTCTTATGCCCGATATCTCGGCCGATATTTACATTGTTTAATTCTGCTATCTCTTTTCTTTCCCCTTTTCTTCGGGGACCTACTAAACCTAACCCATATCACTAGCCTTCCTTCCAAGTCTAGTCGAGGGAGGTGTAGCCGACTGACTAGACCTAAGTCTATTTTTTGTTTCTTTGCCTTTTTTTGGTCATGTACCTGCCATGGTCTCTACAGTAGCCTCATGACTTTTTCTGCAGTAGTCCTCGTGACTTTTGGTACAGCAATCCTGTGAACCCAAGTATAGTGATCTCGTGAGTCCAAGTATAGTGATTCCGTGAGTCCCTCGGCCCTTTAAATAGGGTTGTGATCCTTCCTTTCTTCTTCACTCACTTCAGTCCTTCTCCTTTTTTCTTGCCTTCTATTACCGAGAGTATGGTTTTAGGCCTCCCTCTCTGGGAGCAACCTCTGTTGGCGAAGATAGGATTTATAAATGAAGATGCTCAAACTCCAAACCCAGCTAACTCTCAAGCACGAGAGTTAGAGGTATTTCTATCGGTCACCCAATTTCAAACAAGGTCAGGAATGACCTTAAAGAATGAAGTTTGTCGGAATCCGGAGCGTAAGAACCCAGAGTGGAAAGGCTTGATGACCTGACATGCTATTAGTGATTAGTTAATGTTGCCATCGCAGCCCAGGTTGCTTTGGTTTCAGGCTAAGGTGGGTGTTCTGGAACCAGAGCATAAAAGACTCAGGCGGGAGGTGGACCTTTTAGTCACATGTTGGAGAGGGTATGAACAAGTTTATGCTTTCTTGTTCATGAGACCACTCTGTTTCATAGTTTCCTTCGTCCAGGTAAGATATTTCCACTTCTTCAACCCGGGCAAGCTTCCTTCGTGCCAGGTGAAATATTTCCACTTCTACGCCTTGGTCAAATTTATCTCTAGTGGGGTTGAAGTTTTCTAAGGAGTCTGAGAGCTTATGTTTATAACTTTTGTTGATCTTTTGAGGTTTAATGTTTTGAGAGGAAAATGTAATGTTATGTATCTGATCATGTTCTAAGTGTAAAATCGAACGATCTTTTGTATCGAACTAGGTGACTTTCTTGAATCCTTCTGGTTCATAAGAATAGACATGATGACCCGGCCAATATTGACTCGTATATCATAAACATTGTCATCCCGACCGATATTAGCCTGTCTACTATAGTTACATTAATTTAAACATTGCTTCCCACATGATTGACTATTATTATTTCATATTTTCCGTTCTAGGCCCGGGATTTGTCAAATCTAGTCCATCCTTTTTTATTACACATAGTAAACCACGTCTTTTCAAAATTTCCTTGATTATGATTGGTTCTTCAACGGTAAGAGAATGTTGGAGGTGCGTGACAAGGCGCCACCAACCCCTACATAATTCGATTTGTCGCATCTATCATAAATGCCCATTTATGGTTATATGACATGTGTCTTCTCTCTCTTTCTCGTAACACCAGCGTTTGCACCTTTCTATAATCAACGGTGTTTATTGATAAAAAGCACTCTGATCTAACGGTGGCCATACATTCGTTCAACCCTAAACCCTTCATCTTCTTGTCTACTTTGTCCCTTCTTCCTTGCCTTAGCATTTTTTCTTTGACTGCACTCCTTTGATTCATCTTTACGTTCACCGTCTTCCCGTGCTCTTCTTTCTTAGTTCGCAGTAAGTACCCTGTTACTTTGTTAACCTTTACTCCTATCTATGGCTGAAGAAACGATTGCTCCCTGGTATACTCAAATTTCATCCTCTTTCGACAAGGATGCTCAGCTTGCCATTCGTCTGCAATATGAGATTCCTATAGAATATGACATCATAATTCCTAACCCAGATGAACATCCTCACCGCCCTCCTGCTGACTGTGTAACCTTCTTTAGGGATCAGTTGATAGGAGGTTTAAGGTTTCCCATTCCTCCTTTTCTGATCGATGTAAGCCAATATTTCGATATTCCTCTTCAATAATTAGTACGTAATGCCTTTCGTTATTTGTGTGGCACATACATGTTATTTCGTACACTTGATATTCCCCCTACTCCTCAAAATGTTTTCATGTTCTCTTATCCAAAAGTAGCAGAACCAGGCATTTTTCTTTTTCAATCTCAGACTAAGATGGTCCTGTTTAATGATATGCCCTCTTCTCTTAAAGCTTGGAAATCTCGCTTCTTTTTTGTAAAGTTTTCGGGACCTATTCCTTGGTCTCATGCTTGGAGATCCTCTCTACCTCCCTTACCTGATGTCAAGAAATTTCATCTTCACCCTTCTTTTCCTCTTTATTGTGAAAAGTTGCTCTGTCGTCGTCTTTCTATCACCAGATGGCTAAGGAGCAATCTTCTATATTTGTTTGGTTTGAGCTCGGTCAAATGAAGGATACGCGGCTCCTTAGGTAAAATTCTGTTTCCCCCTTCATCAATTTTTACTAACTAAAACATTTTCTTCCCTTTGTATAGTGGCAAATTTCTATGCTGCTCTGATTGATGAAGAGTTGCATCTAGAAGAAGCTGCCCTTCATGCTAAAGAACAAGAGCTTCTTACTGCACTTAATCAGCCTTCGTCAATTGAAGTTCCAGCTCCTCCAACTGAAGCTTCCAGCTCTCAGGTGGTTCCTGAAGTTCCCGAGGGTCCTCTTGCAGAAACTACTAGTGCCTCTTTGCCAGTTGCTTCTTCATTAGTGGCTATTGTTGTTCCACCAGCCACTTCCCTTCCTGTTATCGAGCTTACATCCCCTGTAAGCTCAGGAAGATCCCTTGCTAAGATTGCCTCTGGTAAACGTCCGGGACGCAAGCTCACTAGAGCTCCCCCCTCAAAAAGGAGACTCACTCTTTCTGCTGAGGAATCACCCTCAGAAGGTTTTGTTTATGCTACCCTTTCTCCTAATGAGCCTACTTTGGCTGATTTATATCTTTCCCTTCTTTTTTCTTCCTCTCCTTCTTCCCGCAGTACTGCCCTTGGCAATGCCTCTTTTACTTTCCCTCTATCTGTTCCAGAATCTGGGTCTTTGCCTTCTTCCTTTTCTTCTTACTTGATTTTTGCTCCCCCTTCTATCCCAACCTCTTCCTTTTCCACTAGTTCTTATACCATTCCTGTCCTCCTGGTATTACTGGGAGGTTCTTTTGCTACTGCTCAAGAGGAAATTCACACTCTCTTTGGAGAGCTTTCCCCTTCTAAGACAATTGACCAATTCTCGCATGAGGAAACCAAGGTATGTTTGCTATTATTTATCTGTGACTATTTTATGACCCATTCTTATGTTCGCAGCGGTGGATGGCCAATATGGGTTTAGCTCGCCTAGCACATAACTTATATTCTGAGAATGAGAAGCTGAAGCAACAAGTTACTGAGCTGTCTTCTACTATGCTTTCAGATGAATCCAAAAAACAGTATGAAGCTCAAGTTGAGAGCCTTCAGACTCAATTTAAATCGGCTATAGATCTTAATACTGAGTTATCCTCCAAATTAGAGAAGCAGATTGCTGAGACTAACAAGTTGAAGTCTGACTATGAGTCTGCACTAACTGATAAACTAAAGGCTCTACGTCTGAAAGATGATGAAATAACTTCCTTAAACACTTCCTTGAATACGGCTAAGACCAAGGCTTCCACCAAAGATGCTGAGTTGAAGTCTTCCCAATTGGCTCTGGTGGTTTACAAAAATGGTGAAGACGATCGCTTCAAGGAGTGGACTACCACCTTGATCAATTCTACTGACTTCAACAGGCTGATCGTAAAATCTATTTTGACCGCCTATACCGCTGGAGCTAAAGGAGCAGTAAAGCAATTGCGAGAAGAAAACTTCTTGTCTCGTGATCCTCCTCCTAACTTCTTGAACCGACGCAAGCTCCTGGATGATAGGCCTGCTGATTTGTTTCCTCAGCTATCTCTAGAGTAATCTTTTTGTTAGAGTCTGGATCATTGTAAAGTTAACTAAAACTTGTCATGACAATCTGGCTTGTTTGTGTAAGGTTAAACTTCTCCTTATACCACTAAATTTGCTTCTTTTCATTCACAGTGGTTATTCATCTTGTCCAAGCATGTTGAATGTCACTCGGTTTGCTACTACAAAAGCTGTAATCAATATATTATAATATCGTCCATTTCGACTGGTCTGTCATAACCGCTCGATTTATGCTTATGCTTACAAATATTATCCGGTACTTTGTATTTAACCAAGTCTCGTCCGATATAATAAGGTACGTTATAATATAATATTTTTAATATCGCTTGGTTTATGATAACTGGTCGATTTACCAGTAGGCTCGCACATATCGACCGGTGCCTTATACTTAACTAGTTTTCACCCAGTTCGGTATAACTATCCGACTATAAAGCCGGGATTAATACATTATAACATCGTCCATTTCGACCGGTCTGTCATAACCGCTCGATTTATACTTATGCTTACAAATATCGTCCGGTACTTTGTCTTTAACCAAGTCCCGTCCGATATAATAAGGTACGTTATAATAAAATATTTTTAATATCGCTTGGTTTATTATAACTGGTCGATTTACAATTAGGCTCGCACATATCGACCGGTGCTTTATACTTAACTAAATCTCGCCCGGTCAGTATAACCGTCTGGGTTTGTTGTTTTAATCAAATAGATAATCTGAAACTATCCTATCAACCTAGTACCCGACTGATTTTCTTCATACCTCTTTGATTCTTTAAGAATCAAGCGCATAGAGAGAGAAAAACTTGGTCGCATTTTCCGAGGAAGATCACTAAACTTAATACCTTTTTCTTGGGATTCATCCTTCTTTTTGAATTCGATTCTATCCTTCGATGACATTACCTCTTTATGGCGGTTATGATTCCGGGTATTCTTCTTTATTGGATTCATACTCTTTCTTTCCATACCCACTTTTATACTTAAGTTCTACTCGAACTACCATTGATCTTATTATTTTATATATCCTTATGCTTTCGGATTTTTCCTTTTTCAAGTTCTTCTTCCACCCCTGTTTAAGGGTTTTTGGGTAAAAGGCCCTGAGAGAGAGAGAAGAAGGTTTGAAATGCTATCTTCTTCTTTTTGACTATCCCTACCTCTTCCTTTGTTTGCTTCCATTCTGCTATTCCGCCATGGCCACTCCTTCCACAGCGTGCTTTCTTTCGTGCGCTTCTGACCTTATAGAGCTAGAGGAGGTAGAGTTGCAAGTGAACTATGGTTTTCCTTCCTATATAGTTCGCCCTACTCCTCAGGATAGTCCGCATCTTCCTCCTCTAGGGAGTGTATCTATCTTTCGGGATCAAGTTTTACAAGGTTTTCGATTCCCTCTTCATCCCTTTTTCTCTGATGTTAGTATCTACTTTGAGATTCCCCTTAATCAATTTATTCCTCAGTCTTTTTCTATCCTCATGGGTTCTATAATGATGCCCAATTCTTGTGTTTCAGTTGATGCTCTTCTACCCGCTTTCATGTACAAGAACACTAGTATGACTAAGTCTTTTTTTGAATAATCTTGGAGAAAAATGGCTACAGGATCGTCGAACCAATCTTACTTCCTCTACTTTGGGTTTATTATCTAAAGAAGAGCAAACAGCGGAAGCTGTTGCTGCTATGGAAGAGGAAGAGGAACAACCTTTTGTTGCCATACTCAAGAAACCCAGGCTGACTGAGGATGTTCTCTTCCACGACACTTTTGGTACCTTTGTGCAGGCTCCTATTACTCCTTTACCTATTTCTTTTGCGAGAGGTAAGGCGCCAATGCTCCCTACCCACATCATTTCCAATCTTTCTCTTAGAATGATAAGACCGAGTCTACTCATTCCTTCCTCTTTTTCTATCGTTTCAGCTACTTCTACTCCTGAGATGGCTACCACTACTTCGGCCTCCTCTCAGCCTCTTACCTTGGCCTTGCCTCCTCTGGCTCCTGGACCCCAAGCTAAAAGAACGCCTTGTAGGAGATCTTCTCCGAGTCCAGGACCATCAATTATCCATGCTTCGACCACTGAATCAACTTTGATTGCTCTGCCATCTTCCATCTCCTCTAGCTCATCCTCTGTCATTCCCGGTTCTACTACTCCCCTCCTTTCTCTTCCTTCTTCTTCTACACGTCCCTCTTCTCCTTCTGCCTCCACACCTCTTTTTAGGCAGGCTTTAGGTTTGCCCTCTCAACTGGGACAAGCTTCTGACCCTCCTAGTTATGGTTTTCTGCAACTACAAGGTCCTTTGGCTGAGTCTTGGCAGCATAGCCAAGAACTACTAAGGGGCACGAGTATGTACTACCATGTTGATAGTCATAGTCGTCAAGCTGTTGCCGTAAGTGTTTTTCATTATATATTGTCATCGTATTATTATTTCCTGCTAACTACATTATTGTTTCAGTTTCTCGCCTCGAGTTTTCACCTATACCAGCTACTTGTTGCTCTAGAGCGGGAAAATAGCACGTTAAAGGCTCAAGTAGAGGCGTTGAAAGCCAATCTTCCTCCCTCTCACACTGAGTTTTCTCAACTGCGAGAGAAGATAAACGCACAGACTCAACAAATAGAGGGTCTGAAGAAGGAACTGCAACACCAGCAGCAGCTATTGGCAAACAAAGAACTTGACAGGTCCTTGGAATTACAAGTGGACCGATTACATTCCAGCCTTAAGGTGGAAACCGCTTTGAAAGAAAAGGCCCTCTCAGATATTTCTCATAAAAACATTGTCTTAGAGAAAGTGGAGAGGCTTCACAATATCTTTCTTTCTGATCAGGCTCAAGATTCAGCATCCAGAGATTTTGCTCTTCTACAAGAGCAAGAACAAAGAAAAGCTCAAGATGCCGAGATATCTTCACTTCAAAAGGAGATAGAGTAGCTCAAATTAGAAAGAGACACTTTCAAAGATCAATCTGCTAAACTACAAATCGAATTTCAAAGTTATAAGGAGCAGGAGGAGGACCAATGGGAGGGCATGCGCTTAGCTTATCTAAGATCCCCATCATTCACTAATGATTATATCCGCCGGGTCATAGGGACTTTAAATCATTCCGTGACTAGAATTATTCAACAATTGATGGAAGGTGGTTATCTACCCCGCGAACCTCCCCTTCAGTTCATAAATCGTCACAGGCTTAATCGTGAATTACCCCCAGACTTGACAGGTGATTTTAAGTAAACATAATTATGTATTCAAAAAGACTTGTAAACAAAAGATTTGTAATTAAGTATTTGCAAGACTTGTAAATAAAAACTTGTAATTAAGTACTTGCAATATTTGTAAAAAAAAATGCATACTTACCTGTTCTTCTGTCCTTCATTATCTGGTTGTTGCCTCTTGAGAATACATACTATCTTGCTTAAAAGCTTCTCCTATTGTGGTATCTTAAGTAATTATATGGCTCCGACCAATAAGGCTCCTGCGTAAACCCTTTGATCTCTATTCATACCTAAAAAACTCCATAGGATTTATATATTCTCGGTTGTGCATACAGTCTCGAGCGATTTTAAATAGAGAACTTCATATGATTGTGACTTTTGATGGGGCATGCAATTTTAAAGGATTATATATATAAAGAATTCCCTCTGAACTTTGAATCCAAGTCAGGAGTGTAATACCGAGTGATCTTTATAAAGAAATCCAGATGACCTTGAATCTAGACCAGGCATATAACCCCGAACGAGAAGAATTTCATCCACCTCTAGTTGGGCATATAATTCCAACCAATTTAACATGAAGAAATCTCCTCAACCTTTGAGTTTTTGGTCGGGCGTGCAATCTCGATCAATTTGACTCAATAGGGTCCTGTGCTCTATCAGATTTTAATCAGTTACTGAATCCTGCATGACTTTGTTAATGATAGTTTAAATTCCTAGGTTCTTCCCAAGAAGACCCGTCCGGGTTACTTCAAGGGATTCCTCGATCGATTGTGCTCTATGATAGTTTAAAGTCTCCGGTTCCTCCTATGAAGATCCGTCCGGGTTACTTCATGCGATTTCTCGATCGACTATGTTCTTGATAGTTTAAAGTCTCCAGTTCTCCCATGAAGACCCATCCGGGTTACTTCATGCGATTTCCCGATTGACTGTGTTCTTGATAGTTTAAAGTCTCCGGTTCCTCCCATGAAGACCCGTCCGGGTTACTTCATGCGATTTCTCGATCGACTGTGTTCTTGATAGTTTAAAGTCTCCGGTTCCTCCCATGAAGACCCGTCCGGGTTACTTCACGCGATTTCCCGATCGACTGTGTTCTTTATAGTTTAAAGTCTCCGATTCCTCCCATGAAGACCCGTCCAGGTTACTTCATGCGATTTTTCGATCGACTGTGTTCTTGATAGTTTAAAGTCTTCGGTTCCTCCTTTGAAGACACGTCCGGGTTACTTCATGAGATTTCCCGATCGACTGTGCTTTATGTAAAACTAAAATGCTAGCACTAACCTTGTGATGGTTTAATGTCTTTGAGATTTCCTTAAGGAAGCCCGGTAGGTCCTTCCTTAAAGCTCCCAATTGACGGCTGCTTGAGCAGATTAAAAATGTTTGCCCAATAATCATCACGTTGTTTGAACCATATCTATTTCTCGAGCGATATTTGGCCTGCATTGTATTTATTGAATTAAATGAAGTACATGAATTATAAGCATACTTGTCATTTATTCGTAGGGGAACTGCTTCACGTAATTTTGATTTGTTCTCTTGAACGTATTCTTGAATGATATGAGCTTGTTAGGTTCGGTAGGGTTGTAGATGATTTACACTCTATGGACGCTCGAGAATTCTTCCTTCAGTGTCCTGGAGATAATATGAACCCGATGCAAGTTTTTCTACTACCTTGTAGGGTCCTCCCCATTGAGGTGCCAATTTGTTAACGTCACCAGCAGGTTTTACACGTTTCCATACTAGATCTCCCACCTGAAAGAATATTGGGATAACCCTCTTATTATAATTCTACCTCAATCGTTATTGGTCTGATATGAGACGAGTTACAGCTTTGTCCCGAATTTCTTCTATCAGATCTAGCTCCATAAGCCGCCGACCTGCATTATCATCATCATATAGTTGTCTTCTATCGGATTCTACTCCTACCTTAATAGGAACGACAACTTCTCCTCCATAAACCAGTTGGAAGGGAGTGATTCCTGTACCTTCTCGGGGTGTAGTACGATATGCCCAGAGAACACTAGGCAATTCATCTACCCAGCTACCTCCAACATGATCCAGTTTGGTTTTTAATCCTCTTATAATCTCTCTGTTAGTTACTTCTGCTTGACCGTTACTCTATGGATATGCTACAGAAGTGAATGCTTGAATAATACCATAGTTTTTGTACTAGTCTAAGATTCTGTCTCCTTGAAATTGTCTTCCATTGTCAGAAACTAATTTATGAGGAATGCCAAATCTGCATACGATGTTTTTCCACAGAAATTTAATAACTACATCTTCAGTAATCCGAGATGTTGGTTAATCGTAGGAAAACGTACTGGTTCCACTGTACAAAATTTTTTGTACAAGTGTCGAACCTTTCCTTAAATAACCTATTGTGTTCTTTAGAAGTTATATTAGGAATCACAAACGAAACTTACCATCATTGATTCCAAATTTAACTTATCTGTTCTTGATGGTTTAGATTTGAATTGCAAGCAGAACTTAACACTATTGATTCAAATCCACCTATGTTATTAATTCCATTAAATATTAATTTCTAAAATTGGCTTCCAGGACTGCATGGCAAGACACATGACCTTCTTGGATATGGGAGCAACCACCACCGCCTAGTCAAAGCCTTTTAAGGAAAGCTAATATTTAATTTCCTTAAATAACTCTAGGTCAACCAAAAAGAACAATCGAATCACAAATTTGAAAAAGAAGAAACACAAACTCGAAAAAAACTTATTCGAAAAACTAGATCTAATTGCCTCTTGTATTTAGAATTCTTACAAAGAAAATAACTAGTATGATGCGGAAGAAAATTACTAGTTATACCTTCTCTTTGTAAGCTAATGACCTCGAGATCTTCTGCCATATTCCTCGCCTCGCCTTGGACGTCGTGTGGGCGACGATCCTCCAAGATGAACACCACCCAAAAGCTTCCTCCTCTTCTTCTAAAATCCGGCCACCACCACCACCAAGGAGAAGAGAGCAAAGGGAAAGGGAGAAGGGAGAGGGCCGACCACCAAGAGATCTCTAAGCAAGAGAATAAGAGTTGTATCTCGTGAAACCCCCTCACCCCTTCTTTTATATTACTTGCCCAAGGCAAATAAGGAAAAACTTTTTACAAAAAATAAAATCATCCAAGAGTTTTTCCTTTTCCCTTTTTATTTTTCCTTTTCTTTTCTCTTGATTGAATCAATCACCAAATTTGATTTTGTGATGATTTTAATTTATTTTATTATGGCCGGCCCCTTGCTTGGGCACCAAGCAAGGTGGCCGGCCACCTTATCAAGGGAATAAAGGAAATATAATTTTTAAAAATTTTACAAGAAGAAATCCTCTTATAAAATTTACAAGCTCTCTTTCCTAAAGTAGGAGTTAAAAAAAGGAAAGTTCTAAAAATTAAAACCATGTTTTAAAATTTAAAACTTCTCTAACAAAATTTCCTTTTTTAACATGATGATAGAAAATTTTAATTTTAAAACTTATCTCCCTTTTTTTCTTAAACCATGAGGATGGTTAAAAAAGGAAAGTTTTAAAACGTTTAAAACTCTCTATTAAAACATGTGGCCTAATTCAAATAAGGAAAGTTTTAAAAAATTAAAATCTCTCTTTTAAAACTTATAGTTTTCTACAAAGAGAAGATTTTAAAAATTCAAAACACCCCTCCTATTTGAAATAATTGTGGCCGACCCCTACATGCTTGGTCACCAAGCAATAGGGCTGACCCTATTAAGAGGAGATGTGGCCGACCATTGCTTGGTCACCAAGCAATGGGCTGACCCCCTTCTTGGACACCAAGACAGGCCTTTCTTTGGATGGACTTGAGGCTTTAATGAGGCTACGACAGGGACCTAGAGGAGAAATTGGTTTTGGCCTTACGATGAGCTTGAGTATCCCGTGTTCGCCCCGAACACACAACTCAAGTTCATCGATAATAACTCATTCCACTAGAGAGTTATTACCGCACTACCGCACCAATCTCAAATTACATTATGGGCTCCTTCTTATCATGAGTGTGTTAATTTCCCTGTGTTTAAGATTGCGAATGTCCATTAATTAAGTAAGTTACTGACAACTCACTTAATTAATATCTAGCTCCAAGAGTAGTACCACTCAACTTCATTGTCATGTCGGACTAGGTCCACCTGCAGAGTTTAACATGACAATCCTTATGAGCTCCTCTTGGGGGCATTCTCAACCTAGATAACTAGGACACAGATTCCTTCTATAATCAACAACACACATTATAAGTAATATCATTTCCCAACTTATCGGGCATATTGATTTATTGAGCTAAACCTCACCCTTTGATAAGTCAAAGAAATAAATATTAAATATATGTGCTTTGTAACGACCCAATTTTCCCTATTTCAAGTTCTAAAAGTCCATAAAAATATTTGGAAATACTTTTAAAATATTCTAGAGATTTTTAGAATTTTTTAGAGTATTTTTACGTAATTTTTGGAGGTCGTTTAGTATGTTACAAAAAGAAAGAAGTTTTGATCAAAAATGTTGAAGGTGAGACTCGAACCCAAGACCCCCGGCCGAACCCGACTTAACCGAACGCAGCCAACCAATTAGGCTGCGCGTGATTTGTTAACCAAGTATGTAGCGAGATGTATTTAAGTTATAGTAAAGGGCAGAAATAAAACCTAGGTTATAAAGGGTTAATTTCTTTCCCGAACCCTAATGCTACTCTTCTTCCTCTTCGTGCGTGCGCGACTCTGCCCGAACGAAAAGCCGAAACCCTAGTTTCCTCCTGTTGGTTGCTACTCGGAAAACCTAGAGGTTCCACTGTACAAAAATTTTGTACAAAGGTCTGAACCTTTTCCTAGCTACCATGTGTTCTTTTAAATTAAATTTTGGATCGCCTGCGGAACTTAACACGTTTGATCCAAAACTTAATCTATTCGTTCCTTTAGGTTTTGACTTGGGTCTCCTGCGGAACTTAACATGTTCGACCCAAATCGCCTTAAGTTATTAATTCCATTAAATATTAATTTCCATAATTGGTTCCCAGTACTGACGTGGCGAGGCACATGACCTTCTTGGATATGAGAGTAACCACCATCGATTAGATAAAACCTTTTATAGAAAGCTAATATTTAATTTCCTAAAATAACTTTAGGTTAACCGAAAAGAACAATCAAATCACAAGGATAAATAAAACAAAAGAACACAACATCGAAAAACATATTCGAAATACTAGAACGTAAGCCTCTTGTATTTGGTATTATTTCCATAAATAACTAGTATGATGCGGAAAAGGAAAAACTACTAGTTATACCTTCTAGAAAGACCTCTTGACCTTCTATCGTATTCCTCTTCTAACCTCAGACGTTGTGTGGGCAATGATCTTCTGAGATGAGAAACCACCAACCACCTTCTTCTCCTCCTAGCTAGGTTCGGCCACAAAGAAAGAAGCTTCACCAAGGAAGAAAATCAAAACACTAACCAAGCTCCAAGAGATGCTCGCTTCCTCTCCTTCTTCTTCTTCTTCTTCTTCTTCTTCTCCAAGTAGTATCCGACCACCACAAGAGCTCCAAGGAAAGAGCGGGGTTCGGCCACCACAAGAGGAAGAGAGGGAAAGGATGGCCGGCCACACCAAGGAACAAAAGAGGGAGAGAAATAATAGAGGTTGTATCTCATGAAGGCACCCTCACCCCTTCTTTTATATTCCTTGGCCTTGGCAAATTAGAAAATTTAATTACAATAAAATTTCCTTAATTTCCTTGACATTATTTAATTGAGAAAAATAAAATAAAATTTCTCCAATTAAATTCAAGTGGCCGGCCACATCATGAAGAACAAATTGGACAAGTTTCAATCAACAATTAAAACTTCCTAATTTGTTTCCGGAAATTTTAAAATTAAAATTTCTCTTCAAAAATATCTTCATGGTTGATAAAAAGAAATTTCCATAATTTTAATTTTACAACATGTGAATAATTTTTAAAGAAAAAATAAAATATCTCACCAATCTACAAATAAGGAAAGAGATCTAATCTCTTTCTTTAATCTATTGTAGATCTTTTACAAGAGAGATATTTTAATTTTAATTCTCTTTAATAAATTATATCTTCCACATAATAAAAATTAAAATTAAAATTCTTTTTAATTTAATTTGGCCGGCCCCTCTAGCTTGGGTTCAAGCTAGGGTCGACCACCCCAATTTATACCTAGGCCGGCCCTAGCTTGGTTCCCAAGCTAGCTTGGCCGGCCCCCTATTGGTGGGTATAGAAGGTGGGTATAGGTGGGTATAATACTCTATAAATAAGAGGCTACGATAGGGACCGAGAGGAGGAATTGGTTTTGGTCTCCCGATAAAATTAAGCATCCCGTGTTCGCCCCGAACACACAACTTAATTTTATCAATAATAATTCATTCCACTAGAGAACTATTATTGAACTACCGCACCAATCCCAAATTACATTTTTGGGCTCCTTCTTATTATGAGTGTGTTAGTCTCCCTGTGTTTAAGATATCGAATGTCCACTAATTAAGTGAGTTACTGACAACTCATTTAATTAATATCTTAGTCCAAGAGTAGTACCACTCAACTTTATCGTCATGTTGGACTAAGTCCACCTGCAGGGTTTAACATGACAATCCTTATGAGCTCCTCTTGAGGACATTATCAACCTAGTATCTCTAGGACACAGTTTCCTTCTATAATCAACAACACACACTATAAGTGATACCATTTCCCAATTTATCGAGCTTATTGATTCATCGAACTAAATCTCACCCTTTGATAAATTAAAGAAATAAATATCAAATATATGTGCTTGTTATTATATTAGGATTAAGAGCACACACTTCCATAATAACCGAGGTCTTTGTTTCTTTATAAAGTCAGTATAAAAGAAACGACCTCAAATGGTCCTACTCAATACACTCTGAGTGTACTAGTGTAATTATACAGTCAAGATAAACTGATACCTAATTACACTACGACCTTCTAATGGTTTGGTCGCGAGCTACTATTTATAATTTATAAGGTACTGATAACATTATCTTCTGCATGTGACACCACATACTATGTTATCTACAATATAAATTAATTGAACAACTACAACTAAATGTAGACAATTTGACCAAATATGATTCTTTATTCATAATGAATGTTTACAAAGCTTAGGCTTTTAGTATACACTCCAACACCTCCCTCCGACGGCCGGTGAAGGTTTCTCTCCGGCGAACCTCACGGATTCGAGCTTTCCCCGTCGAAGAGGGTCTGTGGGCGCAAGGGAGGTTGAAGATCCGAACTAACCGAAGCCCTAGAGTTTTTTTTCCCTTCGGTTGTAAGTCCAAGAAAGCGTTGTAAGTACTACTCACCTGTGGTAGGAGTTACTAGCTTCGATTTGCTTTCCTTGCTTTCGGATTTTCCTGTGCCGGGTAGGATTGTATGCTAGAGTTTTCCTTTCCTTGCTTGGTTTTGTCAAGCCGAATAGCTATACCTATTGGCATGGGAAGTCTGAGTTTTCTGTGATTAATATGCCTCGATTGTATCAGTCCGAACAACCTCCACTTCTGGCACCTAGCTCACGTTTTAAGCCTGCATCAATGGGAACAGTCGGACAACCTTAATTCCAGCATGTTGTTCATGTTTCCAGCATGCCTGTAGCATTTCAGTGTAGTGTCCGTGTACATCTACTTACTGCTCATATTTTCCAGCAAGTTGTTTTCCTTTTTGGGCCACACAGATGAGCATAAACAACCCTTGACCTTTAGCATTTTGAGTTAGGTAATCCTAGATAATAAGTAGGTATGATCAGCAGGTTGTCTAAGTGGCCATATTAGTTTTGGTGCTATTCTTGAATATGAACGACCTTATTCTCAATACAAAGTGTTAGTTCTTTGCTATTTAATAAATATTATCAGCCTGTTTAATAGCATTTCAAATTCAGCCTTTGTTATTTTGTTAGCATGATATTCTATTGGGTATGTGCAGCATTGATCCCTTTATTACTAGGTTTCATTTGCTACTGAAATAACATGAGCAGTGTTGAATTATAATTTAGTTGCTAGTTTCTTGTTTTGATACATATACATATATGTGCTAGTTAGCTTTTAATAGCTCTTTAATCTAAAGCATATAATTAGTTGTTTTTGCTATTTTAATAAGATGAATAGCTATGTATTTTAGTGGAATGATTATGTGCCCTATTAAACCTTTTGAGGATTATGGGTAACTACAAGTAAGAAAAAGACCAAGGTCTAGTTAGAAAAGATAACAAGTAATTTAAAGTAAGAGGCTAGTACCCGACTTCCGAGGTTATCGTTAAACAAATCCAGGTGACCAATTCCGAGGTCTTGGCCCTGGTAAGACCGAGGTCTTTATCCTCATAGGACTGGAGGCTCGCTACCTCAGTCACTATTAGAGAGCGTGCATAAGATGGTACTAAGCCTGGGCCCAAGAAAGAAAGAAAGAAAAAGAAGAAGAAAGAAAAGTAAAAGTAGAAGAAAGTTAAAAGATTAATTTCAAGTATAAAGCTATAAGTAAATGAAACAAGTACCACTTATGTTTAGAATCAACAAAAGTTTAGTTTCTTTAATTCTAAGCATACAGCATGAGTTTCATTACTTTTTTTTATCAGTTTAGTGAGCATGTTTAGTTTTATTTCCAGTATTCATCTTTATTCTGGTATATCATGAGTATGTAGTTTATTTGAGTACTTTGCTATTAGATGAGTACATGTAGCTTTTCTTTTAGCATTTCAGTTTCAGTATCGTTTGCATTTTTATGCACTTCGAGTTTTTGTGAGATAGTTTAGTACTTACTAAGCGTTTCGCTTATATATTTATTTTTCCTCCTACTGCAGATAAAGGAAAAGCTAAAGTATGAAAGGAAGGTGACAAGGTGGTGGTGATGAAGGTGTGTGATGGCTGGACTATGGGGAGATCAAGAGTTTGTTAAGGAATTATCAAGACTTTGCTATTTAGAGTTCTTTTAGTTTAAATACTATTATGAAGTTGGGATTGTAATTGAGTTTATTCCGTACTTGTAGCTTGATATGTCCTATTGTTGGAGTTAGATATTTGTTTACTATTGCTAGAATAGTTTTCTTTTACTTACTGTTTTATTATTATTGCGTGGGTGTGGAAAAATATGTTCCAGCCGCCTGTGGCTATGTATATAGTGTTTGTATTGTTGATTTGGTCACCAGTACAGGGGAGACTCTGCCGAAATTTTTTGGTAGGAATTCCTCTAGGGCCGTGATAAATCTAAGTGTCGCTAATAATAGCATAAGTGACACTAGTGAGTAGAGTAGTAGTTAGATAACGGTCACCCTTAGAGAGTAGTAGTAAGAAGGGTGGTCGTTACAGTTGGTATTAGAGCAGTTCTCATTCTCCAGCATCACACACACATCAGCATCAGCCTTGCCGTCTTCAAGTAAGAAAGTATTTAAGTTCTTTCTTTATTGCTTTCCTTTATTATTATTTGCAGTATAGAGTAATTGTTTATAAGTGCTTAAGTCAGATAAGAGTTTTTTCTATTTTCTTTATTCATATACAAATATGTATGTTTAGAAAGGGTAGAGAAAATATCAAGTCTTCTTCTTTGCATAATTAGATGGCAAGAAGAGAACATCCCCGTACCGTTCGTACTGAGAACCAAGATCAGGAGAACGAAGAGCTTAGATCAACTGAGCCCAATCTCTCTGAAGTTGTTGCCCAACTCCAGAGACAAGTAGCAGAGCAGTAACAAGTAATTGCCAATCTGAGGGCCAATCAGAAGCCAACTCCTCCCACTCCCCCAACCATCAATGTGGAGACCCCAGTGGTGATTGAAGTCTCATCAGTTGCCCTGGAAGTCACCACAACACCTAGAAGACAAGAAGCATCCCTGATACAGTGGCTGTTGTTATTGCTGTAAAGCCTTCTGTACATGGGTGTTGATGAGGAAATCCAGATCTTCATGACTAATGGTAAGTAAGTTTGATTTTCCAGTGTCTTCCATCTTGCAATCTCAGATTCAGGCGAAGTTCCCATAGACGACACCAAATTTGATCCTGTCTGAGAAGCCTGACAAAACGGAAAGATGGTAGAAAAACCTACTGCTGATGAAGAATAATACCTATAGAATACCGATCCGAGAAACCCAAAGCGGATCTAAGAGAATGAAGTCACAGGATGCCCTCCTCATGCGAAGATCCAAAGACGAAAGGAAAGCTTTGATGAAGAAAATCGAGATCTGGAGCTTCCAAGGCTTCCTACGCACAAGAGACCAACCAACACTATTGTCAGTGACCTAAGACCGGGGTGGGAATCCCTGGCTAGGCCTTCCGACGCTCAAGTTAGTGATCTCTCTCAGTGTGGAAGAAAAAAGAAGAAGATGAACAGTAGTTGAAAATTAGGGTTGTGAGTGCGAGCATCAACGTGAGCATACCTGGCCAACGGAGAGGATTCCCACTTTTATACCACTTCATATAACCTCCGTAGTCATGAAGTGGACCCCGGTTTGTTAGAGTTTGTTATGAGATGATGTAAGCCACGTACTTGCAGAAAATGGGTTTTAAGGAATCTCTTTTGTACCCGAGATGTACCTTTTTTGTCGTCTAGTACCTGCAGAAGAGTCTAGAAACATTCTTCCCGCCAAGTAAGTCAACCTGTTATACGATTACATAAAGCACATATTTTCATAAGCTATTCATAAATATCCTTAAAATGTTTATTCTCGTCCTGTCCTATAAGTTATATTTTATCACCTCTGTTTGGTTATCCTGTCTTCACTATGTTGTGGACCGCCCGATATTATACTATGTTCTGTATCGGTCGGGATTGACCCAAGGTTTCGTACAGGCGGGTTATTATTTTTACTTAACACATGTCCTCTTCGTCTGATAATATATTATAAATCCTGTACAGTCTTGTAGTTGCTCATTCTCGGATGGTCATATACATTCGCCTGATATTAGTCCATGTTCGCATGTTCTAGCTCAGGCAATCCTGGCTGATATTGGCCTTTCTTTCTTTCTTAAGGTATATCTCGGCCGATATTAGCTTATCCTTTCTTTAAGATATTGTCCCGGCCGGTGTTGACCTATATTTTCTTAAGTGTGCTACCTCGTCCAGTATTTGCCCATGTTTCCTTAAGCATGTTGTCCCGGACGATATTAGCCTACCCTTCTCAAGATGTACTCCGACCGGTATTAGCCTATCTTTTCTTTAAGGTATTATCTCGTCCGGTATTAGCCTATCTTTTCTTTAAGGTATTATCTCGTCCGGTATTAGTCTATCTTTTCTTTAAGGTATTATCTCGTCTAGTATTAGCCTATCTTTTCTTTAAGGTATTATATCGTCTGGTGTTGGCCCATATTTTCTTAAGCCCGATATCCAGACCGATATTTACATTGTTTAATTCTGTTATCTCTTTTCTTTCCCTTTTTCTCTGGGGACCTACTAAACCTAACCCATATCACTGGTCAACCTTTATCTTGGGAAATTACATCAACAAACACCAGTCGACTACTATAGTAACTGTTACAGTAAAACCCTAAATCTAGGATTTTACCCTGAGTACAATCTCTCATGCACTCGTCCTTATCTGCACAACCTAGACCTAGTCTTCAAGTCTCCTCCATCAGCCTCGTGCCCCTCGAATGCCTCCCCATCCTTCATGCCTTGTCTTTTGGAGCTTCCTTCGGCCTTGTCATTGTTGTAGGATCTTCCTTTGCTAAGAGGTCACGCCTCTAGGACTTTATCCATTGTTAAGTTACACTTGGACTTATGTTGCCAAGACTACATGCTTGAACTTACATCGCCAAGACTCACCCTTGGACTTTCCTCCTTTACCAAGATCACACTTGGGCTTTCCTTATTATACCTATATCCTGCACACTCACAATGCATATCAAATACAATAATAAACCTAACTTAAATCTTTACCCAAATATCAAAACCTAGGGCACCTAGATTGCTCCAACAAACAATCCGCCAGTTCACCCTCAGAATTCTTGTCCTTCATAGCAACAGCTGTTGGGATATGCCCGATGCGGGTGTGTACTAGAATATGTTTCGTAAGCATGTGTAGTAGAAAATAAAATAATAATAATTCTTAATTATTACATCACACACACCACGCACATACAAGGATAAAACATGCCAAATATAATCACATAATTAAATTTTTATGGGAAGTAAATTTATGCTAAGTATACCTTACGGATGACCTATAATGAGAAGGGCATCAATCTCGCCTCTATTTATATCTACGTCGAGCTCCTCAAGACAACTCCTTGAGTACAAGCCTCTCCTTCGAAAGTTACTAGCCATGAGCGAAGAAGAGGGATCAAGAGGAAAAAGAAGAAAAGCACACAAGGGAGAGTTTTTCTCCCTTGTGGTGGTAACGACAACAAGAGGGAGCACCCTCTTGTTGGCAGCGGGAGAGAGAGGAGAGGGAGAGGAGATTAGGTTTCTAAAAGCCAATCAACCAAATAATGAAATTTATATCTAATTCTCTCCTAATTACATCTATATATAATCCTCTTTAATGAGTTAGATTAGAAAGCCCAAATTTAACCCATTATCCCTTAATAAAAAATTAGCCCATTAACCCCTTGGTTGTTGGGATATTCGGGCCGCGAAAATTGCTTTTTCGCGTCGCGGAAACCCCGAAAGCCCTGCCATCGAATCCGTGCGAAAAATAAAACTTTCGAAAAACTTACGAGTACGAGTTTATAAAATCTAGATCAACATTAGAGTACGAGTTTTACCCTTGATGCGTGCCTTTCGCGAATCTCGCTCGTCCAAAGGTGCCAAATCTCAAGATTGTCAAAGTAGACAACCCTCTAGAAGTATCCACACGAACATAAGAAGGAGATCATCAAACTAAAGTGTGCTAGCACCTTAGTAGGGTTCGGCAAGATGAGGAGAGGAAGAGCAAGAATAGAGAGCTCTAGGAGGAAGAAGATGAGAGTTACTTCACCAAATGAAAACTCACTATGCAATTAAGTGGCCGACCACACTTATGTGGTTTGTAACCTCCATGGGATGCCAAGAGTCACAACTCTTGGTAACTCCCATGAGGTGACATCCCACTTAAGCAACCATGCTGATGTGGAGCATCATCATTGGCCCACTCAATGCCAACTCACCAATGAGGCGGCATAAAGTCAAGTCAAACTTGACTTAATCTCTCTCATGGTTGATCTAATCCAACCATTTAATTCAAGCCAATTTAATATAATGAATCTAATTCATTCAATTAAATTGATTCAATGAGTCATAATCTAAATTAGACTCATTGAACACATGAATCAACTTGAGTTCAACTCAATTAGCCCAATTAGGATTACTCTTAATCCAATTTGATTCATCACATGAATCTAATCCTCTTGGTTCATCATATGAACCTAATCTCCATCTAATTGTCCTTAGTGTGTGACCCTAAAGGTTTTTGTAATGTTGGCAATGCCCCTAAACCTATTTAGGAGCATAAGTAATGAGCGGTATCTAGCAACACATCATTACTACCCAAGTTACAAGAATGTTGAGATCCAACATCACCTTGTGACTACTAATTGTGACTCCTCACAATATATGACAAGTGTCCTTCTATCCTGGACATCTAGATTGATCAATGTGAGGCATAAACCGTGTCATCCTCTGACCAATCTAAATCTTGAACTCCAAGTAGACTCACTAAATCAAATGAGCTTAATATCTCATATTGACTCATTTGGGCATGACCATGCACTTCGTGGTCTCACTCTATCAAGAATATCGATGTCTCTCCCGTCATATAGGAGGGATAGATCTCATCTACATCACTCACATCCCTCTGCATGATTCGTTACATACCTAGTAATCGCCTTTATAGTCCACCCAGTTACGGGTGACGTTTGACGAAACCAAAGTACATAACTCCTTATGTAGTGATCCATGGTGACTTCAGGTCCAAGGACTAGTAGTCATACTAATAGCCACATGAGAAAGTATATGACACTCATATTACGATCCATGATACTTTCTCATGACTGGTCATTCAGTATACATTCTCCAATGCATACCCATGTGTCAACTTGATATCTCTATATCCATGACTTGTGAGATCAAGTCATCGAGTTGACCTACATGCTAGTCTTATTGCATTAACATTATCCCTGAATGTTAATACTCGACTAGGAATGATTAAGAGTAGTGTTCCCTATATCATCTCACTATCGGTTCAACTAACCGATTGATATAGGTAAGAACCTTCTACTCAAGGACGCTATTATACTTAGTTTATTTGGCACTAATACAAGTAAGTATAATAACCAAAAACAAATACCTTTATTTATATAAGAATATGATACAACAAGTCCATAATACAATCATCAAATAATTGGCTATAGGGCTCTAACTAACAATCTCCCACTAGCACTAGTGCCAATCAGTGTAGGCTCTAAGCCCAATGACCTAGTGTGACCATCATGCTTCCTCTGTGCCAAAGCCTTGGTCAAGGGATCTGTGATGTTAGCCTCTGTAGGTACTCTGCAAATCTTCACATCTCCTCTCTCGATAATCTCTCGAATGAGATGGAAGCGCCATAGTATGTGTTTGGTCCGCTGATGTGAGCGAGGTTCCTTCGCCTGTGCTATAGCTCCATTGTTGTCACAATAAACTGGTCGCGATACTGGAACCACCCCAAGTTCGATGATGAACTTGCAAATCCAAACTGCTGCCTCCGATGTAGCAATGTACCTCTGTCGTAGAATCACTATTGTGTCAACTCTTCCACCACAAAGACCACCATTTATGCAAAATACGAACCCCGATTGCGATCGATAATCATCCCGGTCGGCCTGGAAGCTATCATAACCCTTTACAACTAGCTCATCATTGCCTCCATATATCAAGAAATATTCTTTAGTCCTTCTTAAGTACTTAAGGATATTCTTGACCGCTATCCAGTTCTGACTAGTATCTGCTCATCATGCTCAAAGCATACGAGACATCGTGTCGAGTACATAGCATGGCGTACATGATAGATCCTATGGCTGAGGCATAAGGGATCCGATCCATGCGGTCTCCTCTCTAGAAGAAGGACCTTGAGTCTTCGAAGACTCACGCCATATGACATCAAAACCTTCTTGGAGTTCTGCATGGCAAACCGAAGGAGTACCTTGTCAATATATGTACTTTGACTTAGGCCAAGCAATCTCTTAGATCTATCTCTATAGATCTATATCCCTAGAATGCGGGATGCCTCACCTAAGTCCTTCATTGAGAAGCAACTCCCTAGCTTGGTCTTGACAGACTGAAGCAAAGGGATGTCCTTCCCAATGAGTAGTATGTCATCCACATACAATATGAGGAAGACAACTATATCCCCTACAACCTTCTTGTAGACACAAGGCTCATCTTCGTTCTTGATGAAACCAAACTGTTTGATTGCATCATCGAATTGAAGATTCCAGCTCCGAGAAGCTTGCTTTAGTCCATAAATGGACCTATGCAGCTTGCATACTCTGCTAGTATGCTGTGGATCTACAAAATCCTCAGGTTGTGTCATGTACACATCCTCGAGTAGGTTTCCATTCAGAAACACGATTTTGACATCCATATGCCATATCTCATAGTCATGGTAAGCTGCAATAGTAAGCATGATCCGAATGGACTTAAATATCACTACTGGAGAAAAGGTTTCTTCATAGTCAATACCATGAATCTGCTTGAAACGTTTAGCTACCAAGCGACCCTTATAGATAAGTCCATCCATGTCAGTCTTTCTCTTAAAGACCCACTTACACCCAATGGGTTTTACCCCTTCAGGTGGATCAACCAAAGTCCATACTTGGTTGGTGTACATGGATTCTATCTCGGATCTCATGGCCTCTAGCCATTTTTCGGAATCTGGTCTCATCACAGCTTCCTGATAGGTGGTAGGCTCATCCTCTATGAGCACAACGTCATCATGGTCAGACAATCGAAATGAGTACCTCTCAGGCTGACGACATACCCTTTCAGACCTGCGAAGAGGTATGTCTACTTGAACTGGTTGTTGTTCCTCAACTCCTTGTGGAACAACATCATCCACAACACTTTATGGTTCCAGTTCAACTTCCATCGAGGCTTCAGTGCTATTGTTCTCATCTTGAACTTCTTTAAGATCGAACGTGCTCCCACTAGTCTTTCTAGAAACAAAGTACCTTTCTAGAAAGGCCCCAGTCTTTGCCACAACTACCTTGTGCTGACTGGAAATGTTGAAGTAATATCCCTTAGTTTCCTTGGGATATCCAATAAAGTAGCACTTGTCGGATTTGGGTCCCAATTTGTCTGAGACTTGACGTCGAACGTAAGCCTCACAACCCCAAATCCTCATGAAAGACACCTGGGCATCTCTCCCAGTCCATATCCTATATGGTGTTTTTATCACGGCCTTGGATGAAACTCGGTTGAGTATAAAAGCTGTCGTATCTAAAGCATAGCCCCAAAGGAATGTCGGAAGATCTGTGTGACTCATCATAGATCGTACCATATCTAATAAGGTACGATTCCTCCTTTCGGATACACCATTCCACTGTGGTGTTCCAGGAGGAGTGAGTTGGGATAGAATCCCACACTCAGCTAGATAGTCACGAAACTCATGGCTAAGGTATTCTCCACCTCGATCTGATTGAAGTATCTTAATACTCTTGCCAAGCTGGTTCTGTACTTCATTCTTGAATTCTTTGAACTTTTCAAAGGATTCAGACTTATGTGTCATCAAGTACACATAACCATATCTACTGAAGTCATCAGTAAATGTGATGAAGTACCTATAACCGCCTCTAGCAGCGACATTGAAAGGGCCACATACATCACTATGTATAAGTCCTAACAAATCAGTCGATCTTTTGCTGTGCCCACTAAAGGAAGTCTTGGTCATTTTGCCTAGTAGGCATGACTCATACGTCTCATAAGATTCAAAATCAAATGAGTCCAGCAAACCATCCTTATGGAGCTGGGATAAGCGTTTGTCATTTATATGACCTAAGCGACAGTGCCAGAGATAGGTTTGGTTCATGTCATTTGACTTGAACCTCTTGGTATTTATGTTATAGATAGAGCTTTCAAGGTAGAATGTAGAGTCTGTTCATCAGAGGTGCACTACAATAGAACATATCTTTTAAATAAACTCAACAATATTTGTCCTTTATTATAAAAGAGAAACCTTTCTTGTCCAAATAAGAAATTGAAATTATGTTCTTAGTTAATGCAGACACATAACAACATTCATCTAATTCTAATACAAGCCCAGAGGGCAGAGATAGATGATAAGTTCCTACAGCAACAGCAACAACATGTGCTCCATTGCCTACTCGTAGGTCCACCTCGCCCTTCGTCAATGCCCTGCTATTTCTCAGCGCCTGCACATTAGTACAAATGTGAGAAGCACATCCGGTATCTAATACCCATGATGAAGAAATAGATAAATTGACTTCTATAACATATATATCTGAAGTGGAAGTCTCACTTCACTTCTTCTTAAGATCTTCCAGGTACACCTTGCAGTTCCTCTTCCGACCCCTTCTTTAGGCTTCAGTGCCTTGCCTTTGCCCTTGGCTTGGGACTTTCCTTGCCTTTGGGCTTGCCCTTGCCCTTGTGTTTCGAACCATCGCAGTGGGGCTTAGCCTTCTAAGGTTCACTGAGCGCTTAACATGCTAATTCGGGATGAATTGACTATAGCTATCCGGCAAGGATTGCAAGATCAGGTCAGTGGTCAGCTCTTGGCCAAGCGGGAATCCTAACCTCTGTAGGTTTTCTATGTACCCAATCATTTTGAGTACATATGGGCCTACGGGAGCCCCATCTGACATCTTGCACTGAAATAGTGCCCTTGAGATCTCAAATCTCTCATGCCACGCTTGTCCTTGATACAGTTGACGAAGATGTTCAACCATATCGTAAGCGCCCATCAACTCGTGTTGCTTCTGAAGCTCAGAGTTCATGGTCACGAGCATTAGACAGGACACATTTAATGCGTCATCTTGATGCTTCTTATAAGCATCTTTGTCAGCTCGCGGGGCATTGGCAGGAGGAGCCTCCATCAAGTTCCTGTACCAGTCCAGGAAATTTGCTCCGTTGAGCTTATCCTTCTCAAGGACAGAACGCAGTGAGAAAATGTTCGTATTCGACGTCATGGTTATCTACAATAGAAAAATACAGAAAATAAATATCATATTCTTTTAAATCATTTAATTAGGCCTTTAACTAAATGATGCTCCCACTGAATTCTATAATTCATGTGGGACAAGATCCACATCATACTAACCCTTGAGTTAGCTTTGGCTAATACGCCCAAGATTTAGTATGATCGGTAGGTAACGATTTACCAATTACATCTCTATGCAACTCTTGTTTATAGGATCATTATCCGCAGTTATATTAAAACTTGAGTTAGCTTTGGCTAATACGCCCAAGAATTAATATAAATGTGATTTATGTCCTATCTTTCCAACCATTGGAAGAATGCATATAGTTGTACTCGATCCAACCAAGTTAACTAGGAATACTCAATCTAATTGAGTTTGTATTCGCCCATGCGTTGATAAGCGGGACCAAGATTGTCCCTCCGTACCATACCAAGATAATATGTGTTGCTATACTTTGACAGATTCAACAACACATGTGATCGAGGTAGTGATATGTATCACGACACGGTAGGCATTAGAGTTGACGTGATTTAGATCTAATCTAATCGTCGATGTGTATCAAATACATGATAGATCTAATCTAATCGAAAGGGTGCATCTTGTACACGATTTAGATCTAATCTAATCGTTAGACACTAATTAATTACTAATCATGCATCACATACACACAAGCAATAAATTAAATTAATTCATGATTAGTCATGGCCCTACTACGATCTTCTCAAGCCAATAAGAAGATCGGATGGTCAACCTAGGGTCAACAGCTTCTCAAGCTCCTCCCTTTGACCATCTTGTGTTGCTCGCGCCCTCCTCGTAACTCCGTCTCGAGTGGACCTTCCACGGCTCCAATTTTGTACATTACAATTTTGAAACTCGAGTTACATTCGAGTCTAAACTAATTTACAACAAGAATACAAAATAGAGAAAGGCACGATGCGCAAGTCGCGAATCAAATGTACAACACGCACAACACAAATAACGGCGCGCAGGCCGTAATATGAATTACAACACAAATCCAATCAGTTTGGGTCTTTTGGGGCCATGACTATCACAAATTATATATAATTTTAAATTATGTAATTTTCATAATTTTTTGTAATTTTAATACTAATTTTTATAATTTTTACGAGTAAAATTTCCTGTCGGTCCCGTTTAGCGGTTTTCGGGCGCAATCGCCGAACGAATCTGTAACGCCCGCCCCCTTTTTCTTTTTCTTTTTTTTTCCACTCCTGCCTAGTGAGAGGGGCGGGGTTACTGACTTTCACTTAGACTTAGCAGACATAACATACATACAGCGGAAGCATATATATATTTTTTCTAAAATCATACTAAGCATATGAACATGAAATAGCATGGTTCAACTTAATAGTCATATTATTCATTTCTAACGCATGCATAGGGAATCATGAAAGACATCAACATAACATAACATATTATTCATAAGTTCTTTTAAGCAGGTCATTTTATTTCTTTAGCCAAGTCACCATCACACATCTCTTGCCCCTTCCTACCGCTCCTCTAGTTTATCCATCCTTTACCTTTATCTGCGGTACAAGGAAAAGTATCTGTAAGCACTCAAGGCTTAGTGAGATCCTTTCCTACTCACAAAAACCAACATATCATGTAAAATCATCATATCATACATCATGGAATAAATGACGCTCATATCATCATATAATTAAAAACATATCATATCATGGCATGAATTTCAATGATATCGTAACATAAAGTAAACAACATATTATGGCATAAATCTTATCATGGTATAAGTTGTTGGTGCAGGAAGCATCCGACGATCGAACCTAAATTTTGATAATGGCAAAGGGATTCAAAGTTAAGATTCTCTGTTATCTAACATGTTGAATGAGTATTTCATGAAAGTCCTAACTGCGGTTAGGCAGATGAATGGTTGCAGGTACAAGTAAGACAGAGAAACATATGTTGAAAGCAACCTGGTCTGAGTCATCAGATGAATCCGGATCCGTTGAAGAGCAACCGAGCCTTCTCGCTCTACCAGTACTAGCGAACATTATCGACACCGAGTCTGAGTTCGAGTCCGATTCAGAGACCGAGAGCGAATCAGACACCGAGTCCAAGCGAAGCCACGGATCCGCATCCGTTTCCGAAGGACCAAAACCCACAGTAAGTGCTTTGATGTCTAGTATTAACTTAGATGATTCGCAAAATTTAATTCCATACTTGCTTAAAAAATTGGCTAAATCCAACGTTCGGGTTAAGTCGCTCCAAAAGGAGGTAACAACCCTTAAGGAAGCGACTGACTCGAGTTCTTTAACTGAGTCAGTTCAAATTGAAAGTTCAATTCAAGTCCAACAACTTGAGGAAGAAAATTTCAATCTGAAAGCTCAAATTAAAGAACTCAAGAATACATTGGAATGGTTCACCTTGGGTTCCAAGAATCTGGATCTGATTCTTGGAAAACAGCGAGCCGTTTACAACAAAGCCGGACTTGGATTTAAGACCAAAACAAAATACAAATCGTATTTATCATTAGTTAATAGAAATAATATAAAGGTAGTCCAAGCATGGGTACCTAAGTCCAACTTGGTCAATCAAGTTGGACTTGGCCAATACTGGGTTCCGAAGGATCAAATACACTACCTCGATAGACCATATCGAGGCCATGATCCAGGGGGAGCAAAAAGAAAAACGATATTAATCAAACCAACTTAATTAAAAAATTCAAAATTAAAAAATTCAAATTTAAAAATTTGAAATTAAATTCAAAAATCAAATTACAAATTCTAAATTCGAAATTAAAATAAAATTCAAAAATCAAATTACAAATTCTAAATTCGAAATTAAAATAAAATTCAAAAATCAAATTACAAATTCTAAATTCGAAATTAAATTAAAATTCAAAAATTCAAAATTCAAAATACAAATTCTAAATTCGAAATTAAAATAAAATTCAAAAATCAAATTACAAATTCTAAATTCAAAATTATATTAAAATTCAAAAATTTAAAATTCAAATTATAAATTCAAAATTCGAAATTAAAATAAAATTCAAAATTTCAAAAATGAAATTACAAATTCAAAATTTGAAATTAAAATAAAATTCAAAAATTCAAAAATGAAATTACAAATTCTAAATTCGAAATTAAATTAAAATTCAAAATTCAAATTACAAATTACAAATTCAAAATTTAAAATTAAATTAAAATTCAAAAATTCATACCCATTTTAAAATTAAAATGCATACCCATTTGTCAACTTGATATCTCTATATCCATGACTTGTGAGATCAAGTCATCGAGTTGACCTACATGCTAGTCTTATTGCATTAACATTGTCCCTGAATGTTAATACTCGACTAAGAATGATTAAGAGTAGTGTTCCCTATATCATCTCACTATCGGTTCAACTAACCGATTGATATAGGTAAGAACCTTCTACTCAAGGATGCTATTATACTTAGTTTATTTGGCACTAATACAAGTAAGTATAATAACCAAAAACAAATGCCTTTATTTATATAAAAATATGATACAACAAGTCCATAATACAATCATCAAATGATTGACTCTAGGGCTCTAACTAACATTGATTTGGTTCACAACTAAACAAAGTTGGTTCAAGACTAATTCATGATTAAATCAAATATAGTTCAACTCTACCATAAGAGATGTAGCTCATCCGCACTTCTATTATGACAAATATTCTATATTTATCTTATATATGATCCAACTAAATATTTATCTCTTGATCTAAGAATCCTATTATTTAACTTGTTTTACATCTTTTAGAGATTCGTTAGTGCGTGTGACCCAATAGGTTTTATGTTTTTATGGGTCATACATAATTAACTACTTAATTATAAAAAAATTATGAGTGGCACCTAGTAGTACATCATGATCCTCAATTAGCCAAAAAAATCATAGCTGATCTTAGAACTAATTCTAAATCCTTCAGCAGCTATAGTGAGTCATGTCTTGTTCCTTTCACTCGTCTTATACCCACTTGGTTTAGGACATGGTCTATCCCCACTAGACTGACTATGTCACACCTAGACCAAGTAATACTTTCTCATTCTATGAATTCAAATTACTCATATATGTGTGCAAGAGTCTCATACTCTTAACATGCGATGCTTTAGCCAAAGACTTTGAGTAATAATCATAACGAGTGGTTATAGGGTATACGTCTCCTCGCAAGAAGTAGTGAATCCTCTATGGGCTATTCAAATATCTTTGGGCATTTTAACTTATACTCAATCATCCCGAGTCCACACCTCAATGAGGTACTTGCTTAAGATGTCAAAGTATAAGTTTCCATGACCAAGATGACTTGTATACCTCAAGTCAAAGGAAATGTGCACTCGAGCTACAGTAAGAGCTTCACAGACATATCCATATATATAGATAACCATATGAAGTCTTACAGTGAGTTATTCTAATGAATTAGTTACCATAACTAGTATCTACATTTAACTCTTGACATCCCAATGTCTCTAGCCAGTGAGAAAATAGTTGCTTAGCAAACTAAGGAGTATAACTCATGCTAGTCTTACAGAATTGATAATGTCTGAATGCATCAATTCGACGACTAAGAAAATTCTAATACATTCATAATTGCACATGTAGAGATAATCACTAGTTGTGATCTAATCATAATTTCTTTCATGCTATGAATTATATTGTGGACATTCAGTAAATGATTTTAAGATAATTAAACATATAATATGCACTCAAATAGTAAATTTATATTTAGTAAAATCGTAGGGCAATTGTCTTAGGATATGCCTCAAAATCTAACAGCAACCATGACAACCACTACGGGTTTACTCTAAGGCCCCTATAAGATGTTATCAATATTGTGAATAGGGACATAGGGCGAACCAATGCAAGGAACCTGCTCCTGTTGATCTAAAGGGAAAAAATTTATTGTTTGAGCAAGACATTATAGAAGATCCAATAGCCATTGGTGAACTAATATATGAAGCTAATGACATGCTCTATGATGATGGCCATGAGACTTTGGTCGTGCACAAGTCCACTGACTCTCAAATGTAAAACAGGGGATAAATGGTTGAGAACTAATATTTTTTACACTATTTGCACCGTCACGAATAAAGTCTACAAAATGATTATCGATAGTGATAATTGTGAGAATGTAGTATCCAAGGAGATTGTTTGGACAATAAAATTGAAGACAGACTATCACCCTAAGTGATATAAGTTATATTGGCTGAATAAAGACAGCAAGGTAATAGCAAATAGGCGATGTCTCGTATCTTTTTCAATTAGTAGAAAATATTATGATAGTGATTGGAATGATATGGTGGCCATGGACGCATATCATATATTGTTAGGGAGACCTTGGTAGTATGATCGCAGTGTCATCTATGATGGACGGAAGAATACCTATACTTTTTACATCAAGGGATAAAAGATTGTGTTTGCATCGCGGATAAAAGAAACCACTCCAATTCCAACAGCCAAAACTATTAATATGCTTTATATATCTAGATTTTTAGATGAGATAGAACACAACGATGTTGTCTATACTTTTATGTCATATCAAATTGATGTCCAAGCCATCGACACAAATCTACTAGCTGAAGTATAACAGCTGCTAATAGATTTTGATGAATTGATGTCAGAGGTCCTTTCTTCTAGGATACCACCTATGCGAAATATCCAACATTAGATTAATCTTGTTCCAAGGTCAAGTTTGCCTAATCAACTAGTGTATCACTCCAGTCCTAGGGAAACTGAGGAATTACAACACCAGGTGGTGGAGTTATTGGAAAAGGTATTCATCAAAGCATTATCCCTTGTGTTGTTCCTTTTGTACTAGTGGCAAAGAAGGATAACTCATGGTGTATGTGTGTTGATAGTCAAGTTATCAACAAGATTATAGTGAAGTACAGGTTTCCAATTCCTTGCTTAGACGACATGTTGGATCAACTATCTGGTTCTAGGATTTTTTTTATTCAAAAATTGACCTTAAAAGCGGATACCACCAGATCAGAATAAGGCCGAAAGATGAATGGAAGGAAATATTCAAGACACAACATCTTCTTTATGAGTGGATAGTCATGCTTTTTGGATTATCAAATGCACCAGTACATTTATGAGATTTATGCATTAGATCCTACAAACTTTTATGGGAAAGTTTGTGGTAGTTTACTTTGATGACATTCTCATCTTTAGTCCAACATGGGCATCACACTTCGATCACTTCCATACTATTTTTGAAAAATTAAAAATAGAGTGCTTATTATGAATAAGAAGAAGTATTCTTTTTTTTTACTACATCGGCCACCTTCCTTGGCTTTATTGTGTCTATTGATAGTGTGCACGTAGATCAACCAAAGATAGACGTAGTATTGGAGTGGCCTCAGCCGAGGACCTTGCACGACGTCAAAAGTTTTCATGGCTTGTCTTCTTTCTATCGTCGATTGATCAAAAAATTTGGCACTTTGATTGCTCCCATCACTGAGTGTCTCTGTTAGATATGACATATAAATATTAATTAAATAATAAGTGTTATTTGAGAAATAACCTTATAGAATTTTTAGAATTTTTTTTTTTTAAATTCAAGATTTAAATGGAGTCTATATGACACATTTTAAGAGGATATATTTATTGGGATATAAGAAAACATATTTGGAATAATCATTTAAGTGAGAGTTGATTGAAAAATTAACTTAAGATTTAATCAATTAAGCCTAAGTATTTAAGGAAAACCTAAGTTCCATGTCCTAATTTTTCCTCTCCCGATTTCCTTTCTCACTTGACTCACGCCACCCCTCTCCCTTCTCCTCTCTACGTCGCCGCTGATTGCCATGGCCTGATGCAGACCTCCAACCATTGTGAGCCCCGACCGTGAGATACTGGTGCCCTATGTCGCCAACCGTGGTGTCGAATAGTGCCATGGTCAGCGCAACCAACCACTTGGGACTGATTCTCACCATCACTGCCCATTTCGTGAGATCCAACCGATGACGTCGATCGCTGGTCATCATTGCCCTGATGTCGCCCTGCCTCGTGTCCAATCACCTCGGCTAGACACTTCTAGGTCGTGACCACCATAGGAACCTCATGCCTTGCCCCTCTCTTCACTGTGGCTCCTTTTGCTAGTGTGATCCCAACCATTGCCGATCTGATCCCCTCATTGGGAAGTCAAGCATCAACTGGGCACCAAGGAGTGTCGCTACCGTTTCGGTCATTGCAGCCACACCTCTCATCTTTGGTTCCTGTTTGTACAAATATGCCACTATCTCTATGGCAGGCCATCCCTCCATCTGTGGTCCACCACTGATAGTCGTGCCATCGCTAGTGACCTCCAACCGTGCATTGTCGCTAGAGAAGAAACCATGGGTAGAGCAATTGCCTTATCTCCTAAGCTCACTTCATTCAAATGTTATGAAAAACCTACAATAATGCATGGAGATGAATCTGCTAGCAATTTAGGAAGTGATTAACCATTTCATTGATGAGTTCATTTGAATTAAGATGTTGAATCAAAGTAGCTGAACATCAAACTGGTTTTAAAGAGCACAGGATCCAAGTGTCATCCAAACACAGAGCTCCCTCTTTCCCACAACTTCATCCCATTTTTGACAACCTACTTTCATGTTGGACTATAAGAGATGAAGAAGAAGAAGAGGAGTTGATTAATCAAGGACTATGATTTGAGATGAGTGTCTTGATGAGGGAGTTCATTAACCTTAGTGCATAACTTATTATTTTGGTTGATGTTGTATTTACCTTAACTTTATTCGCTCTTGCTTCTTGACCTTGATCTTTTATTACTTGATTTTGTATATTGATTTATTTTGATATCCATTCAATTTTGTTGTTATCCATGCTATTTATGGCCATTTATGCTTGTACTATTATGCTAGTGACACTATACCATGGCATAGTTGTAGAATATTGAACTAAGTTACCTGTTTAATATTTATTCATGCATATGTATTAGTAGAACCATATCGTATTGTAGGATATCGAGTATCTTACTAGACTTTGATTGTTATTTAGGCTCATGACTAAACGCTAGTGAGGTTAGACCTACATTGTTATACCCTAACGATTATTGTCTTCAATTCATGGTTGAGAGAGGCGTCATCAATTATTGTTATAACCTATTAACCATGGACTCTCATTCATGGTTGAGAGAGTTGTCAGCAACCATTGATATATCCTATAGACCATTATCTCCTATTCATGGTTGAGAGAGTCATCAGTCATCATGATACATATAAGTGCGCACAAGATATTTGTAGTAGTGAGTTCGCATGCAGTCCATAGCTAAATAGCTACGTGTATACCCTGTCTGTCCATGAGATCATTCGTGATAGAGATTTTGCCTATAGACAATGATTATTTTCTTACCCTGACTACCCACGGGCCATCCATGGTAGAGTATTCTCCTATAGTTAGTGCTTATTATTTGCTTACCCTAACTACCCACGAGACCATCTGTGGTAGAACATTCTCCTACAGTCAGTGCTTGTTATTTTCTTACCTTGACTGCTCAAAGAACCATCCGTGGTAGAGCATTCTCCTACAATCAGTGCTTGTTATATGCTTACTATATGTTAGTCATGTATTTATTCATGCAGGTGGGGATGTCCTATAGGTACTCCCAATTTATTGGTTAGATCTGATTATGTTATCAGTTATGTTTTTGGTTAGCAGATGATTATAGAGGTGCTCTTACATTGGTAGTAAGTATTTCACCTAAGACTATATTTCCTTTGATCTTCTTATACTATATTGATCATGCACTATATGTCTTATACCCATTGAGTATTTTGTACTTCCTGCCCCTTCCTTTCCCTTTTATTTCTAGGTTAGCCGGTAAAGGATATATCGTGTCACATAGATGTCCTAGCTGTCAATCCCACATCACACTCGAGATTGTGTTTTCCACGTTATATCTTGTTGCTTTGTATTTGCATTTTGGTTTTGTTCGTGGATTTTAGTATTGTGGTTTATTTGTATTTGTTATGTTAAGTCATGCCAGCACATAGTCACTTTTGGTTTTCATGCTATGAGTGGATTCTGTAAATCTCTTTATCTTCTATTGTGTTTGTTTCCAGCCGTGTGAGTTGTAGTTATTATACTTTACAGCCTTGTGGCAATGTATCTACGTTTTATATGTTTTCAAAAGGGAGGAGATGTTGTCTATTTGTTGGGCAGGGGTACCTCTGAGGCATGACAATCTCAAGAGATGAAATTTCAAATGGTCTGAAGAAGTTGAGGCTAGTTTCTAATTGGTCAAGCAAAATATAATAGAAACACCAGTTCTGGCACTTCTTAATTTTAACCGAATATTCGAGGTCAACTGTGATGTATTTTCCATTGGTATAAGAGGTGTTCTGAGTTAGTCAGGGCGTCCAGTTGCTTTCTTCAGTGAGAAGTTGTTCGGATCTAAGAAGAATTATTCTACCTATAATTTGGAGTTCTATACTATTATTTAGTCCTTAAAGCATTGATGTCACTATCTAGTACAGAAGGAATTCATCTTGTTTCTTTATCATAAAACATTAAAGTACATCAATGGTCAACACAAGCTAAGTAGGAGGCATACCAAGTAGGTGAATTATTTACAAGAGTTCACCTTTCCGTTGAAACACCATTACTCACCACCATGAGTACCAATGTTGTAGGCTTTGAGATTTTTTCCAAATATATACGTAGCTGACACATCATTCGGCAGGATATTCCAAGAGGCACATGATGTACACTAACATGATTTCATTTTGCATAATGGTTATCTATTTTGTGGTTGCATTTATACGTTCCAGATTGCTCTCAAATGCATCATATCATGAGTGAGCTTCATAATGAGGGACACTTCAAACGTAATAAGACATTAGCTCTCATCTCTATCGATTTTTATTGGCCCAAGTTGACTAGTGATGTGACCCACTTTTTAGACTCGTGTTCTGTATGCCAGCGATCTAAGGGGGTGCGATCACAAATATAGGCTTGTACACTTCCTTACCTTCCCTTGAATCTCCTTGGTTCGATGTCAGTATAGATTTTGTTCTAGGATTACCCTGCACATAACGAACCTCATATTTAGTTCTTGTTGTAGATAACAGATTCGCAAAGATAACACATTTTATAGTTTGCAAGAAGACTATAAATGTTGTCAAGATTACCCATCTTTACTTCAAGGAAATCATGCATCTACATGGCGTTCCTTGATTCATGATTTCAGATCGAGATACCAAGTTCATTAGTAATTTCTGGAAGGGCTTATGGAGAAAATTAGGACGTAGTTAAACTTTATCAGTGCCTACCACCCTCAGACAGACGGATAAACTGAGGTGGTGAATCAGAGTCTGGAAATCTTCTAAGATGTATCACATGAACCAAGTCGAAGCAATGAGACTTGGTGCTATCTCGTGTAGAGTTTGCCTACAACCAATTGAGAAACAAGACCATAGATTTGGGTCCTTTTGAGATTGTTTATGGGTGGAACCCATCATGGGTTTTGGACTTAGCCCCTGTTCCACATAATGGGCGATTTAACCCTAAAGAAAATGAGATGGAAAAACATCTTCGAAACATTCATGAGCAGGTGAAACTGTCAATTGTGGATATAAATACCAAGTATAAAACTCAAGTTGACAGTTAGGTCAAAGATTTTGTCTGGGTTGTTTTAACTTGTGATCGTTTCCTTATTAGAGAGTACGTAATAAACTGAATGATCAGAATATTAGACTATATGAGATACTATAAAGGATCAATGACAATGCCTACAGGTTGTGTCTTCCTAGTCATCAAAAAAAGTCTAATATCTTCAATGTGAAGTACTTGACTCTTATTTGGTGGATGTTGATGAGACTACTATAAACTCGAGGGAGAGTTCTTTTCAACCCGGAAAGATTAATGCATGATCAACCCAACATGACCCCTTTAAATTCAAATGGTCATAACTTTTGACTTGGATCTCGAAATTGGGATCTATTTATAGTCACACGTGCAGAATTTAAAAATCTACATTAGTTATGAGGGTACTCGTAACCGCCAAATTTTTGGTCCAAATTCCACTATTTGGACCCTCATTTAAACCTCCAAAGATTGTATCACTATTTTTAGTAAATTTATTTTTATGATATTTAGGGTATTTTTGGTATTCCTAATAATATGGGTCATACTTAGTTAAAATAACATTCTATTTTATGAATTTTAATTTTAATTTTAATTTTACTAAGAGTTTTTTTTCTAAAAAGATTCCTTTTCTTTTTTTTATAAAATTAGAATTAAGGTCCATAAATTGAGATTTATTTTCTTTCTTTGTCTTAGGGTTTAGAATCTATATAAACACCTATCTAGCTGTATGAGGATTCATCCCTCAATTATTAATAAAGTTTTATTTTTTAGCAAATGATAGATTTTCTCCTTATTTCTTCGGATTCTCTTATTGTCTTTTTCTTTTTTTTTCTTGTACTTAATCTTGTAATCTTATGTGAACTAAATTAAATCATTTGCCCAAATATTAAAACTCAAGGTTACATCGAACAACTCGGGGCACGATTGCACCAACAAATAGATCTCCCTTGTATATCAAATATAATATTAAGTACTATCTCACAACAGAACAAGAACATCATAATGATAACTCATGATAACACTAATTACAAAATTAGCTAAGGAAGAATTAGTAAAAGGTTTATCTAAAATATCATATCATAAGGACAAATTATGTGATATTTGTCAGAATGATAAGCAAATTAAAATACTCAAGAACATACTAGGGTTTAGGGTTAAAGATTTGAGAGATAGTCATGACATTTTATCATTTAATAAGACTAGATGACCACAATACTTTATGGCGTTGTAGAGAGAATAAATAGGATATTACCAGAGGTGGCTAGGACCATATTTACCTAATATGAATTAATAAAAATTATAAAAAATTAATATAAAACTTATTTTCCTGAATACATAATGATAAAACAAATGCCTATCGAAAATTTTATAATGTTTAAAATTTATACAATTTTTAAGATTCTTTTTTTTTTGAAATTCAATTGGAAACCCATTATAGAAACATTAGTCAACTATTTTAAAAATTAGTCCAATGTTGTAGCCTAATCAATTGGGTCTCTTGACTGCTGAACAAAATTTTCATAATAAAATTTTATTGAAACTATTTTTAATAAAATATATATTTAATTTTTTAATGTATGATAAAGAAGGGAGATATTTACCCGTTCAGCTAATGGAATATGATCAAATTAAGGGGGATCCTATCAAATACCACAAATATTTATTTAAGAGTTGAGAATGCTACAAATTAAAGAAGAGAATACACTTGCTCTACACTATTTATCTACTCAATTTGATCTTATTATTACTATTATATATATATATATATATATATATATATATAGAGAGAGAGAGAGAGAGAGAGAGAGAGAGAGAGAGAGAGAGAGAGAGAACACTTGCTCTACACTATTTAACTTCTTGTTGTCAAACATACAATGGAGGAAATTATTAGTGCAATGAATTTGATGTTAAGCAAAGGGTTGAGTTAGAATGTGTGCTTAATGATCTTGTGGTATGTGTATGCAGGAGAGGATTATAAAGCAATAAGTCTTGGCAATTATGAGTGAGAGAAGTCCCAACATATTCAAGGGTTATCATATACTTGGTAAGTTAAAGTTCCGAAAGATCAAGGATAATTGGATGTTTGGTAAGATAAAGTTAGTTGATGGAAGGCTTAGAGAAGATTCCATTTAAGGTCTTGGAGAGTTTCATTTGTGCAACAATTAGTGGTGTGAGCATGTAATCATGGGATAATTAAGGGCTAGATTAGGTATAGATGTAAGTCTTAAAATTGGCTTAGTCACCACTCTAATCAATTAAAATAAAATTATTAATTAACTGATTAGTAAGTCAACAGATGACATAAAATGTTTGAAAATCAAAATGTATCATAGTAGGCGACTCCATCAGTTAACTCCACTAATCGACTGAGTAGTCAACTGCATTAATTGATTGAGAAATATTTTATTTGATATCAAATATTCTATTTAGACATCCTTTGAAGAGCAATTTTATTGATGATTTATTTGGGTCAACTTAGATGATAGTTAATTTGTTGTAACGGAATGGTTAATTTATTGTAATAGCAAGCAACAGTCTACTCATTGTAGCAGAGTGCTAGTCTTCGCATAATGCGATGGTTGAGATATGAAATATTATCATATAAAATTTTGAAGTCAAAATTCAACGTGTTCGAAGATACCTTTCCATATACCTTGGTCGTCTGTACTAATGGCTAGTAGTTATCCATGATTTATTCGTGTTGGCCTAGGGACGGGTTGACGGGGGTGAGTGAATCACCTTTTACCATATGGTAGCAGAGTGCTAAAAAGCAACGGTCCACTCATGTGGCAAAAAAGGCGATTCGCTCGTCTCAACGTCCCCGTTAATTTGTCCCTAGGTCAACACGGAGAAAGTAAATCACGGATGACTACTAGCCATTAGTATAGGTAACTAAGATATAGAGAAAGACATACTCAAATGTACCAAATTTTAATCCTAAAACTTTATATGATAATATCTTATATTTTAACTATCGCACTGCTCTAATGAAACTACTTGATGAGTAACCCAGTAGGATCAAGTAGTAGCAAACAATTACATGATGATCAAGGTGCAATTAGAGGTGTAATCGAGCCGAGTCGAGCCGAACTCTTGAATGTTTGAGTTTGACTCGTTTATAATCGAGTCAAGCTCGAGCTTTATTTAACGAATATATTCATAGTTCATGAGTTTATTCGAGCTTTTATCGAGCCTAAACGAACTTAATAAATATAAATTATATATTATAAATTTAAATATTGATTAAAAACTAAATTATATACTTAGAGAAAATTATAATATTTTTATTAAAATTTATAATTTTATTCTAATAAATAAATTTAATATATTTATCTATATATTTCATAAATAGAGTGTAAAATATATAAATTTAATATCAAAACTATTATTTTTTATTTAAAAGTTGATTCATGAGTTTAACGAACATGTTCACGAGCTAACGAGTCAAATATTTTGAAGCTTGAGCTTGGTTTGTGATCCTGTCCGAACCAGGGGTCAACGAACGCTGGGGATGTGGCGCTCCCTACTAGATCCTCGAGTGCTCCGGCGAACCTGCAACAAAACCGAGTCGGGAGGGGTGTCCCGGCGACGGCCCTCCGACGCTCAAGTCAGGCGAGGAATAACAAAGAGGTGGCTTAGAAACAGAAGACTCGTGTACCTCCAGTGAAGAAATGGAGGCCTTATATAGACCTCTCGAAGCCTGGGCACGCCAATCAAAGCAATCACCTGCTTTCGACCATGCCCAGGTATGGGTCTGTCAGAAGGGCATCCATAAGGCCATACCGCTACTGTATCAACCTCTCCATGATGTGACGGCTAGATCCTCTATCGTGAAATCTTGTATACGACATAATCATTAGGCATGCCTTTGCTGGCATCCCATATCCCGAGCCGAACGAATAGGCCGTTCGGCTAACCTTTGTATCCTCGCTTATCCCGCCGAACGGACCACCCGCCGCCCTTCCCAGCACACCGCCGGCCTTCGGCCCGGCAGACACCGCCGGCCGAAACCCAAGCCTATGGTCAGGGTTATATCCGCCCGCTTGACCGCTCAACGCCGACGCGCCCTTACCCGCTTAGTCAGCCCTCCATCTTACCTCAGGCTGGGACCCTTCAGGAAGTGGGTCCCCCATTCTCACCGCCGGATCACTTGCCTCCCCTTCAAGTCTGGTCGAAGGAGGCCGTGAGTCCGACTGACTGGACTATGTGTCCGAGCGGGCGGTCGTCGCCTTACCGTCGCTTATAATATCCCTTGAGCCGTTCGGCCCTTATGCCAAATTCAGCCGCTCGGCTCTTCGTTTTGAATGTCTTGGCGCTTCACGTAGATGTTTGCTTGTCTAAATCTTCTCGAAAATCACGCAAATCCTTTTCATTAAGTCGAAGCATGCGCGGTATGGGCGCATTAATTGCACCTGGTGACAGAGCGCCACGTGGCTCTTCTCGCGTGGCGGTGATGATCCGTACGATGGGACGCCGATTGTTTTGAAATGGACGGCCCGATGACGTCCTTGTTTCTTGTGACCTGGATCGGACGATGGAGGCTAATCGACTTCGGCCGTATAAAGCCTTAGTCCTCCTCCTCTGCCGCATCTTTGCTCGTGCTTTGTCCTTCTGACTCCTCTGTTGCTGCGGCCTCCGGCGATCCAGTTCCCGTTTTTCGGCGGCTATCCTCTCACCGGCGATCTTCTCCGCCCATCTCCTTCTTAGTGAGCCTTCTTTCCTCGCTTACCAGGTCTTTCCTAATCGTTTCTCCTCTCTTTCGTTGCAATCCTTTTGTCTCTTCGAGATGGCGAGCTCTTCCGAACCCGCTACCCATGTTCACGGTCCATGGTATATGAGTATGGAAAGTAAATTTGACGAGGAGGGCGCTCGACGTCTTGTTTGGACGTACGGGATCCCGGACGACCATGAAATAGTTATAGCCGACCCGACCGATCGGCCCCATAACCCGCCGATCGGTACCATTTGCTTCTTTCTAGACCAATTCCAGGGTGGCCTTAGATTTCCTACCCATCCATTTATTTTGGAAGTTTGTAATTATTTCCGCATCCCGCTCGGCCAACTTGTGCCGAATTCCTTTAGGCTGTTGAGTGGGGTGGTCGTCCTCTTTAGGCTGCATAGTATTCCACTTGACCCCAAAATATTCCACTTCTTCTTCTACCCCAAACAATCCGAATTGGGCACCTTTATTTTCCAAAGTAGAATAGGCTTAAAATTTTTTGATATTATGCCGACCTCCAACAAGCACTGGAAGGAGTTTTTCTTCTATATACGACTTCCTGAGTGGCTAGCATTCCGAACTAAATGGCAGACCGCTGTGCCGACCCAGCCGGAGCTCGGCAAATTCAGAAGCAATCCAGCCTACCTTCATGCGGCAAACTGGTTGTCCGGTCAGCGGTACAAAATCGACCAGTTGCTTCTCAAGGGGGTGTTGTACATTTTTGGATTATCTCCCGTTCGGGCCAATCTTCCCTACCGCATGAGTAAGGACTCTTTACTCACTTCGCCTTTTTTGTCTAACTGATTTTAATTTTTCTCTGCACTGAAGTCATGTGGCGCCCAAGGCTACCGATCATCTGAAATTGAAAGCCGTGGAAATTGAGGCGGCTACCAAAAAGAACTCGCCGAGCGGGGTCTAATCCCTAGCCGCCCGGCAGATGCAGGAGAGGGGTGTTAGGTGGATCCTGTTTCCTCTGCTCCAGCTGAGTTGGGAGTCCCCCAGGCCGGGGATTCACCATTGGAAGTTCGGCGGAAACGTCGAAGAGACCCCAGCCTTCCGCCGACCCAAGAGGGCGAACCACAGGCGCCGATCGAGGTCGCTTCGCCAGATCGCACGCCGTCGCAGATCGGGACCTCAGTGGCCTCGCCCACCGCACAACCCTCTGGCTCTCCTCCTCGGACTCGTCGTCGCTTACGACGGTTGGGCGAAACATCAACCATAGGGGAGTCCTCGGGCCAGGCGACTGCGGCTGAGGAAGTGCCGGCCGGCCACCCGACCGTCAAGACTACCCTTCGATTCCCATCGGAGGAATATTTATTGTCTGCCGATCGGCCTTCAAGCCCCGTTCATGAGATAACCTTGAGGGGTCCGCTCGCCAAGCTTTTTGAGGACGCTCAGATTAGGGTGGCCCTCATGACGCCCAAGCAGCTTGGTGATAACCACATGCAGTAGGCCACTCAGGTAGGTTCATTTTTCTTCTTGTGCCCTGCTACTGTTTGATTTCTGATTTTATTGTTTCCCTTACAGCATTAGGCCGAGCAAATCGCCACTAGCCATCGGCTGGCCGAGCTGGAGGGTCTCATGGAAAAACTCCAAGTCTCGGGGGGTCCATCGGCCGAGCGGGAGAAACAAGCCCGTGAGGCCGAACAGAAGAAGGCTGCCGAACTGGCTACAGAGGTGGCTCGACTTGAAGGCCTGGTGAAGAAACGTGACGCAGACGTGAAGCGCGCCAGTAGCCGGAAGAAGCGGGTGATTGCTGATCTCGACAAGATGAAAGTTGAAGTCCGAGCCCTAGATCAGCAATCTAAGAATCTGGAAGCCCAACTAGCTGCCGAACGGGATGGGCGCTCCGCTGAACGCACTAAAGCGGAGGTGGACCAGAAAGTTCTCCAGGACTCGCTAATTGCCTCCCGAGCGGCTTTCAGAAAGTACAAGGAAGGGGAGCCGAGTCGCCTAGCAGCAGCGCGCCAAGAATACCTCCGCACGGAGCGGTTCGGCGAAAAGTTCGGTGGCAACGTCTCCTCAACTTTCGCCGAGGCGGTCAAGGTCACCATGGCGTATTTGAAGAAGGGGGGCTCCTTCCGGCTGACCTGAGCATTCCCTCTCCAGATCTGGCGGCTATGATTGACGATATCCCGGACGCCTTTTTTAATTTTGAGGACCCGGAGTGAAGCGAGTTCTTCCAAGTACTTTCTGTATTTCATCTGTTGATGAAAAATATTTGCATGTGCCGATCGGCGTAATTGTCTTCTTTTGTCTCTATTTTTGCTTGCCCTTCATTGTCGTTTTTTGTCTGTTTGGTGCTTATTCGTAGGATCAGTTAAGCTCCACGTGTTTCACACTAGACGACCGATCGGGTTAATCAGTTGACTTGTTTTCCTCGAAATCGTTTAGCGCTTGGCTATGCTGTTTGCATTCAGTGAATGCGAAGTATTGGCAAACTGATGGCCGATCGGACTTAATCAATTTAGTACTTGCGAACGCTCGTTATTTGGCGTCCTTAGTTTCGTCCAGTAAGCTCACAGTCGCGGGTTTGACTCTTGATCTTTAACGTCGGATCTCGACGGCGCGGTTATTGATAGCCGGTCGGCGCGGCTCTCGATTTTTAACGACGGGGCTCGTCGGTCTTCCGCTCGGACGTTTATAGACGCCGGCTCGTCTCTCGATCTTTAACGTCGGTGCTCGATGGCGCAGTTATTTATAGCCGGTCGGCGCGGCTCTCGATTTTTAACGACGGGGCTCGTCGGTCTTCCGCTCGAACGTTTATAGACGCCGGCTCGTCTCTCGATCTTTAACGTCGGTGCTCGATGGCGCGGTTATTTATAGCCGGTCGGCGCGGCTCTCGATTTTTAACGACGGGACTCGTCGGTCTTCTGCTCGGACGTTTATAGACGCCTGCCTCGATCTTTAACGCTTGCTCGACGGTTATTTATAGCCCGCGGCTCTCGATTTTAACGACGGTGCCGCTCCGACGTTTATAGACGCCGGCTCGCCTCTTGATCTTTAACGCCGGTGCTCGACGCGGTTATTTATAGCCGGCGGCTCTCGATTTTAACGACGGCTCGTCGGTCTTCCGCCGGACGCTTATAGACGCCTGCCTCGATCTTTAACGCCGGTGCTCGACGGCGGTTATTTATAGCCGGCGCTCTCGATTTTAACGATGGGGCTCGCGGTCTTCCGCCGACGCTTATAGACGCCGCCTCTCGATCTTTAACGCGGTGCTCGACGCGGTTATTTATAGCCGGTCGGCTCGATTTTAACGACGGGCTCGCCGGTCTTCCGCTCGGACGCTTATAGACGCCGGCTGCTCTCGATCTTTAACGCCGGTGCTCGACGCGGTTATTTATAGCCGGCCTCGATTTTAACGACGGGCTCGCGGTCTTCCTCGCCGACGCTTATAGACGCCTCGCCTCGATCTTTAACGCTGCTCGACGGCGCGTTATTTATAGCCGGTCTCTCGATTTTAACGACGGGCTCGCCGGTCTTCCGCTCGGACGCTTATAGACGCCGGCGGCTCTCGATCTTTAACGCCGGTGCTCGACGCGGTTATTTATAGCCGGTCGGCGCGGCTCGATTTTAACGACGAGGCTCGTCGGTCTTCCGCCGGACGCTTATAGACGCCGCTCCTCGATCTTTAACGCCGGTGCTCGACGGCGGTTATTTATAGCCGGCGGCTCTTGATTTTAACGACGGGCTCGCCGGTCTTCCGCCGACGCTTATAGATGCCGCTCTCTCGATCTTTAACGCTTGCTCGACGGCGTTATTTATAGCCGGCGGCTCTCGATCTTTAACGACGGAGCTCATCGGTCTTCCGCCGGACGTTTATAGACGCCTGCCTCTCGATTTTAACGCCTGGAGCTCGACGCGGATATTTATAGCCGGTCGGCGCGACTCTCGATCTTTAACGACGGGCTCGTCGACATGCCGGTCGGCGCGGCCCTCGATCTTTAACGACGGGGCTCGTCGCGCGGATATTTATAGCCGGGCGGCTCGATCTTTAACGACGGGCCTCCGATATTTATAGCCGGTCGGCGCGACTCGATCTTTAACGACGGGGCTCGCCGGATATTTACCGCTCGGAGGCTCGATCTTTAACGACGGGGCTCGTCGGCGCGGATATTTATAGCCGGTCGGCGCGGCTCTCGATCTTTAACGACGGGGCTCGTCGATCTGGTTATTTATAGCCGGTCGACGCGGCTCTACGGTTTAACGTCTGGGCTAGACGGCCGTTAAGGCTAATTTTAACGCTTCCATTCGGCGCAGCTTAAAATATACAGAATTAGCGCCATATTACACCACTTTACTTCCCGCACGTGGCCTTCGGTTTTTGTGTCGATGCTTGGGTATCGTACGCCCGGCCGAACGGCACGGGGTCTTCAGCATTGAGCATTTTGGCTCGGATAATTTACCTCCGTCCGAACGGTACGGGGCCTTCGATTCTCAAGCTCCTGACTCAACCAATTTACCTCCGGCCGAACGGTACGGGGCCTTCGATTCTCAAGCTCCTGACTCAACCAATTTACCTCCGGCCGAACGGCGCGGGGCCTTCGTTCCTCGAGCCTTTGGCTCAGATATTATACCTCCGGCCGAATGGCGCGGGGCCTTCGTTCCTCGAGCCTTTGGCTCAGATATTATACCTCCGGCCGAATGGCGTGGGGCCTTCGTTCCTCGAGCGCTTGGCTCGACCCATTTACCTCCGGTCGAACGGCGCGGGGCCTTCGTTCCTCGAGCTCTTGGCTCGACCCATTTACCTCCGGCCGAACGGCGCGGGGCCTTCGTTCCTCAAGCCTTTGGCTCAGATATTATACCTCCGGCCGAATGGCGCGGGGCCTTCGTTCCTCGAGCGCTTGGCTCGGATCTTATACACCATGAAGATAGGCCGCTCGGCCGATAACGCCAATTGTGCACATTATAACATTTTGCCTTCTACATTTCAAATATACAACCAAACGGAAAATATACAACACATATCCTATTGGTGCACCTTTCACCCTGCCCCGGATAGGCTGGAGATAATTTGCGCTTCATGGTGGATCCAAGTGTCAATCCATCTTCATCCGCTCGGCAGCTCGTCCACCCAACCCCCTCGTATGCGGTCGATCCATCGCCTGACATCAAACTCCCGCTCTTGAGGTTCCAGAAGGAGGGGCTTGCTATAAGTTGGATTCGGGAGATGAAGTATCTGCTTTTGAGGGAAATGGGACTGTGGCAATCGGTGCTTCCGCTTGGGAGAAGCGTCCACTCGGAGGGCCTTGCCTTTTCTGTTGTCCCGTATTGGTATTTCATCTGACGAAGATCCCCGATTGCGATTCACTACTACAGCATCAGGAGGCGTCCGGAATAGGGCCTGACGGAATAGAAAGGTAGCCGGTGGTGTTTCCGCTCGACCACCAGACGCTGACGTTGCTTGCTTCTCCGGCCGCTCCGCTGCTGCTTTCTGTTTTTGCTCCACAAGTTTGGCGGCCCTTATCTCGACCAGAGCGTCGAGTTCTTCCGTGGAAAGCGTCACCGTGTGTTGTCGTCCAGCCTCGTCCATTGTTCCCGTTCGGATGCAGGAGCGTTCCCACAGACGGCGCCAATTTGATCCTGTCCGAACCAGGGGTCAACGAACGCTGGGGATGTGGCGCTCCCTGCTAGATCCTCGAGTGCTCCGGCGAACCTGCAACAAAACCGAGCCGGGAGGGGTGTCCCGGCGACGGCCCTCCGACGCTCAAGTCAGGCGAGGAATAACAAAGAGGTGGCTTAGAAACAGAAGACTCGTGTACCTCCGGTGAAGAAATGAAGGCCTTATATAGACCTCTCGAAGCCTGGGCACGCCAATCAAAGCAATCACCTGCTTTCGACCATGCCCAGGTATGGGTCTATCTGAAGGGCATCCATAAGGCCATACCGCTACTGTATCAACCTCTCCATGATGTGACGACTAGATCCTCTATCGTGAAATCTTGTGTACGGCATAATCATTAGGCATGCATTTGCTGACATCCCGTATCCCGAGCCGAACGAATAGGCCGTTCGGCTAACCTTTGTATCCTCGCCCTTATCCTGGCCGAACGGACCACCCGCTCGGCCCTTCGGTTCCAGCCGGGCAGACACCCGCCTTGGCGTCGGAAACCCAAGCCTATGGCTGGGTTATATCTGGCTCCGCTTGGACCTGCTCAACTGCTCGACGCGGCCCTTACCCGCTTAGTCAGCCCTCCATCTGTCCTTAGGCTGGGACCCTTCAGGAAGTGGGTCCCCTATTCTCACCGCCGGATCAGTTTGTTTATCTTAATGAGCCTCATTAAACGAGCTCAAGCGAACTTTTATCAAATCGAATTTCGAATATCTCATAAATGACTTGGTTCATTTATATCCCTAGGTACGATAAATTGTTGCAAGACTAACTAGATGTTTCTAGATATTTTCTATGAGCTAGGGCAAGGCTATAAATGCAAAGGCTACGAAGAGCATTTTTTCTACAACAATAAAACGTTGCCTAAATATCTACTGTAATTATCTCTCTCATACTTATATTTTCTATTATTTTTTATTAAAGGTCGTAAGAGATTTTTCCATTCTGAAAGAATTTTAAGAAGAAAATTAATAAATTTTATGGAGTAACCCACCAAAAGATCATAGGCTCTGAAGTACAAGCTTGGGGACTAGCAAACTATATAATATTGACTATAAATAAGGCTATTCACCCCTTTATCCTTATTCTTAATCCTTCAATAAAATTCTAATACGTCGAAGATTCATTGGATGTTAAGTAAATAGAAGTCCTAGAGAATGTCCTCCGGTCATGTTGAAGTTCTAGAGGTCATTGTGGACTTAAGGCTATGTAAGTAAAAGTCAAATTATGGTTGACTAACACTAGGTAAAGAATGAAGTCCTAGAGATATGATCTCTAAGAATGTAGAGTTTTGATAGGTCAAGGTCAACTAATAATATGAAAGTCTAGGAAATTCCAAAGGCATAAGGTATCTTGGCAAGACGAGAAAGTCCTAGAGACATGGAGTTTCTTAGTAAGATGAGAACTTAGGCTTAGGGTTGTAGGATTGAAAATCATGATATGGATGGGATGAATATCACTCGTTTAAAATTTCTTTTCTTTTAAAAATAAAATAAATATGCAATGGAAAAACAAATCACGAAAGACAAGATCAGTTATTTAGTTCATAGTCCAGTGACTGTTACTCTAAGGTCAACAATCTCATGGATCATTTCAAATAAGTAATTCACTAATGTTCTCATTTCCAAAACTTTTGGAGAACATTTACTCACACAAGATTAGAGGATAGTAACAAATCTACTAAACCTCTATTAAATTAAGTGTAATAAAATAACAATACTGACAACACGAAGATGTAGAATGCAGACGTTGGTTGTTAGGGAGGCTTAGCATTTCAACAACACTTGAATAAACAAAGTAGGAGAAAGAGAGAGATCATTGAGAGAGGAATTCTTGTTTTGAGTCTCAGATCCCGAGGCTCTTTTATAGAATTTATCTGGTTGATTGAACCCAATTAGATCCCGCTATCTTCATGCTTGAATTTGGGAGTTTTTAGTTGACTAAATGTTCTATCAGTCGACTGAACCCCTAATATTTCCTTTCTTGTTCCAATCTAATCAAATTAAATCCATATAATCTACTTGATTGGTTGACTGATTCTCCTTATTAGTCAACTAATCCCCAGAGTTTCCTTTATTGACTGATTCGATTGTATCCGATCTCTTATTACCAAATATGACTAATCCTCTTGATCAATCAATTGATTCCAAAACTTCTTTTTACTATTTATCCGATCTTATCCAATCTGTGCTTTCCATATGTGTATGATCAACTGATCTTCCTAATCAGTCGACTAAACCTTTATTTCATTATTAGCTTGGGTTGAGTCTGATCTATGCTTATCTACTCGGATTGGTCAACCAACAATCTTATTCGGTCGACTGAACTCTTCTGTCATAGAAACTTTTATTTTTTGCAAAACAAAGTTAGCACAAGAATAACAATATTAATCCTACAAAACATAGTTAGAATATATAAATATGCATTAACAAATTTGATAGTTAAGACGGTTTGATCTTAACTTAGAGACCTTCATTGATTTTTTAGTAAGATCAACGCCTAAGCTCTATCCCAAATGGGATACATCCTCATACCTTCTTTTTAGAAGACTTTTCTTCTCTAGAGTCTTGACTTACTTACCTATCAAACATCATGTCCTGCTAACCTATTTGGACTTCATCTACTCAATGTCTGATTGACCTAATCCACTAAGACTTTTCTCCAATGTCAAGTTAGCACAATAAATAGAAGTAGTAAAGTAAAATGTACTTTGGTCTTTCAAATATGTTGGTTTGGTTGACTGCATGTAGTCGACCGGAAATCTTATTTCTATCACATTTGTTTGGAGTTCACTCTTCCATGACTCTCTTCCATGACTTCTCATTACATAGGGTTTATTCTCTTATGATTTTTCTTTTGCCAAGCATCCGATCAACTTAGACTTTTTCCATGGCAAGTATCCTGTTAACTTTGACCTATTTGAACTTCTCACTTGCCTAAGTCATCCTTGACCTATCTAGACTTCTCACTTTGCCAATCATCTAGTAAACCTTGACCTGGCTAGATTTTTTCCTTGTCAAGTATCCAGTTAATCTTGACTTTCTTGAACTTTTTCCTTTGCCTAAGTCAGCCTTGACCTATCAAAACTTTTAAATAATTTAGTCAACCTTGTGCAAATATCATTAAATATATTGTTAAATAAACATTAAAATCAAAAAGGTTGATTACACTAACAAGAGTTAGTTGGAGTCAGCGTTTCATTCAACTAATGTATAGTTTCAGAAGACTAATAGTTGAGACTACCAAACAGTTGACTTAGACTGCTACAATGACAACAAACAAAATAATGTGTATGACCTAGTGTTAGTCAACTAGAGTATCAATTGAGATATGACTAGTCGACTGATGCATGTATAAATTTTGAAAGAAAGTCATTGATATAGATTTGTCTGCAATCATCAGATGACTCAAGTGCTTCAAAAATTCAATCAACTAGATAGGGTTAGTTGACTGAAGTAATCATTTTGAGCTAAGGCAATTGACTACCTGAAAGTTAAGTCGACTCAGCTAATGGCAATTACTCGAGTGAGGTAAATTAATAATTGATTGATTGGGTAGATGTCAACAAGCAGTTGTTGTAAGCAACAGATCTATAATAAGAGAATTGCTTGGATATTTTGGCAAAGTTCTTGAGTTAGGCAATTCAAAGTGAAACAAAGTCAGTCAAGAGAAAAGCTCCATCATGCAATTCCATGCAATTTCTTGTATTTTATTATTTTTTAAACTTTTGTTTCTCTTGTTGTTCAACTGTAGTATCCAAGGAGTAAGTATACAATGTAAGATTGTTAAGGGTATTAGAGGGGGACTTAATAGTGCTTTATATATATACATATGCTCACTAATTCAAATATGTAGTAGAAGATTAATTGTTGATTTTAGATAATCTAATTTATAACAAGGAGTTTAAATAAGAAGAATAATAACAAGAATGAAGAACTAAGTGATATGGTGAATTTAACATGGTTCGATATCCTAGAAGTTCCTATTCCACAGCCTAATGATTTGTTAGGTGAATCAACCCTCATGAAAACTTACTACATTTTCTCTTTTCTGAAATATGTTTCACAGGCAGAAAAATCCTTTTACAAAAATTAATTTGGCTAAAAAATAATCAAAAAGCAATATGCAGTAAGCCAAAATAAGGTAAGCTAAAAACAATTTGGACATCTTATGAAAATAATAAATAAAATTGAATACCGAGCTATCACTACGACACTACATTGTACTTCTTGTAGAGATCTTTTGGATAAACAAAGAGGGCTTTAGCAGGGTGTGGAACATATTGACTTACTATGGTTGTTGAAGCCTCCTTCAAAGCCTTCTACATGCATCGGTGTTTTTTTGGATGCCTTGTCAACCAAAATGCCTATTTGGTCGCCTAGATGAATTATTATCCGAACAACCATTATTCATTCGTTATCTATTCTTCGATCACCCGTATCGTAGTTTTGATTGCCCAGACGCTTTCCAATCACCTAGAACGACTTCAGTGTATACTTCTTTGTCTAGATAAAAGGCACTTTCCGCGATGATTATGTTTTCTTGTAGTTCATATATTCCCTGAGGTTGCCTAGACACAAATAAGATGTAAACTTCAATCAACTTATCTATGCCATGTCATCTTTTGGGTTGAGTTTTGTATTCACTAGATCATGATTTGTAAAATCACGATCCGGATCGTACGATCCTATAATCCGGAAATCCAAAATAGATCTAGGGTCACATGAGATCGTTTCCTATGGTAGAATCGTGGTGGGGTCGTTAGAATTATATAGGATTGGTAGAATCACAATGATCCTACCATTCTACGATTCTACCCCATTTTTTTTTTTTTTTTTGGATTAAGCCATGTTTTATAACTTAACTAGGTTATGACCATTTTTTAACTCATAAACCCAACTCAACCCGAAATATTATTAAGTTTTTTTTTAAAATTTGTTTAATAGATATTAGAACTTTTAGTGAGTTAAAATTCCTACTTCCCCTCCGCCACCCACGAGGTGACGACCACACTGCATCCACGACTTGTTCACTTCGATGCTAGGCTCTGATAGTCCTGTTGGTCCCATACTCCCTCGTCACCATGCTCGTTGTGGCCACCGGCTGCGAGCTCCACCAGAAGTATCATAGTCCCAACTCCCAAACTCCCAACAATCGTTCATCTTCTCTACCTTAAACCCTTCAAAATTCGAAGGTTGAACGCTGGCTAAAGTGAACGAATGAAGATTCATCAACCATCATTGATATAGATTATAATGAGCTGACCCAAGAGATAATGTGACGGTCAAAGTCATGGTGATGTGATGGTAAAAATCAAGGGAGGAGAATATCTTCCCATCGACTCTGATTGACTGCCCAGTGCTAAGGCTCGCCGAAATGGCTTGGTTGGATTCCAAGTCGTGCGGAAGAAAGGGAGACCAACCCTTAAGCCGGTCGAACATAAGGAGTTCAATGCTTTGCCCTTGAACTAAAGAGACAGTGTGCCCGATCACTTAATAGCTGATCGAGTTTGAGGACGACCGTCCTTACAAGCTAGCCGGAATGATCGACCCACTTCACATTCGACCAACCATAGACCTGGTCGAAGGACGCGTCTAACTCCTTACTCTGTATGAGCTTCTCTACACATGGCCGATCGATCCGATTATCGGTTGGTCCTATGGGTATCCATTCAATGATAAAGTCGAACGGGTTTATATGGCTCCACACCCATCTCTTCTATGTATAAACGTAAGATAACTTTACAAATCCGGTTAGATTGTCAGGTGCACTTTGCCAACAAGTTATTGTACTCCTAGCTGGACAAAGGGTCGACCGGGTCTAAGGCACTTTGGCTCAAAATATCAATCGAACCTCCCAGAACACAGTTTCATTTCTCCAAAAGTCCATTATATGCTCGATCGAATAAAATACTAATCGGACCTAAAACACTTATCTTTATATTCTTGCCCATACGGATCCATAACACACATATTATCAGATGGATCTTCAAAACACATGAATTATCATATTGTTGCTCAAATAGACTCCTAACATGCCTAAGGCATTCTATTAATTCTCGAATGAATTTCTAAATAGCTTCCAATACATGATAAAGTAGTTTAATGCAAGGACATACATAAAGACGACAAGCTTTATAGGTCGACTGAGATATACTCAGCCGACAGCATGATCAAAGAATCCCAACAACTTGTCAGAATAACAACTATGTGTCAGAGAATATTCTTCTAGAACCTTCTTCAGAACCATCTTGTCTCCCATCAGTAAACCATTTATAACAGCATATTCCTTCAACAACTTCAGCAAGGGCATAAGCTATAAACGATAAAAGAGGTATACATATGAGTAAAGGAAAGATTTATCAGATAATTATTACACATTACCTAGGTTGTACACTTTTATTTACCTAACAAACTCTGACATTGTAAAATACCGAAAAATAGGCGAATATTAATAAGGGAATTTTCCGGAATTTTTGGAAATTTTTCGGGAATTTATCGGAGCTCGTATGGACGGGTTAACGGGGATAAAAACGGGGCCCGGAAAAGCCTGTTTAGGTTACCCCATTTAAATGAGGAAAAGTTGAATTTTTCTTAATTCTTTTGGATAAAATAACAACTCAACCCAGCAGAGGACTAGCACTACGTGCTGTGGGGACCAGCGACTGGAACTCCCTCCTGACAGCATCAACCAGAAAATAACAACAATGGAGGCGGGGTGAGTCTAACACTCAGCAGGTACAGTTGATATGCAAAGTAAAGAAATAACACCTAGCACTAATCATGCGTACAGTCTCCTGATAAAGATAAAGGTAACTACAAACCGAAGAAGACAGGAGAGAATCTGTACTAACCAGGACCCGGTAAAAGGACAAACAGTCCGAAAGGTATAGAAGACCTGTATGCATGTCAATCAAGGTATCCAAGCAATGTGCAGCATATAAGTGCAACAAACACAAACACAAACAATAAATGCATCATGCATATGATGCCAATGTCATGGTCACCCCTGACGCCAGTCAGCCAACTCACAACATAAGTGGGACCGAGTGGGTAGGGCTGTGACAACCGTGCACTCAGCAACACTACTCCTGATGAGTGATCGAGTGGACGGGATGCTGTCGGAGTACATACGTACTCCTACCCCAAATCATAAATGGGGGAGCGCCATGCTCTCATCTCCCGGTACACTGTGACGGGGAGGGATCTCTAACGTGCTACACGCTGCGTCACACTACCCATGAGCGGACCGACCCGAAGAGTCAAACTGACGTGCTACCACGCTGTGTCCCGCTACCCCTGAGCGTCACAACGGAGCACCGAACAGTGATGAAACTGGCAAAGTGCTCGACAATAAAGGAGCAATCAATCACTCAGCATGCAATCATGCGAATGGTGCATGTCACTAAACATGGTAATATACTAAACCAATCTCTGGACATATCATAATGTGCACCAAAGCAAATGAATCATATCAAGATATCTGATCATATAAGGTATCCAACCTAAGTTCTGACATGGTAAAATATGGTTATATCACTACCCATGAGCATGTGGAATCAGGTACATATCCATACAAGATGTAAACAAACAATCAATCAACAGGTAGCATGTATTGGGCAGTGATTAACCGAAACAAGTAAGAAACACAATTAATGCATCTTGTTAATTTAATTACTAAGCATATCAAAGACAATAAGTAAAAAGTACACGCCTCCGAAAATAGAAAGGTCCAATCAATCCAAATCCGGACGTCGAGAAACTCGTCTCGCGTCAAGGTCCTGTAATACCAACAGAGATATATTTTATTTAGCTAAAATTCCAATGATTTGCTAAATAGAATCCTTAAAACTATCTAGGCAAAACCCTAAATCATAACTCATCACATACCTAATAAATAGCTAAATAAAAATCTCCTACACTAGATTAGGGCACAAACCCTAATCAACAATCACATAAATCTAACCCAGAACCCAACTCATACCTCCGTAATCTGAGCCCCAAAATCAACACTTGCTGGCCAAGACTCAACAGGTTCTGGTGTCACTGCTTGGATCTGTAATCCAACACAGATCAAACGAATACTACTTACAAGGAGAAACAACAAGGATCCGCCATCAATGTATCATCCTATAACCAAATTAGGTACGTATCAATTCATACATAAAACATATTTTCACCTCAAATCACAGCTGGAGAAGATTCGCTGTTGCAGCACAGTAGACAAAGTTGCTGCCAATAATCCTATCCGGAGCGAGGTGGAACCATTGCCTAGCCAGTCAGCCCTTTCAAATCAGCACCTAGACAAATCAAACGTCTAATTCACAGTGTGTACATGCTCAACCATGCAAGACCAAATCAAGGCTCACCTTGGGGGGTCTGATCACCTTACTCACTGTCTGCACTTCACAGCAACCCGAGGCTGAGATCCAGAGCTGGAAGGGCAGTGTAGCACAAAGGGAAAACAGTGGCACAGAGAAGAAGAAGTCAGTGTCGGCACCACTTCAAGAAATAGGCAGTGGCTAGGGCTGAGGTATGCAAAGCTGTGGCCACCGGAGAGTGCTGGTGGTCGTGGTTTTCCGGCTAGGGCACGCGGCTGGACGAGGACAGAGGGTGTCGGAGGAGAGGAAATCTGCGTTAGGGCTCGCTACACTGTGGTGGTCGATGCTGGGGCACCAGAGGTGAGGCGCTGCTCCGTGCGTCGCCGGCGACAGTGGCGTCGGGTCGGAGTGGCGGCGACGCTGCTAGGGATCGGCTCCGGCGCTCGCTGTGGTGGCAGGAGAGGATGCTAGGGCGCAGCCTCGGCAGGAGGAAGCTTGGCTAAGGCACGGGATGGCCGGCGGAGACTGCGGTAGTCGGCGGTCGGGCGGCGCCGGGTGGCTAGGGCAGGGAGATTAGGGCTTCGGCGTGAGAGAAGGGAAGAGGGCGCAGGCGGTTTTCGGGGAGGAGAAACAGAGGAACCGGCGAAAAATAAAGGAAAAAGGAAAATAAAATAAAGGAAAAGAATTAAGAAAAATTCAACTTTTCCTCATTTAAATGGGGTAACCTAAACAGGCTTTTTCGGGCCCCGTTTTTATCCCCGTTAACCCGTCCATACGAGCTCCAAAAAATTCCCGAAAAATTTCCAAAAATTCCGGAAAATTCCCTTATTAATATTCGCCTATTTTCCGGTATTTTACATTCTCCCCCACTAATAAAAATTTGGTCCACAAATTTCATTATCTACCATCAGCAAGTATCAACAACAGATATAGAGTATAAATGCTGAACGGTAAATAAATCACATACCTCAAGTGAAAAGATGGGGATATCGAGCTCGGATAGTGTCCTCGAGCTCCCAAGTAGCCTCCTCGTCCGAAAGATACTACCATCCGACCTTAACAAGCCGGATAGTCTTGTTCCGCAACTGACGCTCCTTTCGGTCGAGAATCCGTACCGGAACCTCCTCATAGGTAATGTCAGGCTGAACTGGAACTGGGATATCTGCCAGCACATGCGTCGGATCGGGTACATATCTCCTCAGCATGGATACATAAAATACATCGTGCACGCCTGACAGGGACGGTGGTAGTGCCAGTCGATAAGCTACTGCTCCGATCCTCTCCAAGATCTCGAAGGGACCAATGTACCGCGGAGCTAGCTTACCTCTGAGGCCAAATCTCTTCACCCCTTTCGTGGGTGAAACTCGTAGAAATACATGGTCGCCAACAGAGAACTCTAGTGGTCTGCGTCTCCGATCAGCATAACTCTTCTGGCGATCCTGCGCCTCTGACATCCTCCGTCTGATAGTACGGACCAACTCTGCATCCTGCTGAACTCTATGAGGTCCCAACAACTGGGCCTCTCCAACCTCATCCCAGAGGACGGGTGTCCGACAAGGTCTACCATACAACGCCTCAAACGGTGTCATCGGGACAGGCGAATGTAAGCTGTTGTTGTAGGCGAACTTTACCAATGACAGATGGTCCTTCCAACTGCCTCAAAAAAATCCAATACACACGATCTCAGCAAGTCCTCTAGAGTCTAAATGGTCCGCTTTGACTATCCATCTGTCTGAGGATGGACAGCTGTACCGAAACAGAGCTGCGTGCCCAAGGCCTACTGCAGACTCTGTCAAAAACGAGACGTGAACCGTGGATCTCTATCCGAGATGATACTCAACGGAACACCATGTAGTCTGATAATCTCCCGACAATACAGATCTGCCCATCGATCCAGGGAATCAGTCCTCCGGATCGCTAAGAAGTACGCGGATTTGGTTAATCGATCAACGATTACCCAAATCACATCATGGCCTCGTCGTGTCCTCTGCAAACCTACCACAAAGTCCATAGTAATGTGTTCTCATTTCCACTCAGGAATAGAAATCTGCTGAAGTAAGCCGGCAGGTCTCTGATGATCGACCTTCACTTGCTGACAGACAAGACATCTAGCAACAAAATCCGTGATGTCTTCCTTCATGTCGTCCTTCATGTCGTTCCACCAATAGAAACACCTCAAATCTTGGTACATATGGGTACCGTCTAGGTGAATCGCAAATCGAGAGCGATGAGCCTCCTGAAGTAACTCCTGTAAGACCGGATGAAACTGAGGTACGCATAATTTGCCTCGGCAGTGTATAATACCCTCCTCGTCTCGTGCGAACTCGGTCTGCTGCCCGGAAGCTATCTGGCTGCAAATAAATTGCAAATACTGATCAGCAGCCTAGGGCTCTCGTATCCTCGTCCTGATCAACGACTGAGCACCCATGGTAACCAGAGTACCCTGATCTGTCTGTCCTTACCCCTCAAGGCCCAAATCGGAGGAACCTTAAATCAAGTCTGTGACCACAACTCGGTGGCAAGCTAAAGTCCCTCCGGACTTCCTGCTAAGCGCATCGGCAACCACATTAGCTCTCCCCGGGTGATAGCTAATGGTACAATCATAATCCTTCAGGAACTCCATCCATCTTCTCCGTCGGAGATTAAGGTCCTTCCAAGTAAACAGATATTTGAGACTCTTATGGTCAGTGAGAAACTCAAATATAACGCCATATAAATAATATCGCCAAATCTTCATGGCAAAAATAATGACGACTTGATCCAGATCATGTACAGGGTAGTTCTTCTCATGTTCCTTCAATCGACGAGAAGGATAGGAGACTACCATATCGTGCTGCATCAGAACAGCGCTCAAATCCTGAATAGATGCGTCGGTGCAGAGGACATATCCGTCCTCTCCAGAATCAGACGCCAAAATCGGAGCCGACACTAGTCTCCGCTTCAACTCCTAGAAGTTGGTCTTGTCATCCTTAGTCCAAGTGAACTTCACGCTTTTCCAGGTCAGACGCGTCAGTGACATAGCTATCCAAGAGAAACCCTCAACGTATCTCCGGAAATATCGAGCCAAACAAAGGAAGTTGCGAGCCTCTTCTATAGACTCCGTCTACTTCCAACGGTAACAACCTCAATCACCTGTGAAACCACGGTATACTCCTACTGGTGACCGTGTGTCTCAAACATCTCACAGAAGACAACCAAAATACACACTACTGAACTTCACATATAGACGTTTTCATCGAAACATCTCCAGAACGATGCAAAGATAAAGTGCGTAACTCACCGTGGATCCGAAATAGATCACAACACCGTCAACAAAGACAATGGAAACCGATCCAAACATCCTGGGAATACCAAAATCATCAAGTCTCTGAAAACATCTAAGGTTTCCCAAACCCTAGTGGTAAAATCATGACCCATAATGTCCATATCACAGACATTTCTAACCATAAGATCCCTGACAATAAGTCTGAAAATGATCACCAACGATATAAAACATCTAAGCATCGATCCTCCAGTGTGAGAGCAACGCTCCATCACAGAAAATACCACATATGTGGGAGCAACGCTCTACCACAGAAATCCTCAATATGTAGGAGTAACACTCCACTACAAATAATCTGAAATATGTATCGCAATAAATATAGGGGCAATGCTTCGCTACAAGCAATCCGTAATATGTGGGAGCAACTCTCCACCACAAAATAATACATAAGTACCCCAAGGAACCTAACTATCCAGCTAGCGAATGTACAAGATCTCTCTACCACAAATCACTGTGGTTAGCCTAGGCTATAACAACCTAGTAAACTAATCAAATCCATCATCAACTCTATCAGCATCCTAGTGGGTCATCCACTGATAGGAGAATTAGTTGATGAGTTAATCCAACAAATGATATAATGTAGACACTCCACATCCTACATTTAACATAGGTAGAATCATCATGATGCTACCCACTATACATCTGTCACAGATGCACACACAACATATGTATGATCGACATAATCCTCCAATTAGTAACACCAAACATACTCACAACATAGGTATAAATCATCGTGATACCTCCAACAATGCACACCGAACCCGTGTGCATATACCAACATAGGTATAATCGACAAAACACCTCAAACAACACTCACATGACCTATATACACCTATGCCAAGAGTATAATCAACATAATACTTCCAACAAATCATAATCGACACAAGTATACTCTCAAAACAATCATATAATGAACAAGATACCTCAAATATTACACCCAACACATCTGCACATATCACAACTCAGATTAGATCGATAAGATACATCCAATAAAACACTCAAACATATGTGCACATTCTACAACATAGTTTTTAATTGACAAATACCTCCAATAAACAATCAGACATGTATGTCTAACCACTCGGGTATAATCTACTAGAAACCCACAATAATCATATGTATAAAGGTATACGACCCAAAAGATAAAGTCAGAATTCAAGAACACCAAAACACTCTCATTTTTTATCCTCAAAAATATCAGATGAATAAGGCTCTACTCCCATGAGAGCAAGTTAACATTCAAAACATCAAATCATTATTTATCAACATAGTCCAATATCAGAGGAAGTAAACATCAATTTTATCATCCTGTTAACTAACCACAACTAACCAGATTTCTAAAAATCTCATAGGCACTCTAAACCATAAACTCTCTAACACCGATTTATAATCTGATCACCAACTATAAACATCATATCTGTGAATATCATACATGACACTTACTATATCACCATCAATGACAACCCAAATAATAGATCATCAAAATAGTTGACACTCACTATGTCACCATCAACGACAACCCAAATAATAGATCATCAGACAACCACAAACATTTACTCTCACAAACCCTTAGAAATCAACATATCACAATATCTAATCTCACAATATCATTCTCAATAATGATCAAACATGGTAACTCCCAATGAAACAATTTTCATCGTATCAGGTGTCCTAATATCCAAAAGATACGAGTATAAAAACTCTACTGGCTAAGTCCACAGAAATATATAGGTATCATCCATTACCCAGCTAACAATAGCAGAGGCTGATATGTGCCTCCATCTCCTAATAGTAGTAACAGAAGCTAAAACTACTGATGGTATGAAATGAAAAATCACCAGAGACTATAATCCTTGATCTCTATTAGGGTCGACCAAGATCAGTGGCTAACACATCACACGTAATATGACTACAACAACCCGACAGGTAATAAAGATAATGTGCTAATAGATGTCATAACTATCATAAAATAAACATCATACCTATTTGCCGGAGATGTTCCATCGCCCACCCCAACTGACCTCAAAATTCGAACGAGAAAATCACGGAAATCCATATAACCAAACGGAACCAAACATAACCATATCGAAAATCAAAATGCCCGGTTTGACTCGAAACTGCTAACCAAATATCCGAATACCAACAATGTATCCGATAAATCTCGAACACCAAAAGTGTATCATAATCCGCCGATACCAATAAATTGGTATCGATAAATCTCAAAATCCATAATACAAAAATCCAACAAGTATCGCCAAACTTGGCGCTCTGATACCAAGTAAATAATTGGTATCGTGTTATCCCAAACATCCAAAATAAGAAAACAAAAGATCGTAAACTTGGCTCGATACCACTAAATTGTCACGCCCGGAGGAGTCCCTGTCCGAAGAATTTTCGGCAGCATCGACAATCAAATTTTACATCTCACAAATACCTCGACGCTGGAATAATAACAAGAATAAAATACAACACACAGACAACCACGCAGTAATAATAATAAAAAAACCATAGCAGTAATACCAGACTCAGAATCAACCCTACTCAACTACACTCGAAGCCAACCGATTTTTCTTACCTCTTCTGCCAGCCAGTAGTAGAGTAAATCCAAATCATACTACAACCATCAAACGAAGGATTCCATACAATATCCATATGTAAAATCCAAAACAAGACTAAAACAAAGTCGATAGAGAAAAAAACCTAAAATAAAATAACAACTCAAAACAGGACTAGCACTACGTGCTGTGGGGACCAGCGACTGTAACTCCTCCTGACAGCATCAACCCGAAAATAACAACAATGGAGGCGGGTGAGTCCAACACTCAGCAGGTACAGCTGATATAAAGTATAAATGCTGAACGGTAAATAACTAACCAGGACCCAGTAAAAGGACAAACAGTCCGAAGGTATAGAAGACCGATGCATGTCAATCAAGGTATCCAAGCAATGCGCAGCATATAAGTGCAACAAACACAAACACAAACAATAAATGCATCATGCATATGATGCGAATGTCATGGCACCAGTCAGCCAACTCACAACATAAGTGGGACCGAGTGGGTAGGGTGACAACCGTGCACTCAAGAACACTACTCGATGAGTGATCGAGTGGACGGGATGTCGAGCATACACGTACTCTACCCCAAATCATAAATGGGGAGCGCATGCTCTCATCTCCCGGTACTATGACGGGAGGAATCTCTAACGTGCTACTGCGTCACACTACCCATGAGCGATCAGCGGAGCACGGAAGAGTCAACCGACGCACACGCGTGTCCCGCTACCGAAGCGTCGCACCGAGCGATGAAAGCGGCAAAGTGCTCGACAATAAAGGAGCAATCAATCACTCGATGCAATCATGCGAATGATGCATGTCACTAAACATGGTAATATACTAAACCAATCTCTGGACATATCATAATGTGCACCAAAGCAAATGAATCATATCAAGATATCTGATCATATAAGGTATCCAACCTAGGTTCTGACATGGTAAAATATGGTTATATCACTACCCATGAGCATGTGGAATCAGGTACATATCCATACAAGATGTAAACAAACAATCAATCAACAGGTAGCATGTATTGGGCAGTGATTAACCGAAACAAGTAAGAAACACAATTAATGCATCTTGTTAATTTAATTACTAAGCATATCAAAGACAATAAGTCAAAAGTACACGCCTCCGAAAATAGAAAGGTCCAATCAATCCAAATCCGGACGTCGAGAAACTCGTCTCGCGTCAAGGTCCTGTAATACCAACAGAGATATATTTTATTTAGCTAAAATTCCAATGATTTGCTAAATAGAATCCTTAAAACTATCTAGGCAAAACCCTAAATCATAACTCATCACATACCTAATAAATAGCTAAATAAAAATCTCCTACACTAGATTAGGGCACAAACCCTAATCAACAATCACATAAATCTAACCCAGAACCCAACTCATACCTCCGTAATCTGAGCCCCAAAATCAACACTTGCTGGCCAAGACTCAACAGGTTCTGGTGTCACTGCTTGGATCTGTAATCCAACACAGATCAAACGAATACTACTTACAAGGAGAAACAACAAGGATCCGCCATCAATGTATCATCCTATAACCAAATTAGGTACGTATCAATTCATACATAAAACACATTTTCACCTCAAATCACATCTAGAGAAGATTCGCTGTTGCAGCACAGTAGACAAAGTTGCTGCCAATAATCCTATCCGGAGCGAGGTGGAACCATTGCCTAGCCAGTCAGCCCTTTCAAATCAGCACCTAGACAAATCAAACGTCTAATTCACAGTGTGTACATGCTCAACCATGCAAGACCAAATCAAGGCTCACCTTGGGGGGGTCTGATCACCTTACTCACTGTCTGCACTTCACAGCAACCCGAGGTCGAGATCCAGAGCTGGAAGGCAGTGTAGCACAAAGGGAAAACAGTGGCACAGAGAAGAAGAAGTCAGTGTCGGCACCACTTCAAGAAATAGGCAGTGGCTAGGGCTGAGGTATGCAAAGCTGTGGCCACCGGAGAGTGCTGGTGGTCGTGGTTTTCCGGCTAGAGCACGCGGCTGGACGAGGACAGAGGGTGTCGGAGGAGAGGAAATCTGCGTTAGGGCTCGCTACACTGTGGTGGTCGATGCTGGGGCACCAGAGGTGAGGCGCTGCTCCGTGCGTCGCCGGCGACGCTGCTAGGGATCGGCTCCGGCGCTCGCTGTGGTGGCAGGAGAGGATGCTAGGGCGCAGCCTCGGCAGGAGGAAGCTTGGCTAAGGCACGGGATGGCCGGCGGAGACTGCGGTAGTCGGCGGTCGGGCAGCGCCGGGTGGCTAGGGCAGGGAGATTAGGGCTTCGGCGTGAGAGAAGGGAAGAGGGCGCAGGCGGTTTTCGGGGAGGAGAAACAGAGGAACCGGCGAAAAATAAAGGAAAAAGGAAAATAAAATAAAGGAAAAGAATTAAGAAAAATTCAACTTTTCCTCATTTAAATGGGGTAACCTAAACAGGCTTTTCCGGGCCCCGTTTTTATCCCCGTTAACCCGTCCATACTCGCTCCGGATAGGATTATTGGCAGCAACTTTGTCTACTGTGCTGCAACAGCGAATCTTCTCCAGATGTGATTTGAGGTGAAAATGTGTTTTATGTATGAATTGATACGTACCTAATTTGGTTATAGGATGATACATTGATGGCGGATCCTTGTTGTTTCTCCTTGTAAGTAGTATTCGTTTGATCTGTGTTGGATTACAGATCCAAGCAGTGACACCAGAACCTGTTGAGTCTTGGCCAGCAAGTGTTGATTTTGGGGCTCAGATTACGGAGGTATGAGTTGGGTTCTGGGTTAGATTTATGTGATTGTTGATTAGGGTTTGTGCCCTAATCTAGTGTAGGAGATTTTTATTTAGCTATTTATTAGGTATGTGATGAGTTATGATTTAGGGTTTTGCCTAGATAGTTTTAAGGATTCTATTTAGCAAATCATTGGAATTTTAGCTAAATTAAATATATCTCTGTTGGTATTACAGGACCTTGACGTGAGACGAGTTTCTCGACGTCCGGATTTGGATTGATTGGACCTTTCTATTTTCGGAGGCGGGTACTTTTGACTTATTGTCTTTGATATGCTTAGTAATTAAATTAACAAGATGCATTAATTGTGTTTCTTACTTGTTTCGGTTAATCACTGCCCAATACATGCTACCTGTTGATTGATTGTTTGTTTACATCTTGTATGGATATATACCTGATTCCACATGCTCATGGGTAGTGATATAGCCATATTTTACCATGTCAGGACCTAGGTTGGATACCTTATATGATCAGATATCTTGATATGATTCATTTGCTTTGGTGCACATTATGATATGTCCAGAGATTGGTTTAGTATATTACCATGTTTAGTGACATGCACCATTCGCATGATTGCATGCCGAGTGATTGATTGCTCCTTTATTGTCGAGCACTTTGCCGCCATCACTGCTCGCGTCTGCGCAGACGCCTGTGGGTAGCGGGACACGCTGGTAGCACGCCGCTTGACTCTTCCGGCTCCGCTGATCCGCCATGGGTAGTGTGACGCAGCGTGTAGCAAGACATTCCTCCCCGCCATAGTGTACCGGAGATGAGAGCATTGCGCCCCCATTTATGATTTGGGGTAGGAGTACGTATGGACAAGATCCCGCCCACTCGATCACTCATCAGGTAGTGATGCCGAGTGCACGGTTGTCACAACCCTACCCACCGGTCCCACTTATGTTGTGAGTTGGCCGACCGTCAGGGGTGACTATGACATTGGCATCATATGCATGATGCATTTATTGTTTGTGTTTGTGTTTGTTGCACTTATATGCTGCACATTGCTTGGATACCTTGATTGACATGCATACAGGTCTTCTATACCTTTCGGACTGTTTGTCCTTTTACCGGGTCCTGGTTAGTACAGATTCTCTCCTGTCTTCTTCGGTTTGTAGTTACCTTTATCTTTATCAGGAGACTGTACGCATGATTAGTGCTAGGTGTTATTTCTTTACTTTGCATATCAACTGTACCTGCTGAGTGTTGGACTCACCCCGCCTCCATTGTTGTTATTTTCAGGTTGATGCTGTCAGGAGGGAGTTACAGTCGCTGGTCCCCACAGCACGTAGTGCTAGTCCTCTGCTGGGTTGAGTTGTTATTTTATTTTAGGTTTTTTTTCTCTATCAGACTTTGTTTTAGTCTTGTTTTTGGATTTTACATATGGATATTGTATGGAATCCTTTCGTTTGATGGATTTGTAGTATGATTTGGATTTACTCTACTACATGCCTGCTTGGACGGCAGAAGAGGTAAGAAAAAATCGGATTTGGGCTTTACGAGTGTAGTTGAGTAGGGTTGATTTCGAGTCAGAGTATTACTATGTTATTTATTTTTATTAACTGCGTGGTTGTGACAGCCAGAGGCTGAATACATATATAAACTGCGTGGTGATTGATTTTATTTACTGTTGTTATTCCAGCCGTCTGTGGCTGAGGTATTTGTGAGATGTAGAAAAGTTTCAGATTGTCCACCGTACAGGGGAGATGTTGCCGAAATTTTCTCGGACAGGGACTCCTCTGGGGCGTGACAGACATACTGTGTCATCTCATGATTACAGAGGTTATGTGAGGTAGTATAGAAAGGGGGAGTCTGCTCCATGGCAGAGGTACATTCTCTGAATATCTACAACTTGTATGTTCTTACTGTTCTTCATTCACCAGGCTAGAATTGTACTGACTTGAGTATCGGAGGGCCTTCGCCTGGGACTCTCCCTTGGTTTCAAGACAATGACATTTTGTTGGCTCATCTCCGTGTGCGCAGGGCAAAAGGAAGCTCTTTCATTGAGTAAAATGTCTTCTCTTGATCAACAATCAATCCACCATGCCCAACATTCCATCTCCTTAATTTTCAAACAAGATCAAATTTAGCACTGTTTGTGAGAACTTTCGCCTAAATTTGAAGATCAGAGATGGAAGAAGCTAGATCACTCACCACCGTTACCCTAACACAAGAAGATTTGGAACTACTCATCAATGCTCGAGTGTAAAACTATTACAACAACAATAACAACAACAAGTAGCTGTCAGTGGTACTCTACTACCACCTAATTCCATTGTATCAACAACCGCCCATCAGAGGGAGAGAGGAGCTAAGAAGGAAGGCCCAGTTCATTTGTCGTCGACATCTCACTCACCAGTTCGACGCCATCAGTCACTCTTTTGCACGTCGCTTGAGCACATGGGTCAAGAAGGATTACACTAAGAATCCTCTGGAGAAGCACCCGTTTGAGACAGACACAAGGGAAAAGCTCTAGAAACTTATAGCTCCCTTGAGCAGATTAGCACCCCGTTCTCCCAGAGGGTGCTAGAAGACAAACTGCTAAAACATTATCAATCCCCGGCAATAGGAAAATACTTAGGGTCAAGTGGCCCTGAGGATCATCTTTTCAAATTTGAGAACACTGCTCTCCTACATCAATATATTGACAATGTAAAGTATCAAGTGTTTCTTACTGCTCTCCTACATCAATATATTGACCATGTAAAGTATCGAGTGTTTCTTACTACACTCGCTGGCTTGACTTAAAGATAGTTTAAGCGATTACTGGCCGAATCTATCTATAATTTTAAGGATTTCTGTAAGGTTTTCCTACATCACTTCTCCAGCAGTCGTCAATACCAAAAAACCACTCCGAGCCTCTTCTCACTCAAATAAGGGAACAAGGAGATGATTCGAGCTTACATCAAAAAATTCAACCAAGTGGCCATGGATGTCCCTTAAGCTACCACTGAAATTTTGGTGAGTGTCTTCTCCCAGGGCCTTGTTGATAATGATTTCTTCCATTCCTTGGTGAGAATACCTCCAAGGAACTTCGATCATCTACTGGACCAGGTGACCGATTTAATCAATGTTGAGGAAGTGCAAGCCGCTTGGAAGAAGGAAGTCCCCACACCAACTACGGTTCTGGCGCCTAAATGTCAAACATTACCTGCTATGCCACTTAAAGGACCTCGGGTGGGTTCTCAACCTCGACATCAAGAACCATGGCCCCAGGTCATGCAATATGTGGAGGCCGAGTAGGAGAGATACCCTGAGCCTCCTCGAGGGGCCCCATGGTGGTGGTGCATATACCACTGGTCAGCTACCCATGACACTGAGGATTGCCATAGTCTGGCAAATTGCCAGAACAACAATCAAAGATTCCTTCAACATTCATTGTCACTCAGCTGACACCCTTATCAAAGGCTAAACAACTCACATGGACAAGATCGACGAGAGGTCGAGCGGCACCGAAGAACACCCCCACAGCCAGTAGATTGAGCACAAGCTCCAGCCCGGGTCTAGCCAGAGTTCCCAACTTAGTAGGAGGAGAACCACAATAACATCGCCCATGGCAATATTGGCATGATCACCGGGGGTCCGACTGATGGAGATTCCAACAGAGCGAGAAAGTCATGCGCTCGCCGATTGAAGAATCATGCAGTTGGTTATAGTGTAAAGTAGGCGGTCGACCCTGAAATCAGCTTCAAGACAAAAGACCTAGAGGGGGTGGAAGTCCTGCATAATGATACTTTAATAATTAAGATTGTTATATCCAATTACAATATTCATCGTACTTTCATTGACACAGGCGGTTCAGTTAATATCATCTTTAAACAAGCATTCGAGCAACTGTAAATAGACCCGAGCGAACTCTAACTCATAGCCACACCTTTGTATAGGTTCACTCGCAATGAGGTCTACCCGTTCAGCCAAATAATGTTGGCCATATCCTTAGAGGAGGAGACCCTAATGAGGACACGATGATCGACCTTTGTCTGAAGTTGTTAAGTCTATTTTTTATTACTTTAAACATGCTTATTTTTGATGAATGCCAAAGGGGGAGGGTTAGGTGGGTTAAGTTAGCCAAACCAATTGAAAATACAAACTAACTTAAAAAACCTCCACATAATGATGTTATATGTTTTTTTCTTGCAAATGTCTTCACTAACTTAACCAGGTTGTCATTCCATCAAAAAGGGGGAGATTGTTGGTGCGGTTAGCACTAACGATTCAACCCAGGTTTTGATGAATGACAAATAGGTTAAGTTAGGTTTATAATTGATCTAACACTCTGATCGAGTGTGCAGGATAAGTCCAGACAGGTCGACGGGCTGACCGGATGTCTGGCACGAAACCCAGCTAGGTCGACGGGCTGACCAGATAGCTGGCACGAAGTCCAAGCGGGTCGACGGGCTGACCGGACGCTTGGCAAGAAGTCCAGCTAGGTCAACGGGCTGACCGGATAGCTGGCGAGAAGTCCAGACGGGTCGAAGGGCTGACCGGACGTCTGGCAGGTAAGTAAGGTAAGTCACTGGAGGGGAGTGACTGCGAGGACGCGTTCCCGGGAAGGGAACATTAGGCGTCGATCCGGCTTAGATCCATTTCGGATATCTAAGTTGAGATCGTGACTAGATTCCGGTCTCGGAAAGACGGAATCTAAGTCCTCCTTTTTCTGTTAATTCATTGTGCTAACAATCTGTGTTGCAGGGTATATTTTGCCTCGGACTAACCTTGTTTTGCAGGAGAAGGAATCTCTGGAAAAAGGTGGTCTGGGCGCCCGGAGGTCCGGGCACCCGGAAGGGATCCGGGCGCCCAGAGGCAAGTTTTATCCTCTACGTCGCCTCGCCACGTGGAGCATCCTGACTGGACTTACCACGTCGCACCAGGGCGCCCGAAAGGGATCCAGGTGCCCGGAGCAGCATATAAAAGAAGCCCCAGGGGTGGAGCTTCCAACAGAACATCTCTCAGAATTCCCAGATTGCTTTGCTGCTCTGTGCTCCAGCGACGCCAACAAAGCTCCGACAACGCGCCCTTGCTCTTCAAGTTTTCTTTTCTGTCGGTACAGCTTTGTGTTTTGTTTCATTAGCATTTCTTGTACTCTTTTTGTAATCACATTCGAATTGCTAGTGATTGCCCAATGAAAGTGGTCAAGGACCACGGGCCTTCGAGTAGGAGTCGTCACAGGCTCCGAACGAAGTAAAATCAACTGTGTTCATTTACTTTTCCGTTGCGTACTTTTACACTCGAGTTTTCGAATCGATATTCACCCCCCCTCTATCGAACGATCACGGTCCTACAGAATAGAGTTGGGATTAACCTTCTTAAGGTTGAGATCTTGTGAGATCAAGTCATCGAGTTGACCTACATGCTAGTCTCATCGTATTAATATTGTCCCTGAATGTTAATACTTGACTAGGAATGATTAAGAGTAGTGTTCCCTATATCATCTCTCTATCGATTCAACCAATCGATTGATATAGGTAAGAACCTTCTACTCAAGGACGCTATTATACTTAGTTATTTGGCACCAATACAAGTAAGCATAATAACCATAAACAAATGCCTTTATATATATAAGAAATATGATACAATGAGTCCATACAACAATCATCAAATGATTGGCTCTAGGGCTCTAACTAACAAAGCTCTATCCAAGGATGACCCTTTGACTTCCACCTTTCCTTGACTTGGACCTCCACCTTACCTTGATTTCACTTTCTACGTCAACCTGAGGCTCTCATTTAACACCCCATATCAGCCTAATATCTAGTCTATTTAACTTACCGAGACTTTTTTTTTCCAAATTGTCAGTCCTATAGACCTATTTGAACTTCGCTTGACAAATATATCTATGGTTATCCATCTTGATTTCTATTATCAAATTTCTAGTCTTATTAATTCATCTAGACTTTGTCCATCAAATGTCTAGTCTCACTGGCCCATCTTCATCTTTCAAATATCTAGTCCCATTAACCTATTTCATCTGCCAAATGTTTGGTTTCCTTGACCCATTTGGAATTTATTTGCATTGCCAAGCTTTCCTACCCTTGCATACTTGACATGCATAGATCATGTAGTGAATAATTTTAAACCTTTTTTAATCATCAAAATCTTGAGTCGATTGACCCGTCTATGCTTGCACTAACATACAAGTATTACAGGAGTGATTCATACCAGACCATACCATAGACCATGAATTAGGAGTCTAAAGATTGTCAAACAATGCATATTGATTTGCCATATGTATTTTGTTTCTGTTATTCAGGCCTGGACCTGAGGTGAGGCCCAAGAGTCACTCGCCTAAGGCCCAGCTCCAAGAGGGGCTCAAATATTATTAATGTGTTATGTAATTTAATATTTATATTTTAATTTTAATGAAACTTGCATCCTCGACTCCTCTCCCTAATTTCTCCATCGTGACTTTTGAAGTGTTGTCGATCACCTAATCCTCGGCCTAAATTCGTCGACGCGAAGTGCCGCTATGCTGATTGCTCAATCCTGACCCTAATTTTGTCGTCACGAAGTGCCCTTGTGCCGATCCTTGCCCTAATTTTTTCATCGCAAAGTGCCAATCCTTGCCTTAATTTTGTCTTGAGCTCTCCTCTTTAAGGGTGGTCGTTTCTAGTTTTCTACATGGCCGACGATAGCAGCCTACTAGCCTCTTCGATTAATCTTCCATTTTGGTAAGTTTCTTTTTGATTTGTGCAGTTTTTATTTCTAATCAACTTCGCTATTCTTTCTTGCGACATTAGTTCTCTTCCTTTTGGATTGTTATGTGTTTTGTGTGGTTACAAAAGCAAGGGAAAAGGTGAGAGGGAGATAAAAACAAAGCTGATTTTTCTTGTTCTCTTCTGCTGCTCTTCTCCTGCTCCTTAATTCCTATTAACTCCATCCAATTTGATTCAATTAGTTTATATCATTAAATTAATTAGCTTTTTTCATATGAAAGCGAGCTAGAAAAAAGGATTTTGTACCTCCTTCGTAGGAAGAGCATGAGAGATCTAACAAGCAAATCTACATCTAACAATTCAATTGGGTCTTGCATGACTGATCACTAATGCTCATTGCATTAAATACTAAATATATCAAAAATAAAGATAAATTGATAAATTTTCCAGTAATAATTGGTCAATTGCTTGTGCCTAAAACAATTCCTTTAGATTGGTTTGGCCCCAAGTAGGAGAATGATGACTCATAAAATTTGATTGTGAACTCACTGAAGCAAGAGATACACTAAGATGATTTTTTTAGATGTAAGTAGTTGTTTTCTTCTTGTTTATCTATTTAAGGTTAGCTCTTTGGCTCCAACCTACCATTTTATTGTCATTTTATACTCATTTGTCATTGTAAAGGAGGACTTAATTGAATTAACCTCCTCGGTAAAAAATAAGCAATGAACAGGATCCCTTGTGCTACACTTGAATTGGAGTAGTATAAAATTTTCATGACTAGTTATGAGTGCAACTAGAGTCGTTTGCTATGTCTTTGAATTCATGGCTAGTTTCGAGAGCAATAAGAGTTGGCCACTGTAGTAAGTGTTTCTTTATTTCTAATTAGGGCTTCCTTTTGTTCCCTCTTTGATGGATTGAATGGATGTTAGTGAGTATTTCTTTACTTCTAATTTGATATACTTTTGATAGATATCCCTCACAAAGTTGTGTCTACCTCACACTATAAATTGAGCTTTTTCGATTTGGATGTATTCTTTTCCAAATGCCTATTGTCCTTATATTGTCCGAAACCTGCAGGGGAAGTGAAATGGACCAATCTAGCATAGCCAAGGAAGCAGAGTTCTTCCCAAACTAAACACGATGACAAAAGCCCTCAATTAAAATTCCCTTCTTTTCTACCCTAAATGTGTTTTGTTTTCTTATCTTTCTTTAGCTCTCTTTTTCTTTTGCTTTTTCTTTTTATCCTTTAAACTTTTTTCTCTTTTCCCTTCTTATTATTTATTTATTTTCTTACACATTGATTTTTAATATTGTTTAGATATAATATATAATCATGCTTGCAAATTATTTATCTGAATCTCAAAAAAAAAAAAAATTAAAGAGAAGAGACACTTATCAAAGTTAGGCAGGAGATATTAATAAATACTTTAATATCAATAACAAAATGACTATGGAACAGAAGATTGAAAACATGATGGATGTTGAACAAGAAATTGTGAATGACTTGGATGAAGAAGATAATGATAATATTTCTGATATTGAACTTGAAACTATATATCAAGGGATTATTTCACATTTGAATATTGATGATCCTGAAAAATGGGAAAAAATTGATCAAAATTTAAGAAATTTTTTAATGGAAAAGGGTCCAACTAGAATTGATGGCATCTTGTTTTCTAAAGATAAAGCTGGTAGACATTTTGATGCATTGCATTATGAATGAGTACTGCACAATGGAGAAATAAAGGATAGAAAATGGCTAGTTTATTCATCTTCCTTGGATAGAATATTTTTCTTTTATTGTAAGTTGTTCATAAATCACAACAACAAGAATACAATTAGTCAATTAGCTACTGAAGGCTACAAGGATTGGCATAATTTGACTCGATGTCTTACAATGCATGAAGGATGTAAGGAACATATTGGTTGTATGACAACATGGAATGAATTGGAGAAAAGATTGAAAAAAAAAACAAGACAATTGATGAAAACATTCAGTAGAAGTTGTTGGTTGCTACTCGGAAAACCTATAGGTTCCACTGTACAAAAATTTTGTACAAAGGTCTGAACCTTTTCCTAGCTACCATGTGTTCTTTTAAATTAAATTTTGGATCGCCTGCGGAACTTAACACGTTTGATCCAAAACTTAATCTATTTGTTCTTTTAGGTTTTGACTTGGATCTCCTGCGGAACTTAACACGTTCGACCCAAGTCTCCTTAAGTTATTAATTCCATTAAATATTAATTTCCATAAAAGGTTCCCAGTACTGACGTGGCGAGGCACATGGCCTTCTTGGATATGGGAGCAACCACCACCGACTAGACAAAACCTTTAATAGAAAGCTAATATTTAATTTCCTAAAATAACTTTAGGTTAACCAAAGAGAACAATCAAATCACAATGAAAAGAAAGAAACAAAAGAACACAACTTCGAAAAAACATATTCGAAATACTAGAACGTAAGCCTCTTGTATTTGGTATTATTTCCATAAATAACTAGCATGATGCGGAAATAGAAATTACTAGTTATACCTTGTAGAAAAACCTCTTGATCTTCTACCGTATTCCTCTTCTAACCTCGGACGTTGTGTGGGCAACGATCTTCCAAGATGAGAAACCACCAACCACCTTCTTCTCCTCCAAGCAAGGTTCGGCCACAAAAGAAAAGCTTTACCAAGGAGAAAACCAAAATACTAACCAAGCTCCAAGAGATGCTAGCTTTCTCCTTCTTCTTCTTCTTCTCCGAGTAGTATCCGCCACCACAAGAACTCCAAGGGAGAGGGAGAGGTTCGGCCACCACAAGAGGAAGAGAAGGAGATGATGGCTGGCCACACCAAGGAACAAAAGAGGAGAGGAATAATAGATGTTGTGTCTTGTGAAGGCACCCTCACCCCTTCTTTTATATTCCTTGGCCTAGGTAAATTAGGAAATTTAATTACAATAAATTTTCCTTAATTTCCTTGACATGATTTAATTGAGAAAAATAAAATAATATTTCCCCAATTAAACAATGATGGTCGGCCAAATCAATAGGAAGCAAATTGGACAAGTTTCAATCAACAATTAAAACTTTCCTTATTTGTTTCCGGAAATTTTAAAAAATAAAATTTCTCTTTAAAATCTCTTCATGGTTAATAAAAGGAAATATCTATAATTTTAATTTTATTAACATGTGAATAATTTTAAAGAGAAAATAAAACATCTCTCCAATCTACAAATAAGGAAAGAGATCTAATCTCTTTCTTTAATCTTTGTAAATCTTTTACAAGAGAGATATTTTAATTTTAATTCTCTTTAAATTAAATCTTCCACATAATAATAAACATTAAAATTAAATTTTCTTTTAATTAATTATGGTCGGCCCTACTAGCTTGGGTTCAAGCTAGGGCCGGCCACCTTAAACCCAAGCTTAGGCCGGCCCTAGCTTGGTTCCCAAGCTAGCTTGGCCGACCCCCTTTAGGTGGGTATAGAAGGTGGGTATATGTGGGTATAGTACTCTATAAATAAGAGGCTACGATAGGGACCGAGAGGAGGAATTGGTTTTGGTCTCCGATAAAATTAAGCATCCCATGTCCGAACACACAACTTAATTTTATCAATGATAATTCATTCCACTAGAGAACTATCATTGAACTACCGCACCAATCCCAAATTACATTTTGGGCTCCTTCTTATTATGAGTGTGTTAGTCTCCACGTGTTTAAGATATCGAATGTCCACTAATTAAGTGAGTTACCGACAACTCATTTAATTAATATCTAAGTCCAAGAGTAGTACCACTCAACCTTATTATCATGTCGGACTAAGTCCACCGCAGGTTTAACATGACAATCTTTATGAGCTCCTCTTGAGGACATTATCAACCTAGTATCACTAGGACACGGTTTCCTTTTATAATCAACAACACACACTATGAGTGATACCATTTCCCAATTTATCGGGTTTATTGATTCATCGAACTAAATCTCACCCATTGATAAATTAAAGAAATAAATATCAAACATATGTGCTTGTTATTATATTAGGATTAAGAGCACACACTTCCATAATAACTGAGGTCTTTGTTCCTTTATAAAGTCAGTATAAAAGGAACGACCTCAAATGGTCCTACTCAATACACTCTGAGTGTACTAGTGTAATTATATAGTCAAGATAAACTAATACCTAATTACACTACGACCTTCTAATGGTTTGTTCCTTTCCATTCTGGTCGTGAGCTACTGTTTATAATTTATAAGGTACTGATAACATCATCTTCTGTATGTGACACCACATACTATGTTATCTACAATATAAATTAAATGAACAACTACAAACAAATGTAGACAATTAGACCAAATGTGATTCTTTATTCATAATAAATGTTTACAAAGCTTAGGCTTTAAGTATACATTCCAACAGAAGTTAATAAAGAAAAAAAGCATTGGAGATTAGTACTAAAGAGGTTAATTGTTGTTGCCTATAGACTTGCAAAAAATAATCTAGCATATCGAGGAAATTGTGAAAAGATTTATGTTGAGAATAATGGTAATTTTTTACAAATGATTGAAATGATTGTTGAGTTCGATCCAATAATGCAAGAGCACATACGGCGTATTCAAGCACATGAGACACATTATACATATCTTGGTCCAAAAATTCAAAATGAACTGATTCAGATGTCGGCAAATGAAGTAAAAACTACAATTCTTAGAAAAAACAAAGAAACAAAATATTATTCAGTTATACTAGATTGCACTCCAGACATAAGTCACTAGGAACAAATGTCTCTTGTAATACATTTGTGGATAATTCAACAAACTCTGTTATGGTTGAAGAATACTAGGTAGCTTTTTTTTTAAAAGTGGATGATACTTCTAGATTTGAACTTTTTACTGAACTAAAAAATGTGTTGAATGATCTCGAGCTTAATATTGATGATATCAAAGGGCAGACGTATGACAATGGATCCAATATGAAAGGAAAGTATAATGGGGTGCAAAAAAGATTACTTGAAATAAAACATAGAGTCTTTTATACACCTTGTGGATGAAAAATTTGGCATTATGTGATATGGCTAATTGTTGTTCTAAATCTATGTCTATGTTTGGAGTGATACAACATATTTATACATTATTTTCCTCTTCTACAAAGCATTGGAAAGTTTTTAAAGATCACATAGAAGGCCTGACAGTTAAGCCATTGTCACAAACTCATTGGGAAAGTCATGTTGAAAGCGCGAAAGCTATAAAAGAACAAACATAAAAAATTAGAGATGCTTTACTTGATTTGGAACAAATGAGTAAAGATCAAAAACAAAGAGTGAAGCTGAATCAGTGGCAACATATGAACTTGAAAATTTTAAATTCTTGCTTGACATGGTAATTTGGTACAAGTTGTTGCATGCAATTAATACTGTGAGTAAATTTCTTCAAGGTAAAAATATGGATATTGATATTACAATTAAACAATTAAAAGGACTTATTCTTACTTTTGAGGAGTATCGAGAGTTTGGATTTGATAAGACCATGATAGAAGCGAAGCAAATGGCAAAAGAAATGGAGATTGAAGCTACATTCAAAGAAAAACACATTATCCGAAGAAAGAAACAATTTGATGAAAGTAGTAGTGAAAATGTGATGCAATCAGCTGAAGAATCTTTTAGAGTTAATTATTTTATTTTCTTAATGGATCAAGCTATTTCTTCACTACAAACTCGATTCAAACAATTTCAAAAGTATGAAAAAAAAATTTAGATTTTTGTTCAATCTAGAGAGATTAAAATTTGCTAATGATGATTGATCCTGTCTGAGATCTACGGAGATGAACACTGGTTCTGATGAATGATGATGACCTCCTATGAAGATGAACTCCGAAGATCTGAAGAGACTCCTCCACGTTCCTACGTACAGTAAGACGAGCCAACAAAGTGTTAGTCACCTAAGACCACAGTGGGGATCCCTGGCTAGGCCCTCTAACGCTCAAGTCCGTTCCTCTCAAAGATGGAAGAAGAAGCAAAAGAAGAAGAAGAACAATAACTAAAGTGGAACAGAGTTTAGATACTAGAACTTGCATACCTTGCCAACGGAGAAGATCCCCTTTTTTATACCACCTCATGTGACCTCCGTAGTCGTGAGGTGGTTCCCGGTTCATTAGAGTTTGTTAGGAGATAAAGTCATCCTCCACACTTCGTGCAATAATCTTTTAAGGAATCTTTTTTTACCCTAGATGTACCCCTTGTCGTTTATAACTTGTATTTATAATGGGGACACGCCATCATAATTGAAGAAGTTTCTAGAAGATATTTCCCACCAAATATTTTACCAAACACGTCTCGACCGGCTGTTTAAGTCGGTCATATATACTGCCGAGAATACCTCCTACTAAATATGTCATGGCCAGTTGTTTGAGCTAGTTGTATATACTGTTAAGAATACCTCCTGCCGAATATGTCTTGACCGGTCGTTCAAGTCGGTCATATATACTGTTAAGAATGTTTCCTGTTGAATATATCTTAGCTGATCGTTCAAGTCGGTCGTATATATTGTTAAGAATACCTTCTGCTAAATATGTCTCAACCGATCATTCAAGTCGGTTGTATATACTGTTAAGAATATCTCATGCTGAATATGTCTCGGTTGGTCGTTCAAGCCGATCGTATATACTATTAAGCATACCTCCTGCTGAATATGCCTCGGCCGGTCGTTCAAGCCAGCTATATATGCTGTTAAGACTACATTTTGTTAAGCTTGTCTTTACGCTCAGGCGGGCTTTGCTCGACCGAGCATATATGAACACGTGGGTGCTCGCTCGACCTGCGATCAGCCGGTTATATGCTGAGAATTATATATAAGGATCAATGCCTTTATGCTTGGGCAGGCTTTGCTCGATCGAGCATGGATGAACATATGGGTGCTCATTCAGCTTGCAGTCGACTGGTAATATACTAAGAATATTATATAGGGATAAATGTCCTCATGCTCGGGCGGGCTTTGCCTGGTCGAGTATGGATGAGCACGTGGGCACTCACTCGGCCTACAATCGGCCGGTTACATGATGATAATTATATATAAGGCTAAATGCCTTTATACTCAAGAGGGCTTCGCCCAACCGAGCATATATGAATACGTGGGTGCTCGCTCGGCCTGCGATCAGCTAGTTATATGCTGAGAAGTTTATATAAGGCTAAATTCCTTTATGCTCGAGCAGCCTTCGCCCGACTGATCATATATGAACACGTGGGTATTCACTCGGCCTGCGACCGATTGGATATATGTTGAGAAATTTATATAATGCTAAATGCCTTTATGCTCGGGCAGGTTTCATCCGGTCGAGCATATATGAACACGTGGGTGCTCGCTCGGCCTACAATCGTCCGGATATATGTTGAGAATTTTATATAAGGTTAAATGCTTTTATGATCCGGCAGGCTTCGCCCGACCGAGTATATATAAATACGTGGGTGCTCGCTCGGTCTGCAACCGCCCGGATATATGCTGAGAATTTTATATAAGGCTAAATGCCTTCATTCTTGGGCGGACTTTTCCCAATCTAGCATGGATGAGCACGTGGGCACTCACTCAGCCTACAATCACCCTGTTACATGCTAAGAATTATATATAAGGCTAAATGTCTTTATGCTCGAGCAGGCTTCGTTCGACCGAGATCATATGAATACGGGGGCGTTCGCTCGTCCTTTACACGGCCGATGATATACCTTTCCTATCTTTCTGGACTTAAACCTTTCCTTCACTCGCTAGGTCAATCTATCATAACCCGTATCACTAGCCTCCCCTTCAAGTCTAGTCGAAGGAGGCGTAACCGACTAACTAGACTTAAGTCTATTTCTGCCCTTTTGCTATCTTCTGTAGTGATCCCATGATAACCCCTATAATGATCCCATGACAACTCCTACAGTGATCCCGTGACACCTTCATCAAGTTAAATAGAGAAGTGATCCTACCTTTTACAACATCAACCTTTGTTCTTTCTTGCTCTACTTTCCTCTAAAGATTTTATTGGGAGTTATGGTTTCGGATCTTCCCCTCTGGGATCAACTATTGTTCGAGAAGGAAAAGTCCTTAGCTGAGGCTATGCAAACTTTAGATCTACATCATTCACAGCAAAAAGAGCTAGAGGTACGCTTGTTAATAGCTCAGTCTCAAGTTTGATCGAAAGCGACCTTGAGGGACAAAGCTCATCTGGATTTGAAGTAGAAGACTGAGGAGTTAGAGGATCTAAAATTCCAACATACTTCAGAAATAACCATTCTAACCAAGAAAATTCATGTATATGGTTTGCTAATATCACAACAACAACAAGACTTAAACCATCAGAAGGCTAAGGTGGATTTTCTACAAGCTAAGTTGGATCGAATTAGATTAGAGATAGTTTCTCAATCACAGGTCCCAGAGGGTGAATCACACAAATGCAAGAGGACAGTATAAACTTCTCCCTTTTGTCTAGGCTATCATTCTATTACACACCCATACCTAGGATGTGAAGAACAATATGGTAATACCAAATAAGAGTCAAATTTCGTTGGATGACAGATTTTCCCATCGGTAACCCTACCGGCAAAGTATCCTGATCTTTAGAAAGTTTGTTTTCATCCCACATAACGTGATAATGAGTTGACTTACCTGTTTCTTGCATTTTCAAAATTTTCCCAGATCGTCACTTTACCATACACCCCTACTTGAAATGGGAAGAATGATTTGCTAACTCCAAGAAGTAGAAGTTTGTTTATTTGCTGTATTTGTTTATGGAAGTCCAAGAGTTATGATTGTATTCCTAATATAGAGTTTTATACTTATGTTTGATTATGTCATTTACCTTATTAAGTGTTTCTTATGTTTGGTCCCGTAAGGACTGGTCTAATGAGGGATCCTATGTGCATGCCTGGACGAATATGAGTTCGACTGCTCTTCGAGGTTTCCTTCTGTGCACACAGTCGGTCGAGATTCCACTTGGTCGAGGCCTCTATACTATTCAAAACTTTTGTTTATTCATCTATAATTTAAGATTTGCGTGATTTTTTCAAAGCGGTCTCATTGGTAATTGGTCCTTCAATGGAAAGAGAATGTTCGAAGATATGGCGGTTTAGTGTATGATTTGATTTGTTTTGTCCATCATAAATGTCTCTTCCCGGGCGAGCACCACGTATCCTTTTTTCCCCTTTTTCTAAGTAATCCCCAGTACACTTTTCGCTTGTGTCTTATCATACATTCTTCTTAACAAATCAACGACTCTTCTTTGTCGGCCCATTTTATTTTGACGGTGACCCTTAGATCATCCTAAAACCCTAAATCTTTTTTAACCTTTCACTATTCATCTTATTCCAGTTATCTCTTGGCGATTTTCTTTTCTGACCTTTCTCCATAACTCACACTTCTTCATCTTCTCCGACCTTCTTCTATGATCTTTTTCCCCTTAGGATTTAGTAAGTCCTCTGCTCTTTAAGTGCTTTAGTTTCTCGTCATGGCTGAAGAATCTCTACTCCCCTGGTATGCTCAAATTTGTTCTTCCTTCACTACCATCGACCAAACTTTTATCTGCTCTCGGTATGAAATTCCTATAGAATACCATATTAGGGTTCCACCACCTGACCCACATTCTTGTTTTACTCCCGACGATTGTGTTACCTTTTTTAAAGATCAACTAGTCGCAGGCTTACGCTTTCCCATTCTGACATTCTTGATAGATATTAGCCGATATTTTGGTATTCCCCTTCAACAATTTGCCCCAAATGCATTCAGATACCTATGTGGGCTATACATGGTATTCCGTCTCTTTAATATACCTGCTACTCTTCAGAACTTTTTAATATTTTCTTATCCTAAAAAATCAAAACCAGGAGTCTTCCTCTTCCAATCTCGCCCAGAAATGGTATTCTTTGAAGAAGTTTCTTTATCAAGGGTTGGAAATCTTATTTTTTCTTTGTTAAGTTTCCCAGTCCTGTTGGGTGGTCTACTAAATGACAATCTTCTTTTCTCCCTCTCCCTGATGTAAGGAAACTTTATCAACAACCCATCTTTTCTGAATACTCTAGTAAATTAGTAGGTCATCACTTTTATATTCATTAGTGGATACGCGATGATCTCTTATATCTTTTTGGTTTAAGATCTATTCAAAAGAGCCTACAATACTCTTTTGGTAAGCTTCGAAATTCTTAGCTATCCCTCCTTTACTGACTAAAATACTTTTTTGTTTATTACAATAGATACTCTGTATAGATCTTTGGTTGACAAGGCAATCATCCTAGAAGATGAGGAAGTGTTAGATAAAGAGCTAGAGCTTAGAGCATAAATTAATGTCGTAGCTCAAGCATCTGGTGTTCCTACCTGAGTCCTTCAGTCAACCAGCTCTCGTTCCTAGCTCTCCAACTACTCTTGAGGAAGAATCCACTAGCGTACCTCCAGAATGCATCCCTTTATAAATACAAGAACCAGGACCCGAGGCTACTCCCACAAGAAAATGCCTCGGGAGTCGACTAACGTTAACACCCCATCGGAAAAATGGGTTGTTTCTACCTCTGAGAAGATACCTGCAGAGGATATTCCTTCTTCTTCTCTATATCCTTCTCTTGCTTCTTCTTTTTCTCCATTACAGGAAGCTCCTCCTCCTCCCAGTGTTAGCTCCAATCCCACATTTATGATGAATTTTTCTGAATCAATATTTTTGCCAACTTCAATAACTGAGGGTTCTTCTATTCTTATTTTTCCCCCTCCTTCTCTCCACAGCTCCTTATCATCTTCGTCCACATCTACCCCTACCTTCCTAATATTATTGGGAGGGGGGGGGGGGGGGGGGGGCCTTTAACGATAGCCTGGGCAAAAGCTTGTAAAGAAATTGAGAAACTCACTCCTGCCGAATGGGCTGACCAGCTTTCTTTTGAGGAAACTAAGGTAGTATGTCCTTCATTGCTCTATTTTTTCATTAATGCGTTCTAATAGCAATTTTTTGATAGTGGTGGATTACTAATATGAATATGGCCCGACACATGTATGAGCTAACTCAAGAAGTGGTTAGGCTAAAACTACAAGCTTCTAGAACCTCCTCCTCTCAAGCATCTAATGAATTATCTCACCAGTTACAAGAAACTCGCTAACTCCTTGAGGCAGAACTTGTAAATTCAATTAAGTGGAAAGCCTCTGCCGAAGATTTTGAACCTAAAGCTAAGTCAGAAGTCCTTCACGCCGAATTGTCATCTAAGGTAGATAAACATGCTGCTGAGAATACTCAATTATTATCTCAGCTATAAGCGTTGAAGGTCGAATTAGCTGCTAAGGATGCTGCAATCTAAGAATTCTAATTTAACTTCTCTAAATTCATCCTTAACTTCGATTAAAACAGAGCTGGCTTCCAAGGAACTTGAATCAAAAGTTTCCTAAGATGCTTTAGTAACCTATCAAGTAGGTGAAGTTGAGTGATTTGAGAAGAGGACAAGAGCCCTCCTAGAATCTTCTGAGTTTAATGCTCCTATTGCTACCTCCATCACCAAAGCTTTCACTCATGGGGAAGAGGGAGATATAAGGCAACTAAAAAAGGAAAGGGCTTCTAGTCTTTGATCCTCTCGCTAACTTTCTTGACCGCCGGAAACTACTAGCTACCATACATCCAGTGTCACGCCCCAGAGGAGTCCCTGTCCGAGAAAATTTCGGCAGCATCTCCCCTGTCGGTGGACAATCTGAAACTTTTCTACATCCTCATATACCTCAGCCACAGGCGGCTGGAATAATAACAATAAATAAAAACAATCACCACGCAGTTTATATAGATATTCAGCCTCTGGCTGTCACAACCACGCAGTTAATACTAGTAATCACAAACAATAGTACTCTGACTCGAGATCCACCCTACTCAACTACACTCGTAAAGCTCAAATCCGACGAACTCACCTCTTCTGCCTTCCAGGCAGGCATGTAGTAGAATAAAATCCAAATCATACCAAAAGTCCATCAAACGGAAGGATTCATACAATATCCATATGTAAAATCCAAAATAAGACTAAAACAAAGTCTGATAGAGAAAAGCTAAAATATAATAACAACTCAAAAAAACCAGAAGATGGACTAGCACTACGTGTTGTGGGGACCAGCGACTGGAACTGCTCCGTACAGCCTCAACTTGAAAATATATCAACAATGGAGGCGGGGTGAGTCCAACACTCAGCAGGTACAACTGATATGCATAATAAAACAAATAACAAACAACACTAATCATGCGTACAGTCTCCTGAATACGAGAAGGATAAATGCAACTGAAACAAAATCAGGAGATAACTGTTCTAACCGGAATCAAAGTACAAAGGTAACAGGGTCGTCAGACCGGGGAAGTCATAATCCTGTATGCATGTCAATCATATGCATCCATATAAATGCAGCAAGTAAATGCAGCAATCATAAACAATAAATGCAATAAATGCATATGGTGACCGTGCACTCTGACATCACTGCTCCTGATGAGCGACCGAGTGGACGGGATGCTGTCGGAGTACTCCTGTCCTCTGACCCCAAATCATAAATGGGGGAGCTCAATGCTCTCATCTCCCGGTACACGATGACGGGGAGGATATCTCTGCCGGCTACCACGTTGAATCACCTGACCAACGGAGCCAAACAGAGTCCACCATCTGCCGACTACTATGCTGCTACACTAAATTCCAGCGGAGCCAAACAGAGCGGAACTGACTGCCGGCTACCACGCTGAGTCCTCATACCAACGGAGCCAAACAGCAGAACCGCCACACACCTGTCTGATATACCACTAATCCATGGGTGGTGGTGGTGTGTGCAGTACATGTAACTGGCGATGGGCTCAACTATAGTGGAGCCGACAATCGCACAGCATGCAATCATGATGTATGACACTAAGCATGGCAATCTCATGAATAACATAGTAATGACCATATAAATAATACAAAGTGTGTACCACTGAAAGATGTATCAGATAGAAGGTACACAAATCAGATAGGGCATCAAATAAACCCTAGATCCAGAAGATAACATAGCATGTGGTTGGGTCACTACCTAAAGCATATATGAACAGGTAAATAATATGCAGGGCAGAATAAATAAACAAGTAACCATGTAACTATCATGTAGAGACCAACCGAACAAAATAATTACACAATCACTGCTATATGTTAAACATATTATTATGCATATCAAAGACATAAGTCAAAGTACCCGCCTCCAATAGAAAGGATCGTATCTGGGCCAAACTCGACGTCGAGAGGCTCGTCTCACGTCAAAGTCCTGTGTCATCAATGTATATATACTTTTATTTAGCTAACATTCAAAGGAATAGCTAAATAAAATCTCTAAGGCTAAATTAGGGTAAAACCCTAATCAACCTAACCATCGAGTATAATTCATCTACAACAAAAATGATCATACCTAACTAATATCAAATTTGAAACATGATTATAATTTACCATGTATCAAGAGCGTGTCAACTTAATCCATACACCAAAACCCTTACCTCAATATACAGTTCTTGCTAACACCGCTCACGATTTCCAGCTTCACAGGAAACATCTATACCTGCTGACCACCCAACGAATGCCCCAAATCAAATACCTAGCATGGATCCAATACCTAATTAGTAATCAATTCAATACAGAGATCAGGAATAAGATGGAGCTGCTGTCTACCCAATCAAATACCCAAAATCAGCATTTGTTGGTTGAAATACAGTAAGTTCACAGTGGTTCCGAATACATCTGCCCCCCTATACCAATCGGATAGAAATGTAAACAAGATAAAGATACTCACTGGCTCAGATCTTGGGCACATGGGAGACCGGCAACACTTGGCAGAGGCGAAGAGAGCGACTGCCGGTGCTAGGGCAGAGAGTAACAAAAGTGATCACCGGAGAGATCGAACACTGCTCGGGAAGCAGGCATAGCGCTGTATGGGGGTCGGCTGTGGCCCAAATCTAGGGCACAGTGTGGCTCAGGAAGGAGGAGGAGTCGGCCGGAGAACTAGGGCTGAGGAAGGCCGGCGGCAGCGCTGGGTCGGTGGCGACGAAGCAAAACTCGGTGGCAGCACAACCCAATCTAGGGCACGGCTGTCGCTGCTCCGGTCCAGAGGGGGCAGTGGCGTCGGCAGGGCTCGGCTAGGCACGCGGTGGCCGCCGCTAGGGTCGGTGATCTGCGTCGGCTGGCGGCAGAGGAGATGGGCGTCGTGAGGAAGGAAGAAGAGGAAAGTTTCGGCGTAGAGGAAGGCTAAGGCATCAGTGTCGGCATGGCTTTGTGCACTTGGGGAAGAAAGAAAACCGCCGTGTGCGGTTAGGGCTCGGGAGAAGGCTTCGGCGGGGGAGGGGGGGGGGAAAGGAAGAGAGACGCGGGGGTTTTCGGCGAGGAAGGGAGGAAATAAAGAAAAAAGAAAAATGAAAAGGAAATATAAAAAAAAATAGACATTTCCTCGCTTAAATGGATATCTAAAACAGGCTTTTCCCGGGCCCTATTTTTATCCCCGTTAACTCGTCCATACGAGCCCCGAAAAATTCCCAGAAAATTTCAAAAATTCCGAAAAATTCATTTATTAATATTCGCCTATTTTCGGTATTTTACATTCTCCCCCACTAATAAAAATTTGGTCCCCAAATTTCGTTATCTACTATCAGCAAGTACTAACAACAGATATAGAGTCAAAATGCTGAACGGTAAATAAATCACATACCTCAAGTGAAAAGATGGGGGTATCGAGCTCGGATCGTATCCTCAAGCTCCCAAGTAGCCTCCTCGTCTGAATGATGCTGCCATCCGACTTTAACCAGCCGGATAGTCTTGTTCCGCAACTGACGCTCTTTCCAGTCCAGAATTCGTACCGGAATCTCCTCATAAGTAATGTCAGGCTGAACTGGAACTGGGATATCTGCCAGCACATGTGTCGGGTCATGTACGTATCTCCTCAGCATCGATACGTGGAATACATCGTGAACGCCCGACAGGGACAGTGGTAGTGCCAGTCGGTAAGCTACCGCTCCGATCCTCTCTAAGATCTCGAAAGGGGCAATATACCGCGGAGCTAGCTTACCTCTGAGGCCAAATCTCTTCACCCCTTTCGTGGGTGAAACTCGTAGAAATACATGGTCGCCAACAGAGAACTCTAGTGGTCTGCGTCTCCGATCAGCATAACTCTTCTGACGGTCCTGCGCCTCTGACATCCTCCGTCTGATAGTACGAATCAACTCTGCATCCTGCTGAACTCTATGAGGTCCCAACAACTGGGCCTCTCCAACCTCATCCCAGAGGACGGGTGTCCGACAAGGTCTACCATACAACGCCTCAAACGGTGCCATCTAGATAGCCGAATGGAAGCTGTTGTTGTATGCAAACTCTACTAACGGCAGATGGTCCTCCCAATTGCCTCCGAAATCCATAACACATGATCTCAGCAAGTCCTCAAGAGTCTGAATAGTCCACTCTGACTGTCCATCTATCTGTGGATGGAAAGCTGTACTAAACCGGAGCTGTGTGCCCAAGGCCTGCTGCAGACTCTGCCAGAAACGAGACGTAAACAGTGGATCTCTATCCGAAATAATACTCAACGGAACACCATGTAGTCTGATGATCTCTCGACAATACAGATCTGCCAATCGATCCAGGGAATTAGTCTTCCGGATCGCTAAGAAGTGTGCAGATTTGGTTACTCGATCAACGATAACCCAAATCGCGTCATAGCCTCGACGTGTCCTCGGCAATCCCACCACAAAGTCCATAGTAATATTTTCCCATTTCCACTCAGGAATAGGAATCCGCTGAAGTATTCCGGCAGGTCTCTGGTGCTCAGCCTTCACCTGCTGACAGACAAGACATCTAGCTACAAATCCCGCGATGTCTTTCTTTATACCGTTCCACCAGTAGGAACACCTCAAATCTCGATACATGCGGGTCTCGCCTGGGTGGATCGCAAATCAAGAGCGATGAGCTTCCTGAAGTAGTTCCTGTAAGACCAGATGAGACTGAGGTACGCACAATCTGCCTCGGAAGCATATAATACCCTCCTCGTCTCGTGTAAACTCGGTCTGTTGCCGGAAGCTATCTGGCTGCAAATAAACTGCAAATACTGATCAGCAGCCTAGGGCTCTCGGATCCTCGTCCTGATCGACGACTGAGCAACCATGGTAACCAGAGTACCCTGCTCTGTCTGTCCTTACCCCTCAAGGCCCAAACCGGAGAAACCTTAAATCAAGTCTGTGACCACAACTCAATGGCAAGCTAAAGTCCCTCCGGACTTCCTGCTAAGCGCATCGGCAACCACATTAGCTTTCCCCGGGTGATAGCTAATGGTACAATAAAAAATCCTTCAGGAACTCCATCCATCTCCTCTGTCGGAGATTAAATTCCTTCCAAGTAAACAGATATTTGAGACTCTTATGGTCAGTGAGAATCTCAAATGTAACGCCATATAAATAATATCGCCAAATCTTCATGGCAAAAATCATGGCGACTTACTCTAGGTCATGAACTGGGTAGTTCTTCTCATGCTCCTTCAGCTGACGAGAAGCATAAGAGACTACTCTGCCGTGCTGCATCAGAACAGCGCTCAAACCCTGAATAGATGCGTCGGTGTAGAGGACATATCCATCCTCTCCAGAAGGTAAAAACTAAAACTCGAAGCCGACACTAGTCTCCGCTTCAGCTCCTAGAAGCTGATCTTGAAATCCTCAGTCCAAGTAAACTTCACGCCTTCCATGGTCAGGCGTGTAAGTAGCATAGCTATCCGAGAGAAGCCCTCAACGTATTTTTGGAAATATCGAGCCAAACAAAGGAAGTTACGAGCCTCTTCAATAGACTCTGTCTACTCCTAACGGTAACAACCTCGATCTCCTGTGGAACCACGGTATACTCCTACTGGTGACCGTGTGTCTCAAACATCTCACAGAAGACAATCAAAATATGCACTACTGATCTTCACATCTAGACGTTTCCATCGAAACATCTCTAGAACTATGCAAAGATGATGTGCGTGATACACCTCAGATCAAGAATAAAATACCACGTCGTCATAACGATAACGAATTCTGATCCAATATCCTAGGGATACCCAAATCATCTAGTTCATGAAAACATCTAAGGCTCTGCAAGCCCTAATGGTAAAATCAATACACATAATGTCCGTATCACAGACATTCCCAATCTATAAGATCCTTGACAATAAGTTTGAAATATAATCACCAATAATACAAATCACCAAAGAATATATCCACCAGTGTGAGAGCAACGCTCCATCACAAGAAATACCACATACGTGGGAGTAACGCTCTACCACAAACAATCCGTAATATGTGAAAGCAACGCTCCACCACAACAATCCAAAATATGTAAGGGCAATGCTCTATCACAAACCAACAATAATATGTTGGAGCTCCGCTCCACCACAAACGATCCTTAAGTGTCCAAGGCACCTAACTATCCAACTAGAGGCTGCACGAGATCACCCAACCACATATCACTGTGGACAACCAAAGGTATAACAATCCAGCAATCAAATCAAACTCATCGTCAAATCTATCAACATCGTAGTGAGTCACCCACTGATAAAAATATGGGTTAACAGGGTAATCTAACAAATGACATAATGCAAACACTCTACATCCTGCATTTAACATAAGTAGAATCATGTTGCTACCAACAATACACCTGGCACACTTGCTCACACAACATATGTATGATCAACATAATCCTCCAATTATTATACATCAAACTCACACACACAGGTATAAATCAGTGTGATACCTCCAATAATACATACCGAACCCGTGTGCATTTATCAACATGGGTATAATCGACAATACACCTCAAACAACCTCACATGGCATATATACACCTATGCCAAGAGTATAATCAACGTAATACTTCCAATAAAGCATACTAAACCCAGGTGCACTCAAAATCAAACATAATAAAAAAAAAAATACCTCAGATACCACATCAAACCCATATGTACATATCACAACACCGATGTAATCGACAAAATACTTCCAATTAAGACACTCAAACACATGCGCACATACTACGACACAGATTAAATCGACAAGATATATCAAGAAAAATATCTAAACTCATGTGCACATCCCACAACATAAATTAGATCGACAAGATACCTCCATCAAAACACCACAGATGTACTTATACCACAACTCGAATTTAATCGATAAGATATTTTCAATAATACATTCAGATACATACATCAAACTACATAACCATGAACCACAAGGAACCCACAACCATATGAGAACATGGATATATATACTACTCGCAAATGGGCAGTCTGCCATAGGACTCCTACAACACATAACAATCATAATATACATGCAACATAGACATGCAAAATCAGCATACCAGCTCAACCAAAGAGACCAACCTTATGCTACCAACACTCATGGGTTACGGGTATATCTAACAAAATTCATGCATATGTATCAAGTATGAATACATCAATCAAAAGCAACCCAAAATAAAGTAGTCTAATCATCCAGTAACAACCCTGCTCTAGGTTCAAAGGAACTAATATCGGACACGAAAGATATACACACCATGGTATAACATTGCAAGTCAATGTCATACACTACCAAGACCATATCTAATGGGGAAAATTTTATCATCTTAAATCCAAATGTACTCTCCCAGTATACACTAGTAACGATTGTATCTCATAAGTGTTAAGCAATTAGCTCTACACTTCCTTACATCAGCGGGGTCACATGTCCCAATGCACTTTCTGAGTCATCCAACCGGGTATATACAGTCCATGGTCAAAGTCTTCATGAAATAGGATACATCGATCCTCTATAAACTATCCAAGCCGACAATGGTATATGGCTAAATCAGTCCTTTCCACCTGATCACCAACTATAATCATCAAACCTGTGAACATCAAACATGACACTCACTATGTCACCATCAACGACAACCCAAATAATAAATCATCAAAATAGTTATCCACTAATAGATCATCAAACAACCACATAACATTTACTCTCATAAATCATTAGAAATCAACACATCACAATATCTGATCTCCCAATATCCCTCAACCTCAAATCATTCTCAACAATGATCAAACATGATAACTCTCCAATGACCAATTTTCATCGTATCGGATACCCTAATATCCAAAAGATACGAGTATAAAAACTCTACTGGCTAAGTCCACAGGAATATATAGGTGTTATCCATTACCCAGCTAACAATAGCAGAGGCTGATATGTGCCTCCATCTCCTAATAGTAGTAACAGAAGCTAAAACTACTGATAATATGATATGAAAAATCACCAGAGACAATAATCCTTGATCTCTATTAGGGTCGACCAAGATCAGTGGCTAACCCATCACATGTAATATGGCTACAACAACCAGATAGGTAATAAAGATAAAGTGCTAATAGATGTCCTAACTATCATAAAATAAACATCATACCTATTTGCCATCTGGAGATGTTCCATCGCTGTCCAGTCCCCAACTTCTGACCTCAAAATTCCGAATGAGAAAATCATCGGAAATCCATATAATCCAAAACGGAAGTCCGAAACATAACCATAACGAAAATCCGTACAAACCGAAATAGACATCAAAAAATCCAGAACACCAAAAGTAGGTATCCATAACCTGCTCTGATACCCATAAATTGGTATCAGATAAATCTCGAAAATCCAAAATACAAAAATCCAACAAGTATCGCCAAACTTGGCGCTCTGATACCAAGTAAATAAATTGGTATCAGGTTATCCCAAACATCAAAAATACGAAAACAAAAGATCGTATACCTGTGCTCTGATACCACTAAATTGTCACGCCCCAGAGGAGTCCTTGTCCGAGAAAATTTCGGCAGCATCTCCCCTGTACGGAGGACAATCTGAAACTTTTCTACATCCTCATATACCTCAGCCACAGGCGGCTGGAATAATAACAATAAATAAAAACAATCACCACGCAGTTTATATAGATATTCAGCCTCTGGCTGTCACAACCACGCAGTTAATACTAGTAATCACAAACAATAGTACTCTGACTCGAGATCCACCCTACTCAACTACACTCGTAAAGCTCAAATCTGACGAACTCACCTCTTCTGCCTTCCAGGCAGGCATGTAGTAGAATAAAATCCAAATCATACCAAAAGTCCATCAAACGGAAGGATTCATACAATATCCATATGTAAAATCCAAAACAAGACTAAAACAAAGTCTGATAGAGAAAAGCTAAAATATAATAACAACTCAAAAAAACCAGCAGATGGACTAGCACTACGTGCTGTGGGGACCAGCGACTGGAACTGCTCCGGACAGCCTCAACCTGAAAATATATCAACAATGGAGGCGGGGTGAGTCCAACACTCAGCAGGTACAACTGATATGCATAATAAAACAAATAACAGACAACACTAATCATGCGTACAGTCTCCTGAATACGAGAAGGATAAATGCAACTGAAACAAAATCAGGAGATAACTGTACTAACCGGAATCAAAGTACAAAGGTAACAGGGTCGTCAGACCGGGGAAGTTATAATCCTGTATGCATGTCAATCATATGCATCCATATAAATGTAGCAAGTAAATGCAGCAATCATAAATAATAAATGCAATAAATGCATATGGTGACCGTGCACTCTGACATCACTGCTCCTGATGAGCGACCGAGTGGACGGGATGCTGTCGGAGTACTCCTGTCCTCTGACCCCAAATCATAAATGGGGGAGCTCAATGCTCTCATCTCCCGGTACACGATGACGGGGAGGATATCTCTGCCGGCTACCACGCTGAATCACCTGACCAACGGAGCCAAACAGAGTCCACCATCTGCCGGCTACTACGCTGCTACAATAAATGCCAGCGGAGCCAAACAGAGCGGAACTGACTGCCGGCTACCACGCTGAGTCCTCAGACCAACGGAGCCAAACAGCAGAACCGCCACACACCTGTCTGATATACCACTAACCCATGGGTGGTGGTGGTGTGTGCAGTACATGTAACTGGCGATGGGCTCAACCATAGTGGAGCCGACAATCGCACAACATGCAATCATGATGCATGACACTAAGCATGGTAATCTCATGAATAACATAGTAATGACCATATAAATAATACAAAGTGTGTACCACTGGAAGATGTATCAGATAGAAGGTACACAAATCAGATAGGGCATCAAATAAACCCTAGATCCAGAAGATAACATAGCATGTGGTTGGGTCACTACCTAAAGCATATATGATCAGGTAAATAATATGCAGGGCAAAATAAATAAACAAGTAACCATGTAACTATCATGTAGTGACCAACCGAACAAAATAATTACACAATCACTGCTATATGTTAAACATATTATTATGCATATCAAAGACATAAGTCAAAGTACCCGCCTCCAATAGAAAGGATCGTATCTGGGCCAAACTCGACGTCGAGAGGCTCGTCTCACGTCAAAGTCCTGTGTCATCAATGTATATATACTTTTATTTAGCTAACATTCAAAGGAATAGCTAAATAAAATCTCTAAGGCTAAATTAGGGTAAAACCCTAATCAACCTAACCATCGAGTATAATTCATCTACAACAAAAATGATCATACCTAACTAATATCAAATTTGAAACATGATTATAATTTACCATGTATCAAGAGCGTGTCAACTTAATCCATACACCAAAACCCTTACCTCAATATACAGTTCTTGCTAACACCGCTCACGATTTCCAGCTTCACAAAAAACATCTATACCTGCTGACCACCCAACGAATGCCCCAAATCAAATACCTAGCATGGATCCAATACCTAATTAGTAATCAATTCAATACAGAGATCAGGAATAAGATGGTGCTGCTGTCTATCCATTCAAATACCCAAAATTAGCATTTGTTGGTTGAAATATGGTAAGTTCACAGTGGTTCCGAATACATCTGCCCCCCTATACCAATCGGATAGAAAGGTAAACAAGATAAAGATACTCACTGGCTCAGATCTTGGGCACATGGGAGACCGGCAACACTTGGCAGAGGCGAAGAGAGCGACTGCCGGTGCTAGGGCAGAGAGTAACAAAAGTGATCACCGGAGAGATCGAACACTGCTCGGGAAGCAGGCACAGCGTTGTATGGGGGTCGGCTGTGGCCCAAATCTAGGGCACGGTGTGGCTCAGGAAGGAGGAGGAGTCGGCCGGAGAACTAGGGCTGAGGAAGGCCGGCGGCAGCGCTGGGTCGGTGGCGACGAAGCAAAACTCGGTGGCGGCACAACCCAATCTAGGGCACGGTAGTCGCTGCTCCGGTCCAGAGAGGGCAGTGGCGTCGGCTGGGCTCTGCTAGGCACGCGGTGGCCGCCGCTAGGGTCGGTGATCTACGTCGGCTGGCGGCAGAGGAGATGGGCGTCGCGAGGAAGGAAGAAGAGGAAAGTTTCGGCGTAGAGGAAGGCTAAGGCATCAGTGTCGGCATGGCTTTGTGCACTCGGGGAAGAAAGAAAACCGCCGTGTGCGGTTAGGGCTCGGGAGAAGGCTTCGGCGGGGGGGAAAGGAAGAGAGACGCGGGGGTTTTCGGCGAGGAAGGGAGGAAATAAAGAAAAAAGAAAAATGAAAAGGAAATATAAAAAAAAATAGACATTTCCTCGCTTAAATGGATATCTAAAACAGGCTTTTCCCGGGCCCTATTTTTATCCCCGTTAACTCGTCCATACAAGCTCCGAAAAATTCCCGGAAAATTTTGAAAAAATCATTTATTAATATTCGCCTATTTTCGGTATTTTACATCCAGACCTATTCCCTAATTTGCTTTCAGTATGTGTTTTCAGTGTAGAACAATCCTAAATGATAATTTTTTTGTATGATGTACTAACCATGGATTCCCCTTTATTGTTGTCTATATTTAATAAATACTCAGAAATTTATATGGTTTATAATGTTGTCTTTGCTTGGTGGGGTTTTATTGTTGAAGAGTTAAGTTATTTGTTCAGAAATGTTTTGTCATGTTTGCAATTATCGTTTATTCATTTAATAACTTTTGCTCGGCTTTTTATAACTAGGAAAAATCATTCCTATGTTGAATTCCATCTAAATTTAATATTTAATTTACTATTGATGATCAATCAAATTTACATCTATATTTGATTTTATTTAATATCCTCTAGGCTTGATATTCGGTCGGTCGTTGACAATTGACTGAATTTACTTATATGTTTAATATTTTCTTAATTTAATACTTGGTCGACCATTGATGATCGCTTGAGTCTACGGAGATGCTTAATATTCTCAAATCTTAATATTCAATCAATCATTACTGACCGATCGAATTTACCCTTACTCATGCTTACTTTCAACCCTAACACCCGACCGACCTTTAGTGACCAATCAAGTTTATGTATGAATGTATTTTAAATTAACCCTGAATTTTGATCGACCATTATTATCCACCAGAACAAGGAATCTCTTCCAAGTTTCCTAAACTTATTACACTTAACTTTAGTAATGATTTTAACATCTTGGGAATACAACTTTTCGTATTGATTACCCATACTATTTTCTTATTGGTAACACGCCTGAGTATGACGTTTGGTGTGTACCCATTTTACTATATTCGCTGCCTTACTATTCCATCCAATGACTCTCCTTTAATCCCGCTTTTCTTTTCATCTCAATCTAACGTTCCGACTTGAAACACCTTTTTCGATGCCCTACCTCGACTTCTAAATGGAAAATAGAGAGAAAAAATCCCTAATCACTTCGTCTTCTTCCTCTCGTCTGTGTATCTTTTGTTCTTTGTTCTCTGTTAACTATTCTCGTTCATCTTATCTCTTTCTATTAACAATGTCGACCCCCTATGAATGGTACACCTAGTGCATTTTTGAGTTTTCTGCATCAGAAGCCTGTGAGCTTCGATGGAATTACAACTTCCCTTCATATATGGGCAGTCCTAGTCCTAGGGTTCATCCTCATCTTCCTCCTCTAGAAAGTGTAGCAATTTTCTGGGAATAGGTTCTATGTGGTTTTAGGTTTCCTATTCATCCTTTCTTTGTTGACGTTAGCATATATTTTGAGCTTCCCCTAAATCAACTCATTCCCCAATCATTTTCTATCATGGTTGGTTTTGTTATTATTTCCTGTTTACTAGACTTCCCCTTATCTGCTCGACATTTTCACCATTTTTTCCTCCCTCACCAAGTGGAAGATGGTGTTTTTAAATTTCAATCTCGCCCTAAGACTACCCTATTCTATAGAATTCCTCCTCAAGGGAAATGGCGGGATAAGTTTTTCTTCATACATCTTCCTTCTCCCCCTCCATATCCCATAGCCTGGTGTTGAGAACTTCCTTCTATTCCTACATTGGGCAATATTTTGGAAGATCCTACTCTTCATTTCTCAATGGGGAAATTGAAGGGCGTAAAATTTAACTTACCTACCCTGATTGTTGAAGGCTTACTGTTTGCTTTTGGTCTTAGCACAGCAGATGCAATCTTAGATGTTTCCTTTGATAAGATCATTCTTCTTATTTAAGTTTCGAGCCATTTTTGTGTTGTTTCTAATGTAAATTTTTTTTTAGCTGATGCTATTCTTCCTGCCCTCATGTATAAGAATGCTCGCTTGACGAGGGTAGCCTTAACTAGACTGGGTGAGGAACTATTGAGAGATTGTCCTCTTAATCAGTCCCCTTCTACCCTTGGTCTACTACCTCTCTCTGAACAACCTTAGGAATCCTCCAATTCCTCAGAGTCAGAGGGCCCTTTTATGGAGAAACACCGGAGACCTCATACCTCATCTCCTTGTCCTTTTTCACATACCATAGCTAATTTTGAGCAAGTTCCCATTGTTCCTGCTGAAATCTCCTATTCTAAAGGTAAAGAACTTGCTTCCCCTACACATGTTTGTTCTAATTTTGCATACTTATGATGAGACCAGGACTCCTCATTCCTGCATCTCCTATTATTCCCCAGTTGTCTCTTTATCAAAGGAGGCACCTATTGCTCCTGAGGCTACATTGCCCCTTCTTCTAGCTCTACCTTCCTCTTTCACTAGGTCCCATGCTAAGAGAACTCCTTGTAGGAGATCAGTTACTTCTGGATCTGCTACCGCACTCATTGAGTAGAATCCTCTGTTAGCTAGCCTCCCATCTCCTAACCCCTCTTCACCAGCCTCTGAACATCCTCCTTCCTCTTCTTCACCATTTATAGGTTCTCCTCATCATTCTATTTTATTTCAACAAGGCGATAATTTACCATCTCTGCTTGGTCAAACTCCTACCTCTGCTCCGTATTGATTGTTACAACTAAATGGGGCATTGGCTAAGTCTTGGTTGCAGTCTCAGGCGCTTCTAAGAAGAAGCACCTATATTGAGCGTGCCAACGACCATAATCGTCAAGCCACTACGGTAAAATGATCTAACTTGTTTTGTATTTTCAAAAGTAATCTTACTATCATTTCCTCCAACTATATGCTTCGAGTCAAAATTTGGGCAAGATGATTGTGGATCTAGAGAGGACTAACCAAATTTTAAAGAACAAGGTAGAAGAATTACAAGCTGCCTCCAACCTCCCCAACAATGAACTACTTCAGCTACAGGATAGGGTGAAATCACAAGCTGAGTTTACTGCTAATTTAGAAAAGACTCTGCAGGACACTCGCCAGATACTACAATCTAAAGAGGAGGAAAAAAGGAAGTTAGAATTACAGCTGGAGGGGCCTAATTCTACACTTAGTGTTGAAATGGATTTAAAAGATAAAGCCCTCTCTGATGTCACTTATCAAACTAATATATTGAACCAGTTACAACAATCATATGGTTCAGGATCTTCCGAGTTTGCCCCAGAATTAGCCTCCAAAGACTTTGCCTTATTTCAACAATAAGAAAAATTACGAGCTCAAGATTTGCAAATAAGCTCGCTCCTAAAAGAATTGGAGAATGCTAAAGCAGAGAAGGCTAGCCTACAAGGGGACTTCGAGGAAGAGTGCTGGCAAAGCAAGTGCAAAGCCTACTTAAATTCTCCTGAATTTGGTGAGGAGTATGCTAAATGAATTGTAGGAACTCTCACTTACTCAGTTGATGGAGTAATCCAACAACTGAAAGAGGGAGGTTGTTTATCCGAAGTCCCTCCTCCCATGTTTATAGATCGTCGGCGACTCAACCAGGAACTTCCACAAGATCTCTTTAGTGAATTTAAGTAAACTTAAAATTTTGTACTTATATTTTATAACAATTTCCTAACTGTAGTATATCATTCATTGTTTATAAAATGTTGATAAAAGTTCACACTTACTTGCTTTCCCTTATGTGATTTGCTTTTCATCAGAATCACCCAAGCATTTATATGAATGACCTTATTCAATATGTTTATCATATATAGAGAAATCCCATGGATGAATTGTAATCAACAAAAGTAGATCTTTATAGTTATCCTCTGAGTGGCATGCAATAATGAATAAGCTTCCTTTATGATGTTCTACAGGTTTATATGATAGATTAAGTGCCTTGTCCAGATATAAGGTACTCTTGACTTGCCCCATGGACTAATCGAATTTATATACCCGGGCGAGATTAATTATTTGCTATATATGTACTCCTTTGTGCTTTCCTGGCTGTGCAGAAGACCGATCGGGTTTGTACGCCCGAGCAAGATTGAATATATATTATATAAATGTTCCTCCAGACATTCCTGACTGCATAGAAGACTGGTCAGGTTTGCACACTCGAGCAAAATTAAATATATGCTATATAAATGTTCCCCTCGGGCTTTCCTGACTGCATAGAAGACTGGTCAGATTTATATGCCCGAGCGAGATTAAATATATGTTATATAAATGTTCCCCCTGGGCTTTCCTGACTGCATAGAAGACCGGTCAGATTTATATGCCTGAGCGAGATTGAATATCCATAAGTATTGTCAATGTTCAAACTCATGGTTAATCTTAGAGAAGGTTTAAAGTCTCTGGTTCCCTTTAAGGAAGCCAGGCCAGTCACTCCTTAAGGTCCCTGATCGACTATTATGGAGGTTTAAAGTCTTTGGTTCCTCCTAAGGAAGTCAGGCCGGTCACTCCTTAGGGTCCCCGATCAACTATTGTGGAGGTTTAAAGTCTCCAGTTCTCCCTAAAGAAGTCAGACTGGTCACTCTTTAGGATCCTCGATCGACTGTTATGAAGGTTTAAAGTCGTCGATTCCCCTTAAGGAAGCCAAGCCGGTCACTCCTTAGGGTCCCCGATCGACTGTTGTAGAGGTTTAAAGTCTCCGGTTCCTCCTAAAGAAGCCAGGTCGGTCACTCCTTAGGGTCCCCGATCGATTGTTGTGGAGGTTTAAAGCCTCTAGTTCCCCCTAAGGAAGCTAGGCCGGTCACTTCTTAGGGTCCCCGATCAACTATTATGGAGGTTTAAAGTCTCTGGTTCCCCCTAAGGAAGCTAGGCCGGTCACTTCTATGGGTCTCCGATCGATTGTTATGGAGGTTTAAAGTCTCCGGTTCCCCCTAAGGAAGTTACGCCAGCCACTCCTTAGGGTCCTTGATCGACTATTATGGAGGTTTAAAGTCTCCGGTTCCCCCTAAGGAAGTTAGGCCAGCCACTCCTTAGGGTCCTTGTGTTGGGTTTTTCGGGCCGCGAAAATCACTTTTTCGCGTCGTGGAAACCCCGAAACCCCAAGCTACCGGATCCGTGCAAAAAAAAAATAAAATAAAATTTACGAGTACGAGTTTCTTAGACTTAGTTCTAAACTAGTTTACAAGGAGAAAACCTTTTACCCTTGATGCGTGCCCTTTACGAATCCTGCTTATCCAAGGAAGTGTCGGATCTCGAGATCATCAAGCGTACGATCCTCTAGAAGTATCCACACGAACAAATGAGTGGAGAAAAACTAAACAAAGGTGTGCTAGTACCCTTGATCAGTCACGGCAAGAGGAGGAGAGGGAGAGCAAGAAGAGAGGGCTCTAGGAAGAAGAAGATAGAATGAATAATGCCTTGAATGAAAATTCAATCTCATTCAACACAAAAGTGGTCAGCCACAATATTGTAACTCCTCTCATTTAATGTGTCCATTAAAATGAGGAGGAGATTTGTAACCTCCATGAGGTGGCACACACATGTTCTAAACATGATGATGTGTAACACCATTATTGGCCACTTAATGCCAAGTCACAAATGACGTGGCATAAAGTCAAGTCAAACTAGACTCTTCCTCTTCCTCTCAAGTCAAGTCAAACTTGACTTAATCTCTCTCATGGTTGATCTAATCCAACCATTTAATTCAAGCCAATTTAATATAATGAATCTAATTCATTTAATTAAATTTATTCAATGAGTCATAATCCAAATTAGACTCATTGAACACATGAATCAACATGAGTCCAACTCAATTAGCCCAATTAGGATTACTCTTAATCCAATTTGATTCATCACATGAATCTAATCCTCTTGGTTCATCATATGAACCTAATCTCCATCTAATTGTCCTTTGTGTGTGACCCTATAGGTTCTTATAACGTTGGCAATGCTCCTAAATCCATTTAGAAGCAAAAGTAATGAGTGGTATCTAGCAACACATCATTACTACCCAAGTTATAAGAATGTTGAGATCCAACATCACCTTGTGACTACTAATTGTGACTCCTCACAAAATATGACATTATCCTTCTATCCTAGACATCTAGATTGATTAATGTGAGGTATAGACCGTGTCATCCTCTAATCAATCTAAATCTTGAACTCCAAATAGACTCACTCAATCAAATGAACTCAATATCTCATATTGACTCATTTGGGCATGGTCATGCACTTCGTGGTCTCACTCTATCAAGAATATCGATGTCGCTCCCATCATATAGGAGGGATAGATCTCATCTACATCACTCACATCCCTCTGCATAATTCGTTATATACCCAGTAATCGCCTTTATAGTCCACCTAGTTACGGGTGACGTTTGACGAAACCAAAGTACATAACTCCTTATGTAGGGATCTATGGTGACTTCAGGTCCAAGGACTAGTAGTCATACTAATAGCCACATGAGAAAGTATATGACACTCATATAATGATCCATAATACTTTCTCATGGCGGGTCATTCAGTATACATTCTCCAATGCATACCCATGTGCCAACTTGATATCTCTATATCCATGACTTGTGAGATCAAGTCATTGAGTTGACCTACATGCTAGTCTTATTGCATTAACATTGTCCCTGAATGTTAATACTCGACTAGGAATTATTAAGAGTAGTGTTCCCTATATCATCTCACTATCGGTTCAACTAACCGATTGATATAGGTAAGAATCTTCTACTCAAGGATGCTATTATACTTAGTTTATTTGGCACCAATACAAGTAAGTATAATAACCAAAAACAAATGCCTTTATTTATATAAGAATATGATACAACAAGTCTATAATACAATCATCAAATGATTGGCTCTAGGCCTCTAACTAACAATCTCCCACTAGCACTAGTGTCAATCAGTGTAGGCTCTAAGCCCCAATGACCTAGTGTGACCATCATGCTTCCTCTGTGCCAAAGCCTTGGTCAAGGGATCTGCGATGTTAGCCTCTATGGGTACTCTACAAATCTTCACATCTCCTCTCTCGATAATCTCTCGAATGAGATGGAAGCGCCGTTGTATGTGTTTGGTCCGCTGGTGTGAGCGAGGTTCCTTCGCCTGTGCTATAGCTTCATTGTTGTCACAATAGAGCTCAATAGGGTCAGCGATACTGGGAACCACCCTAAGTTCAGTGATGAACTTGCGGATTCAAACTGCCTCCTTTGCTGCCTCTGATGCAGCAATGTACTCGGCCTCTGTCGTAGAATCAGCTACTGTGTCCTGCTTCGAACTCTTCCAGCTCACAGCACCACCATTTATGCAAAATACGAACCCTCACTGCGATCGATAATCATCCTAGGCGGTCTGAAAGCTAGCATCATTGTAACCCTTTACAGCTAGCTCGTCTTCGCCTCGATATATCAAGAAATATTCTTTAGTCCTTCTTAAGTACTTAAGAATATTTTTGACCACTATCTAGTGACTTTCACTTGGATCTGACTGGTATCTACTCGTCATGCTCAAAGCATACGAGACATCAAGACGAGTACATAGCATGACATACATGATAGATCCTATGGCTGAGGCATAAGGGATCTGATCCATGGGGTCTCTCTCCTCTCTAGAAGAGGGACCTTGAGTCTTCGAAAGACTCACGCCATGTGACATCGGCAGAAATCCCTTCTTGGAGTTCTGCATGGCATACCGAAGGAGTACCTTGTCAATGTATGTACTCTAACTTAGGCCAAGCAATCTCTTAGATCTATCTCTATAGATCTATATGCCTAGAATGTGAGATGCTTCACTTAATTCCTTCATTGAGAAGCAACTCCCTAGCCAGGTCTTGACAGACTGAAGTAAAGGGATGCCCTTCCCAATGAGTAGTATGTCATCCACATACAATATGAGGAAGACAACTATGTCCCCTACAACCTTCTTGTAGACACAAGGTTTATCTTCATTCTTGATGAAACCAAACTGTTTGTTCGCATCATTGAATCGAAGATTACAGCTTCGAGAAGCTTGCTTTAGACCATAAATGGACATATGCAGCTTGCATACTCTGCTAGTATACTGTGGATCTACAAAACCCTCAGGTTGTGTCATGTACACATCCTCGAGCAGGTTTCCATTCAGAAACACGGTTTTGACATTCATCTGCCATATCTCATAGTCATGGTATGCTACAATAGCAAGCATGATCCGAATGGACTTAAACATCGCTATTGGAGAAAAGGTTTCATCATAGTCAATACCATGAATCTGCTTGAAACCTTGAGCTACCAAGTGACCCTTATAGATAAGTCCATCCATGTCAGTCTTTCTCTTAAAGACCAACTTACACCCTATGGGTTTTACCCCTTCAGGTGGATCAACCAAAGTCCATACTTGGTTGGTGTACATGGATTCCATCGCGGATCTCATGGCCTCTAGCCATTTTTCGGAATCTGGTCTCATCACAGTTTCCTGATAGGTGGTAGGCTCATCCTCTATGAGCACAACGTCATCATGGTCAGATAAGAGAAATGAATATCTCTCAGGCTGACGACGTACCCTATCAGATCTGCGAAGAGGTATGTCTACTTGAACTGGTTGTTGTTCCTCAACTCCTTGTGGAACAACATCATCCACAATACTTTGTGGTTCCAGTTCAACTTCCATCGAAGCTTCAGTGTTATGGTCCACATCTTGAACTTCTTCAAGATCAAACATACTCCTACTAGTCTTTCTAGAAACAAAGTCCCTTTCTAGAAAGACTCCAGTCTTTGCCACAACTACCTTGTGCTGACTGGGAATGTAGAAGTAGCATCCCTTAGTTTCCTTGGGATATCCAATAAAGTAGCACTTGTCGGATTTGGGTCCCAATTTGTCTGAGACTTGACGTCTAACGTAAGCCTCACAACCCCAAATCCTCATGAAAGACACCTGGGCATTTCTCCCAGTCCATATCCTATATGGTGTTTTTATCACGGCCTTGGATGGAACTCGGTTGAGTATAAAAGCTGTCGTATCTAGAGCATAGCCCCAAAGGAATGTCGGAAGATCTGTGTGACTCATCATAGATCGTACCATATCTAATAGGGTGTGATTCCTCCTTTCGGATACACCATTCCACTGTGGTGTTCCAGGAGGAGTGAGTTGGGATAGAATCCCACACTCAGCTAGATAGTCACGAAACTCATGGCTAAGGTATTCTCCACCTCGATCTGTTCAAAGTATCTTAATACTCTTGCCAAGCTGGTTTTGTACTTCATTCTTGAATTCTTTGAACTTTTCAAAGGATTCAAACTTATGTGTCATCAAGTACACATAACCATATCTACTGAAGTCATCAGTAAATGTGATGAAGTACCTATAACCGCCTCTAGTAGCGACATTGAAAGGGCCACATACATCACTATGTATAAGTCCTAACAAATCAGTCGCTCTTTTGCTGTGCCCACTAAAGGGAGTCTTGGTCATCTTGCCTAGTAGACATGACTCGCATATCTCATAAGATTCAAAATCAAATGAGTCCAGCAAACCATCCTTATGGAGCTGGGATAAGCGCTTGTCGTTTATATGACCTAAGTGATAGTGCCAGAGATAAGTTTGGTTCATGTCATTTGACTTGAACCTCTTGGTATTTATGTTATAGATAGGGTTTTCAAGGTCTAGAATGTAGAGTCCGTTCATCAGAGGTGCACTACAATAGAACATATCTTTTAAATAAACAGAACAACATTTGCCCTTTATTATAAAAGAGAAACCTTTCTTGTCCAAACAAGAAACTGAAATTATGTTCTTAGTTAAAGCAGACACATAACAACAATCATCCAACTCTAGTACAAGCCTAGAGGGCAGAGATAGAAAATAAGTCCCTACAACAACAGCAACAACCCGTGCTCCATTGCCTACGCGTTGGTCGATCTCGCCCTTTGCCAATGCCTTGCTATTTCTCAGCGCCTGCACATTAGTATAAATGTGAGAAGCACATCCGGTATCTAATACCCATGATGAAGAAATAGATAGATTGACTTCTATAACATATATACCTGAAGTGGAAGTCTCACTTCACTTCTTCTTAAGATCTTCCAGGTACACCTTGCAGTTCCTCTTCCAGTGCCCGATGCATCCTTGGCGACCCCTCCTTTAGGCTTCAGTGCCTTGCCTTTGCCCTTGGCTTGGGACTTTCCTTTACCTTTGGGCTTGCCCTTGCCCTTGTGTTTCTGAACCATCAGAACAGAGTGGGGCTTAGCCTTCTTAAGGTTCAACTCAGCAGTTCTTAACATGCTAAGCAGCTCGAGCAGTGGCTTGTCAATTTCGTTCATGTTGTAGTTTAAAACGATTTGACTATAGCTATCCGGCAAGGATTGCATGATCAAGTCAGTGGCCAGCTCTTGGCCAAACGGGAATCCCAACCTGTGTAGGTTTTCTATGTACCTAATCATTTTGAGTACATATGGGCCTATGGGAGTCCCATCTGACATCTTGCACTGAAATAGTGCCCTTGAGATCTCAAATCTCTCGTGCCGCGCTTGTCCTTGATACAGTTGACGAAGATGTTCAACCATATCGTAAGCGCCCATCAACTCGTGTTGCTTCTGAAGCTCATAGTTCATGGTCGCGAGCATTAGACAAGACACATCTAATGCGTCATCTTGATGCTTCTTATAAGAATCTTTGTCAGCTCGCGTGGCATTGGCAGGAGGAGCCTCCGGAATGGGCTGCTTCAAAACGTACAGTTTACGTTCCTGGGTGAGAACTATTCTCACGTTCCTGTACCAGTACAGGAAATTTGCTCCGTTGAGCTTGTCCTTCTCAAGAACAGAACGCAGGGAGAAAGAGTTTGTATTTGACGTCATGGTTATCTACAACAGAAAAATGCAGGAAATAAATATCATATTCTTTTAAATCATTTAATTAGGCCTTTAACTAAATGATGCTCCCACTGAATTCTATAATTCATGTGGGACAAGATCCACATCATACTAACCCTTGAGTTAGCTTTGGCTAATACGCCCAAGATTTAGTATGATCGGTAGGTACCGATTTACCAATTACATCTCTATGCAACTCTTGTTTATAGGATCATTATCCGCAGTTATATTAAAACTTGAGTTAGCTTTGGCTAATACGCCCAAGAATTAATATAAATGTGATTTATATCCTATCTTTCCAACCGTTGGAAGAATGCCTATAGTTGTACTCGATCCAACCGAGTAAACTAGGAATACTCAATCTAATTGAGTTTGTACTCACCCATGCGTTGATAGGCGGGACCAAGATTGTCCCTCCGTACCATACCAAGATAATATGTGTTGCTCTGCTTTAGCAGATTCAACAACACATGTGATCGAGGTAGTGATAGGTATCACGACACGGTAGGCATTTGAGTTGACGCGATTGAGATCTAATCTAATCGAGAGGGTGCATATTGTACACGATTTAGATCTAATCTAATCGTTAGGCACTAATTAATTACTAATTATGCATCACATACACACATGCAATTAATTAAAATTATTTGTGATTAGTCATGACCCTACTATGATCTTCTTAAGCCAATGAGAAGATCGGATGGTCAACCTAAGGTCAACAGCTTCTCAAGCTCCTCCCTTTGACCACCTTGTGTTGCTCGCGCCCTCCTCGTAACTCCGTCTCGAGTGGACCTTCCACCGCTCCAATTTTGTACATTACAATTTTGAAACTCGAGTTACATTCGAGTCTAAACTAATTTACAATAAGAATAAATGGAGAAAGGCACGACACGCAGGTCGTGTATCAAATATACAACACACACAATACAAATGACGGCGCACAGTCCGTAATATGAATTACAACACAAATATAACAATCCAATTGGGTCCTTTTGGGTCATGACTATCACAAATTATACATAATTCTAAATTATGTAATTTCCATAATTTTCTGTAATTTTTACTACAATTTTTACAATTTTATGAGTAAAATTTCCCGGTGGTCCCGTTTAGCGATTTTCGGGCGTAATCGCGGAACGAATCCCCTTGTGGAGCCAGGGGCAGCGCCCCTACCTGCAATCTAACCATCGCGAGTGTTCCTTAGCGATCCTATAGCACCTTAGCCCGCTGTCCCAAAAATATTTGGGGTGAAACCTTGCCGTTTTGGAAAAATCTTCTCGGTAGTCGAAGCCTACAAGTGTCGAAACATAAAAACTAAAAATCATAAAATTACATAAAGTTACAGAATTGAATTTTTGTCATAAGAACAAAAACTAAACTCATAAAAGCTTCGCACGTGGCTCTGATACCACTGTTGGGTTTTTCGGGCCGCGAAGACTGCTTTTCCGCGTCGCGGAAACCCCGAAACCCCAAGACATCGGATCCGTGCGAAGTAAAATAAAATAAAATTTACGAGTACAAATTTCTTAGACTTAGTTCTAAACTAGATTTACAAGGAGAAAACCTTTTACCCTTGATGCGTGCCCTTTACGAATCCCGCTCGTCCAACGAAGTGTCGGATCTCGAGATCGTCAAACGTACGATCCTCTAGAAGTATCCACACAAACAAATGGGTGGAGAAAAACTAAACAAAGGTGTGCTAGTACCCTTGATCAGTCACGGCAAGAGGAGGAGAGGGAGAGCAAGAAGAGAGAGCTCTAGGAAGAAGAAGATAGAATGAATAATGCCTTGAATGAAAATTCAATCTCATTCAACACAAAAGTGCTCGGCCATAATATTGTAACTCCTCTCATTTAATGTGGCCATTAAAATGAGGAGGAGATTTGTAACCTCCATGAGGTGGCACACACATGTTCTAAACATGATGATGTGTAACACCATTATTGGCCACTTAATGCCAAGTCACAAATGATGTGGCATAAAGTCAAGTCAAACTTGACTCTTCCTTTTCCTCTCAAGTCAAGTCAAACTTGACTTAATCTCTCTCATGGTTGATCTAATCCAACCATTTAATTCAAGCCAATTTAATATAATGAATCTAATTCATTTAATTAAATTGATTCAATGAGTCATAATCTAAATTAGACTCATTGAACACATGAATCAACTTGAGTCCAACTCAATTAGCCCAATTAGGATTACTCTTAATCCAATTTGATTCATCACATGAATCTAATCCTCTTGGTTCATCATATAAACCTAATCTCCATCTAATTGTCCTTTGTGTGTGACCCTATAGGTTCTTATAATGTTGGCAATGCTCCTAAATCCATTTAGAAGCATAAGTAATGAGCGGTATCTAGCAACACATCATTACTACCCAAGTTATTAGAATGTTGAGATCCAACATCACCTTGTGACTACTAATTGTGACTCCTCACAAAATATGACATTGTCCTTCTATCCTAGACATCTAGATTGATTAATGTGAGGCATAGACCATGTCATCTTCTAATCAATCTAAATCTTGAACTCCAAGTAGACTCACTCAATCAAATGAACTCAATATCTCATATTGACTCATTTGGGCATGGCCATGCACTTCGTGGTCTCACTCTATCAAGAATATCGATGTCGCTCCCGTCATATAGGAGGGATAGATCCCATCTACATCACTCACATCCCTCTGCATAATTCGTTACATACCCAGTAATCGCCTTTATAGTCCACCCAGTTACGGGTGACGTTTGACGAAACCAAAGTACATAACTCCTTATGTAGGGATCCATGGTGACTTCAGGTCCAAGGACTAGTAGTCATACTAATAGCCACATGAGAAAGTATATGACACTCATATAACGATCCATGATACTTTGTCATGACGGGTCATTCAGTATACATTCTCCAATGCATACCCATGTGTCAACTTGATATCTCTATATCCATGACTTGTGAGATCAAGTCATCGAGTTGACCTACATGCTAGTCTTATTGCATTAACATTGTCCCTGAATGTTAATACTCGACTAGGAATGATTAAGAGTAGTGTTCCCTATATCATCTCACTATCGGTTCAACTAACCGATTGATATAGGTAAGAATCTTCTACTCAAGGATGCTATTATACTTAGTTTATTTGGCACCAATACAAGTAAGTATAATAACCAAAAATAAATGTCTTTATTTATATAAGAATATGATACAACAAGTCCATAATACAATCATCAAATGATTGGCTCTAGGGCTCTAACTAACACCTTGATCGACTATTATGGAGGTTTAAAGTCTCTGGTTCCCCCTAATGAAGCCAGACCGACCACTCCTTAGGGTTCCTGATCGACTGTGAGGGAGATTTAAAGAAAAGTATGCATCTCTCCCAAATAATATTGCCTGCATTTTATCTATCATTTGTATTAAAAAATGTTCAAACAATATACATAAATGACTTACAGGCATGTTTGTTAAGTTCTATATGGTTGCAAATGATTAACACTCCAAGGCCACTCGAGTTTTCTCCTTCTACATCCTGAAGGTAATAGGCGCCCGATATAAGCTTCTGTATGACTTTGTAAGGTCCTCCCCATTGAGGTTCTATCTTGTTAACATCTCCTACAGGCTTGATGCACTTCCATGTTAGATCACCTACCTGAAAGAACCTTGGAATAACTCTTTTATTATAATTTTGTCTCATTCGTTATCAATTAGAAATAAGTCGAGTTGCTGCTTTGTCCCATGCTTCTTCTTTTAGATTAAGCTCCATAAGACGTCGATCCTCATTATTATCATCATACAACCTCCTTCGATCGGATTCCACTCCAACTTCAATTAGAATCACTGCTTCACCACCATAAACCAAATGAAAAGGAGTAATTCCTGTAGCTTCCCGAGGAGTAGTATGATATGCCCACAATACACTGGGTAATTCATCTATCTAGCTGCCACCAACATGATCTATCTATTGGTTACTTTAGCTTGTCCATTACTCTATGGATATGCCACAGAGGTAAAAACTTGTGTGATACCATAATCAGAACACTATTTTCTAATATTCCTCCCTTGGAATTGTCTTCTATTATCAGAAATTATTTTATGTGGAATACCAAATCTGCAAACGATATGCTACCATAGAAACTTGATAAGTACATGTTCAGTAATTCTAGCCAATGGTTCTACTTCTACCCATTTAGAGAAATAATTCACTGTCACTAACAAGAACTTCCTCTGAGCAGGTGTAAGAGGGAAAGACTCTACTATATCCATGCCCCATTGATCAAAAGGACAAGATACTATAGAAGTCTTAAATAATTCAGTAGGATGATGAGGAATATTCTGATATTTTTGACAAGACAAACAAGTTCTCACAAGTTGAGTAGCATCTGCGTGTAAAGTAGGTCAAAAATATCTAGCTAATAATATCTTTCTAGCAAGAGACCTATCTCTCATATGACTACCACAAGAACCTTGATGCACTTCTTAGAAAATATATTGTATGCCATCTGATCCGACACATTTGAGCATAGGACTAGAGAAGGCCCTTTCATATAAGTGATCTCTAATCATAGTATATTGGTTTGCCCTCTTCTTGAATACCCTACCTTGTTCAGCATCAGCGGGTAGAATTCCTTGCCGTAAAAATAGAATGATTGGTGTTCTCCAATCACCTTGAATTTATAGATTAGCCTATTGCTCAACACATGATACTAATAACGTTTGTTCCACTGGTCTATCCAAGTTTCAAGGCACAATGGCAGAAGCTAATTTAGCTAACTAATCTGCTATTTGATTATCTGTTCGAGAGATTTTCTTTATACTTACTGAAATTCAGCCTTCAACTTATCAAAGGCCTCTACATATAGTTTGAGTCTTTCATTACTAATTCCAAAGTTACCCGTTAACTGTTATGCTGCTAATTGAGAATCAGAATGGATTACCACATTAGCTGCTCCCACATGCTTAGCAGCTTGCAAACCAACTATCAATGCTTCATATTCAGCCTCATTGTTGGTAGCTCAGTAATTCAATCTAACAGTTAATTGTATTCGATCTTTCCTAGGAGATATAAGAAGAATCCCAATTTCACTGTCTTATCGAGTGGAAGATCCATCTACATAGATAATCCAGGTTTCCTCTATTTTGGGGCTTGGAATTTCTGTTATGAAATACTCTAAAGCTTGGGCTTTGATAGCCGCCCGAAGCTGATACTGTATATCATACTCACTAAGTTCAGTCGTCCACTTAATCAACCTCCCAGACACCTCACGGTTAACAAGCATCTGACCGAGAGTGCTATTAGTCAATACTATAATTGGATGTGACAGAAAATAAGAGCGTAACCTTCGAGCTGCTAGAACCAATCCATAAGCTAAATTCTCGAGTGTCGTATATCTACACTCTTCTCCCTTTAATAAATGGCTCAAAAAATACATAGGTAATTATTCTTTTTCTTCCTGTCTCACTAGTACAGAACCAACAACATGATTGTTAGCAGATAAGTACACCCACAAAGTTTCTTCCACTACTGACTTAGCTAATACAGGAAAAGTAGACAAGTATTCTTTTAATTCCTTGAATGCCTTACTGCAATCCTCATCCCATTGGAACTTAGTTTCTTGTCGGAGTACCTTGAAGAAGGGGAGACTTCGATCAGCTAATCGAGAGATGAATCGAGACAGGGCAATAATCCTCCCTGTCAATCTTTGAGCCTCCTTCAGGTTCTTCGGGGGGTGGGGGGGGGGGGGGGGCATGTCCTGCAGTGCTTTCACCTTGCTGGGATTAACCTCTATTATTCGCTCGGTCACTATGTATCCCAGGAGCTTCCCACACTTGGCCCCGAATAAACATTTGTTGGGATTGAGCTTGAGCGTATATCTTCTTAGAGTCCTTTTCCTGATTAGCCTTGGCAAGTGGAATTTGATGATACCCTTAATAGGCATCCAACATACTAATAAACTTACAACCGATCGTAGAATCCACCACTTGATCTATGTGGGGTAGAGAATAATAATCTTTCGGACAGACCTTATTAAGATCTCTCAAATTAATACATACTCGCCACTTGTTACCTGGCTTAGAAACTAGGACCATATTAGCTAGCCAGCTTGGGAATTGTACTTCTCGAATGTATCCGGTCTCTAGTAGTTTGTCTACTTCTTCCTTGATAAACTTATTCTGGTTAGCCCCAAAGTCCCTCTTTTTTTGTTTGATCGGTCAGCGCTCGGGTATACATGAAGAGCATGCTCTATGACTATTGGCGCGACACCTTTCACTTCCTTAGGTGTCCAAGCGGACACATCACTGTTTTTTGTTAGATAGTTTATCAAATCCTTCCTGAGATCAAGATCCAGGTCGGAAGCGATATGTGTGGTAGCTTTCAATCGGCCAGGCTGTATTTGCACTTCCTCCTTCTCTTCATATACCAGGGTAGGCGACCTTTCATGAATAGCGTTGATATCCATCTTTTAAGCTTTTCGGGCGGCATTAGCTTCCGCCCTTACTATCTCAACATAGCACTTACGCGCCGTTATTTGATCTCCCTTAACCTCCCCTACTTGATCATCCACGGAGAAATTTATCTTCTGGAAGAAAGTAGAAATGATCGCCCTGAATTCATTCAAGGTCGGTCGACGCAGGATAACATTATAGGTTGAAGGAGTATCACAACTATAAAGACCGACCAGTGTGTCCACATAAGAGGCTCCTCTCCTAAAGATATGACCAACTTTATTTGACCCAGTGGTTGTACTTCATTACCTATGAACCCATACAATGGGGTAACCATAGGCTGAAGCTCGCTTGGGTCGATCTACAACTGGTCAAAAGCTTGTTTAAAGATGATGTTAATAGAGCTACCAGTATCAATGAAAGTATGTGAAATATTATAATTGGCTATAACCGCCTTAATTATCAGCGTGTCATCATGAGGTACTTCTACCTCCACTAAATCTCTGGGTTCGAAACTGATCTTCGGCCCGGTCGCCTTTTCAGCACTACATCCGACGACATGAATTGTTAGTCACCGAGTGTGTGACTTCCTCATTCAATTAGAGTCACCATTAGTAGGCCCTCCTGCTATCATGCTTATGTTACCCCGAGTGATGTTACTGCGATTTTCTTCCTGTCAAGTCGATGATGGCTCTGATTGTGTGTGGTCGGGTGCTTGAGCTTGTACTGCAGGGAGAGGTAATATCCCCGCTTGTGACCCACTCGACTGGTATTCGATTTTGAGCGAGCTATTCTGTCGAGGATATCGCCAGTGATTTGGGATGGGAGAACGCCGACAATATCGAGTGTTGTATGCTTGTTGCTTCTTTAGATTGAAACAATTTTTAGTGTCATGAGTATTAGTCAGATGGTATGTGCACCATCTTTGAGGACAATGTTGAGGAACTCCCACATATTGCACTGCCCGAGGCCTCAGCTCAGGATGACAATGAGGCAAGGCCGCTCGAGGTCCTTTAGGAGGCTGGGCAGGTCCTCCCGGGCGAGCCACTGCTGGAACTGGTGCAGGGGTGTTGACCTCTTTTCTGCGAGCAGCTTGGGCCTCTTCCACATTGATGAACTCCGAAACCCGTTCAATTAATATATCAAAATTGGTAGGAGGATTCCTAACCAAATCCTTAAAAAAATCCTTATAATTAAGCCCCTGAGAGAAGGCGCTTACCAAAATCTCTGTAGTGACCGACGAAACATCAATACTCACTTGATTAAATCTCTTAATATAAGCCTTAATAGACTCTTTAGGACCTTGCTTAATAGAAAAGAGACTCCATGGAATTTTGTGTTACCTTTGATTGCTTGAAAAATGATGCAAGAATACCTTGCGAAAATCCTTGAAACGACGAATAGAATGTTGGGACCTTGACGTCCGCTAGAGGGGGGGTGAATAGCGTCTCACCCAAATCGTCGCTTCCTACAATGGTTAGTGTGCACAGCGGAAATACAAGATAAACACTAACAATAGAAAGCAAACCTAACACGTTGATTTAACGTGGTTCGGAGATAAAGCTCCTACTCCACGGTTGTCGGTAAGGTGGACGATCCCGATCCGTCGGTGGATGATTCCCCAGAGAACTTCACGCTAGCTCGCGTAGCTCCTTTTGGGTGGAGAAACCTCGCCACAACCTCGTACAAGCACGCTAGATCACTTGGGCACTTGGAGACTCTAATTAGGGTTAACCACCACTAATTTCGTCAACTTCAACCAAGCTTCCAATGCTTGGTTATATAGGCCACAAGTTAGAAAACCCCGCCTACCAGTCGACTGCCAAAACATGCAGTCGACTGCCCTTCGCGGAAATTTGACCGTTACAGCCCAACGCTCGATACCAACCCTCTGTTCGCTACCAGTCGACTGCCCCAGTCGACTGCACCAGTCGATTGATGAAACCACCAGTCGATTGATGAAACCACCAGTCGACTGCTATAGTACTGCTACAGTGACGCTACAGTACTGCTGCAGTACTGCTACAGTACCCCCCTAATTTTGGGATTTTACCCCGAGTACATTCACTCAGCACTCGTTCTCGCCCGACCAACCTAGACCTAGCCTTCTAGCCTCCTCCATCAGCCTTGCGTCCCTCGGATGCCTCCCCATCCTTCACGTCTTACCTTCTGGAGCTTCCATCGGCCTTGTCATTGTTGTCGGGTCTTCCTTTGCCAAGATCACATTTGGACTTACGTTGCCAAGACTGCATGCTTGGACTTGCACCGCCAAGACTCACCCTTGGACTTTCCTTGTTGTACCTGTATCCTGCACACTCACAATGCATATCAAATACAACAATAAACCTAACTTAAACCTTTGCCCAAACATCAAAACCTAGGGTACCCAGATTGCTCCAACATAGAATTCTCCGACAGCCTCTTAAACCATCTCTGGGCCGCTCCTTCAAAAGAATTAAGAAACATCTAACATTTGACTCCATCGGTGAATTGTTAGAGAAGTGCTTCATGCTCAAACTTGAGAAGATGATCTTCCGGATCAATTGCCCCCGAATATTCTTTGACATTTAAGTTCTGATAATGCTTTGGCATCAGATCATCCAACACTCGTTGAGAGAATGGAGTGGCAATCCTTTCAGGAGAACTACCACTAGCTATCACCTTCCCCTTTCTCTTTTCTTTTACAGGGGTTTCTCCAGAGGATTCCTGAAGGGCTACTCTTCATCCTCCTTGTTCTAGAGGTGTTTGAAAATATGCTTTAGGGCGTCGAGTTGGAGAGAGAGGAGCAGAGAACAGATGAATCGGATCTCCTCCTTTAATACCTTCTCTCGATGATGAGAGGTTACAGACATTGCCGAAGGTGATATTATCGGTACTGTGCCACCAGTATTCCCCTGTTGCTGCTGTTGTTGTAGTATTTTTTGTACTCTGGCATTGATGAGCAACTCCAGATCATCCTGAGATATAGTGATGGTGTTGGGTTTACCAGCTTCCTCCATCTTCGTAGCCTCAGATCCAGGTGAACAGTTCCCACAGACGGTGGCAAATTTGATCCTATTTGAGATCTACAGAGATGAGCGCTGGTTCTGATGAATGATGATGACCTCCTATGAAGATGAACTCCGAAGATCTCAAGAGACCCCTCCACGTTCGTACACATAATGAGACGAGCCAACAAAGCATTAGTGGCATAAGACTGGGGTGGGGATCCCTGGCTAGGCCCTCCGACGCTCAAGTCAGTTCCTCTCAAAGATGGAAGAAGAAGTAGAAGAAGAACAGTAACTAAAGTGGAACAGAGTTTAGATGCTAGAACTTGCGTTCCTTGCCAACGGAGAAAATCCCCCTTTTTATACCACCTCAAGTGACCTCCATAGTTGTGAGGTGGCCCCAGGCTCATTAGAGTTTGTTATGTGATGAAGTCATCCTCTACACTTCGTGCAATAATCCTTTAAGGAATCTTTTTTGCACCCGAGATGTACCCCTTTTATCGTTTATGACTTGTATTTATAATAGGGGCACACCATCATAATTGAAGAAGCTTCTAGAAGATATTTTCCACCAAATATTTTACCAAACATGTCTCGACCGGCTGTTTAAGTCGGTCATATATATTGCCGAGAATACCTCCTACTGAATATGTCTCGACCTGTTGTTTGAGCCAGTTGTTTATACTATTAAGAATACCTCCTGCCAAATATGTCTTGGTCAGTCGTTCAAGCTGGTCATATATATTGTTAAGAATGTCTCCTGTTGAATATATCTTGGCTGGTCATTCAAGCTGGTCGTATATACTGTTAAGAATACCTCCTGCTGAATATGTCTCGGCCGGTCGTTCAAGCCAGTTGTATATACTGTTAAGAATATTCTGCTGAATATGTCTTGGTCGGTCATTCAAGCCGACTATATATGCTGTTAAGACTACTTTTTGTTAAGCTTGTCTTTATGCTCGGGCGAGCTTCGCTCAACCGAGCATATATGAGCACGTGGGTGCTCACTCGGCTTGCGATTAGCCGGTTATATGCTGAGAGTTATATATAAGGACAAATGCTGTTATGCTCGGGCGGACTTTGCTCGGTCGAGTATGGATGAGCATATGGGTGCTCACTCGGCTTGCAATCGACCGGTAATATACTAAGAATATTATATAGGGCTAAATGACTTCATGCTCGGGCGGGCTTTACCCGGTCGAGCATGGATGTAACGATCCGACCCCTTGGCCCCTTGGGCGGCCCAACTGGCGGCCCCTTGACGGTCCCTTGGACAACCCAACTGGCGGCCCCTTGGCGATCCCTTATGTCGTCGATCAATGACCCTTGGTCGGCTCTCGTCATCCGGCAAAGATAGCGTTGACATAAGAGAGGAGAAGGGAGTCTTCAGCGTCGGCGGCTATAAACCCAAAACTAAGGCACAGAAATCGGCCGGATGGGGCGGCGGTGGTGGAGATGGCTAAGAGGCGATCAACGGCTTCTGACCGGTGTCGACCATTGCAACCAGGGCGACACAAGGGGAAAGGGACAGAAACTTGGCTGGTGTCGCGAGAGAGTGAGGGAGGAAGGATCGGGAGTGGGAAGAGGAGAAGGAAGGGAGTCGACTCGGCTTTAATCGTGAGGCAGGGAAGAAACCTTCACGGTTAGGGCTTGGGTTCGGCGGGGAAGAAAAGAGAGAAAGAACGGCGAAAACAAAGAAAAAAGAGAAAAAGAAAAAAAATAAATAAATTCAACTTTTCCTCGCTTAAATGGGGTAGCCTAAACAGGCTTTCCCAGGGTCCCGTTTTTATCCCGTAAACTCGTCCATACGAGCTCCAAAAAATTCTTGAAAAATTCCTAGAAATTTCGGAAAATTCCCCTAGCATTATTCGTCATTTCTCGGTATTTTACATTCTCCCCCACTAATAAAAATTTGGTCCCCCAAATTTCGTTATCTACTATCAGCAAACATTAACAACATGTAAAGAGTATAAATGTTGAACGGTAAATTAAATCACATACCTCAAGCGAAAAGATGAGGCTATCGAGCTCGGATAGTATCCTCGAGCTCCCAGGTAGTCTCCTCATCCGAATGATGCTACCATCCGACTTTAACTAGCCGGATAGTCTTATTCTGCAACTGACGCTCTTTCTGGTCCAGAATCTGTATCGGAACCTCCTCATAAGTGACGTCAGGCTGATGTACCGCAGAGCTAGCTTACCTCTGAGGCCAAATCTCTTTACCCCTTTCATGGGTGAAACTCACAGAAATATATGATCACCGGTAGAAAACCCAGCGGTTTGCGTCTCCAATCAGCATAACTCTTCTGGCGGTCCTGCGCCTCTGACATCCTCCGTCTGATAATACGGACCAACTCTACCTCATGCTGAGCTCTATGAGGTCCAAACAGCTGGGCCTCTCCAACCTCATCCCAGACGGAGGGTATTCGACAAGGTCTACCATACAACGCTTCAAACGGTGCCATCTGGATAGTGGAATGAAAGCTGTTGTTGTAGGCGAACTCTACCAATGACAAATGGTCCTCCCAACTGCCTCTAAAATCCAATACACATGACCTCAACAAGTCCTCTAGAGTCTGAATGGTCTGCTCTAGCTATCCATGTTTCTGCGGATGGAAAGCTGTACTGAAACAGAACTGAGTGCCCAAGGCCTGCTGCAGACTCTACTAGAAACGAGACGTGAACCGTGTTGGGACCGATTATGTATCTAGAGGGGGGTGAATAGCTCGGCGCGATGTCGTGCTCGTTGTTTCTTGTTTCTTGCGATGATGTGCAGTGGAAAATACAAGAACACAAATACAACAATGCTAACTCAAGGATTTACTTGGTATCCACCTCACAAGAGGTGACTAGTCCAAGGATCCACACACTCAAGCACCCTCCACTAATAAAACACTTATTTTCGGTAACTACCGAAGGCAGAGAAGCCCTACAATACTCTCAGTATAAGAAGAAAACACGGGGAAAACAAATACAAGAATTCTTACAGGTTTGACAACTGAAAACCCTAACCCTAGTTTCTCCTTTTTGCTTTTGATCCGCCTCTTGACTTGGAAAACTTCTAAGAACCTTCAAGAACTGGTGATCTAAACTTCAGAGAGATGTTGTGGAGTCGCTGGTGAAGATCGGAGCTGAACAGTGTATGTGATGGAGAAGGAATCGCACGCCAACGGCTTTATCCAGCGCCAACGGTCGATTCCTGATCGATTGGATTGCTCCCAATCGATAAGGGAGGCTTTGGATCGATCGGCCGATCAATCTAGAGCGCCTCTGTGCTCTCAGGAATTGCCTGGATCGATCGGCTGATCGATCTAGGGCTTGTCGCACAGAATCGAACCTCCCAATCGATCCACTGATTGATAGGGGGCTCTGGATCGATCAGCCGATCGATCAAGAGCTGTTCTGTTCGTGTGACACTTCTCCCCAATCGATCCATTGATTGATTGGGAGAAAGCTTGTCGCGGGGACTCACCCAATCGATCGGCTGATCGATTGGGCATGTGCCAATCGATCGGTTGATCGATCCATCTTCCTGTTCTTGCCCAAAAACAAGTCCAAAGTCCCCTAAACCAACATCCGGTCAACCATGACCTGTTGGTCCATCATGCCTAGCATCCGGTCACCCTTGACCTGATAGAACTCGCTCACCAAGTGTCCGGTCAGCCTTGACCCACTTGGACTTATCTTTACCAGGTGTCCAATCAACATTGATCCACCTGGATTTCCCGTGCCAAATATCCGGTCAATCCCTTCGACCTACTTGGCCTTCCCAACACCAGATGTCCGATCATCCTTGATCCATCTGGATTTTCCTTGTGCCAAGTATCCGGTCAATCCCTTTGATCTACTTGGACTTCCCTTCTGCCTAGCTTCACTCACCAGGACTTCATGTCTGCCTGACTTCACTCACCAGGACTTCCCTTCTGCCTAGCTTCACTCACTAGGTCTTTCACCTGGCTTCACTCACCAGGATTTCTCTTCTGCCTAGCTTCACTCACTAGGTCTTTCACCTGGCTTCACTCACCAAGATTTCTCTTCTGCCTAGCTTCACTCACTAGGACTTTCACCTGGCTTCACTCACCAGGATTTCCAATCAAGTATCCAGTCAATCTTGACCTACTTGACTCTCCTTCACATATGAACAATTGTACCTGCAATCTTCATGTATTGACTACATGTATTGTCAAACATCGAAACTGTTAGTTAGAGCCCTAGAGCCAATCATTTGATGATTGTATGGACTCATGTATATCATATTCTTGTATATTAATAAAGGCATTTGTTTGGTTATTATACTTATTTATATTAGTGCCAAATAGACTAAGTATAATAGCGTCCTTGAGTAGAAGGTTCATACCTATATCAATCGATTAGTTGAATCGATAGTGAGATGATATAGGGAACACTACTCTAAATCATTCCTAGTCGAGTATTAGCATTCAGGGACAATGTTAATACAATAAGACTAGCATGTAGGTCAGCTCGATGACTTGATCTCACAAGTCATGGATATAGAGATATCAAGCTGACACATGGGTATGCATTAGAGAATGTATATTGAATGACCCGCCATGAGAAAGAATCATGGATCGTTATATTTGTGTCATATACTTTCTCATGTGGCTATTAGTATGACTATTAGTCCTTAGACCTGAAGTCACCATGGATCCCTACATAAGGAGTTATGTACTTTAGTTTCATCAAACGTCACCCGTAACTGGGTGGACTATAAAGGCGATTACTGGGTATGTAACGAATTATGCAGAGGGATGTGAGTGATGTAGATGGGATCTATCCCTCCCATATGACGGGAGCGACATCGCTATTCTTGATAGAGTGAGACCACTAAGCGCATGGCCATGCCCAAATGAGTCAACATTAGATGTTGAGCTCATTTGATCGAGTGAGTCTAACTTGGAGTTCAAGATTTAGATTGATTAGAGGATGACACGGTCTATGTCTCATATTGATCAATCTAGATGTCTAGGATAGAAGGACACCTGTCATTATTTTGTGAGTAGTCACAATTGGTAGTCACAAGGTGATGTCGGATCTCGACATTCTTGTAACTTGGGTAGTAATGATGTGTTGCTAGATACATTACTTATGCTCCTAAATGGGTTTAGGGCATTGCCAACGTTACAAGAACCTATAGGGTCACACACTTAGGACAATTAGGTGGAGATTAGGTTCATATGATGAACCAAGAGGATTAGATTCATTTCATGAATCAAATTAGATTAAGAGTAATCCTAATTGGGCTAACTTGAGTTCGACTCAAGTTGATTCATGTGTTAAATGAGTCTAATTTAGATTTTGACTCATTGAATCAATTTAATTTAATGAATTAGATTCATTATATTAAGTTGGCTCGAATCAAATGGTTGGATTAGATCCACCATGGTAGAGATTGAGTCAAGTTTGACTTGACTTGAGAAGGAAGACCAAAGGTCAATTTTGACTTGACCTTTTGCCACCTCATTGGTGAGTTGGCATTAGGTGGACCAATAATGATGTTCCACATCATCATGGGTGCCACCTCATGGAAGTGACAAAGCCACTCTCTTAATGGTTTCATATTAATTGCAATTAATGCAATTAATGTGATTTTATGGTTTCATATTAATTGCAATTAATGCAATTAATGTGAATTTTGAAATGTGGCCGGCCACTTTGTTTTGGGTGAAGAAATTCATTTTTCATTCACTTGTGTGCATCTTCCTCCTTCTCCCTCTCCCTCTCCTCCCTTGGCCGAACCACATAGGTGCTAGCACACCTTGGTTTTTGGTCATCTCCATCTAGTGTGTCCGTGTGGATACTTCTAGAGGACCGGCGCTTGAGATCGGCATCATTTGGACGACGGGAACGCGAAGGGCATCGCATCAAGGGTAAACACTTTTCCTCATAGATCTAAGTAGTAGATCAGTTTTGAACTCGTACAAGAAATAGTTTTTCGAATTTTTATACGAATCTTTGCACGGATCTACGGCTTTGGGTCCTTCGGGGTTTCCGCACGAAGAACCCAACAGTGGTATCAGAGCCACGTGCAAAGACTTGTACGAGTTAGTTTTTGGTTTTGGAAAACAAAAGCTTCTGTGATTTTCTGTAAAATTCAATTTTATGTTTTATGGGTAATTTTTCCTTATAGGCGAAGCACAAGTGTCTCGGCACTTTTAGCTATCGGGAAGAATTTTTCCAAACGGCTTCGTTTCGACCCAAAATCTTTTGGGACAGCGGACTTGGGTGCCTTTAGATCGCAACGGAGCAACTCACGATGGTTATATCGTGGGCGCTGCCCCTAACCCCGCAAGGGATTTGCTCCGCGATCACCCGAAATCGCTAAAACGAACCCGCCGGAAGATTTTTCCAACGGTAATGTCTCGCCCAAATTCGTTTTGGCGGGTTTAGGCGCTGTTGGATCGCAAAGGAACCCTCGCGATGGTTAGATCGGGGTAGGGGCGCTGCCCTGGGCCCCGCAAGGGGATCCGTTCCGCTAAACGGGACCGCCGGAAATTTTACTTGTAAAATTGTAAAAATTAATTTTAAAATTATAGAAAATTATGAAAATATATAATTTTGAATTATATATATTAATTTGTGATAGTCATGGCCCAAAGCCCAATATGATTGGTTGTGTTGTAATTCATAATACGGCTTGCGTGCCGTGATGTGTTTTCGCGTGTTGTATTTATTTTATTATTCGCGACCTGCGCGTCGTGCCTCATCTTTTATTCTTGTTGTAAATTAGATTTAGACTCGAATGTAACTCGAGTTTCAAATTGTAATGTACAAATTGGAGCGGTGGAGGGTCCACACGAGACGGAGTTCCGAGGCAGGCACGAGCAACACAAGGTGGTCAAAGGGAGGCGCTTGGAGAAGCTGTTGACCCTAGGTTGACCAATCGATCTTCTCATTGGCTTGAGAAGATCGTAATAGGGCCATGACTAAATCACAAATAGATTAATTAATTAATTATTATGTATTTGATGCATGTTTAATAATTAATTAATTAGTGGCTTAACGATTAGATTAGATCTAAGTCGTGCACATGATGCACCCTTGCGATTAGATTAGATCTAAGTCGTGCACAAGATGCATTCTTCTCGATTAGATTAGATCTAGATCGAACCAACTCTAAAATGCCTAACCGTGCCGTGATGCCTATCACTACCTCGATCACATGTATTGTTGAATCTGCCAAAGCAGAGCAATACATATTATCTTGGTAGGGTACGGAGGGACAATCTTGGTCCCGTCTATCAACGCATGGGTGAATACAAACTCAATTAGATTGAGTATTCATAGTTACTCGGTTGGATCGAGTCGACTATAGGCATTCTTCCAATAGTTGGAAAGATAGGTCAAAATCACATCTATATTAACTCTCGGGCGTATTAGCCAAAGCTAACTCGAGTTTTAATATAAATGCAGATATTGATTCTATAAACAAGAGTTGCATAGAGATGTAATTGGTAATCGTTACCTACCGATCATACTAAGCCTTGGGCGTATTAGCCAAAGCTAACTCAAGGGTTAGTATGATGTGGATCTTGTCCCACAAGAATTATAGAATTCAGTGGGAGCATCATTTAATTAAAGGCCTAATTAAATGATTTTAATAGAATATGATATTTATTTCTGCATTTATTTTTTGTTGTAGAATTGCCATGACGTCGAATACGAACATTTTCTCCCTGCGATCTGTCCTTAAGAAGGACAAGCTCAACGGAGCAAATTTCCTGGACTGCACAGAACACGAGAATTGTTCTCACTCGGAACGAAGCATCGCAGCCCATTCCGAGGCTCCTCCCGCCAATGCCCCACGAGTGACAAAGATGCTTACAAGAAGCATCAAGATGACGATTAGATGTGTCATGTCTAATGCTCGCGACCATGAACTCGAGCGAAGCAACATGAGTTAATGGGTGCTTATGATATGGTTGCACATCTTTGTCAACTATATCAAGGACAAGCAGGGCACTGGAAGAGGAACTTCACAGGATACCTGGAAGATCTTATGAAGAAGAGAAATAAGATTTCAGGTATACATGTTATAGAAGTCAACCTCTCTATTTCTTCATCGTGGGTATTAGATACCGGATGTGCTTCGCACATTTGTACTAATGTACAAACGCTGAGAAATAGCAGGGCATTGACGAAGGGTGAAATAGACCTACGAGTAGGCAATGGAGCACGAGTTGCTGCTATTGCTGTAGGAACTTATCATCTATCTCTTCCCTCTGGGCTTGTACTAGAATTAGATGATTGTTGTTATGTGTCTGCCTTGACTAAGAACATAATTTCAGTTTCTTGTTTAGACAAGAAAGGATACTCTTTTATAATAAAAGACAAATGTTGTTATGTTTATTTGAAAGATATGTTCTATGCACCACTAATAAACGGACTCTATATTCTAGACCTTGAGAGCCCTATCTATAACATTAGTACCAAGAGGTTCAAGTCAAATGACATGAACCAAACATACCTCTGGCACTGTCGCTTAGGTCATATAAATGACAAGCGCTTATCCCAGCTCCATAAGGATGGTTTGCTGGACTCATTTGATTTAGAATCATATGAGATATGCGAGTCATGCCTACGAGGCAAGATAACCAAGACCCCCTTTAGTGGGCATAGCGAGAGAACATCGATTTGTTAGGACTCATACATAGTGATGTATGTGGCCCTTTCAATGTTGTTGCTAGAGGCGGTTATAGATACTTCATCACATTTATTGATGATTTTAGTAGATACGATTATGTGTACTTGATGACACATAAGTCGAATCTTTGAAAAGTTCAAAGAATTCAAGAATGAAGTACGTAACCGACTTGGAGAGTATTAAGGTACTTGATCAGATCGAGGTGGTGAATACTTAAGCCATGAGTTTCGTGACTACTTAGCCGAGTGTGGGATTTTATCTCAACTCACTCCTCCTGGAACACCACAGTGGAATGGTGTATCCGAAAGGAGGAATCGTACTTTATTAGATATGGTACGATCTACGTTGAGTCACACAGATCTTCCGACATATCTATGGGGATATGCTCTAGACACGGCAGCTTTCATACTCAACCGAGTTCCATCAAAGGCCGTGATAAAGACACCATATAGGATATGGACCGGGAGAGATCCGGTGTCTTTCATGAGGATTTGGGGTTGTGAGGCTTATGTTAGACGTCAAGTCTCGGACAAGTTAGGACCAATCCGACAAGTGCTATTTCATCGGATATCCCAAGGAAACTAAGGATATTACTTCTACATTCAGGACAAGGTAGTTGTGGCAAAGACCGGGTCTTTCTAGAAAGGGATTTTGTTTCTAAAAGACTAGTGGGAGCACGCTCGATCTTGAAGAAGTTCAAGATGCGAACAATATGATGCCTCGATGGAAATTGAGCTGGAACCACAAAGTATTGTGGATGATGTTGTTCCACAAGGAGTTGAGGAACAACAACCAAGTAGACATACCTCTTCGCAGTCCGATAGGCCTGCGAGATACTCATTTCTCTTGTCGACCATGATGACATTGTGCTCATAGAGGATGAGCCTACCACCTATCAAGAAGTCGTGATGAGATTCTTAGAAATGGCTAGAAGCCATGAGATCCGAGATAGAATCCATGTACACCAACCAAGTATGGACTTTGGTTGATCCACCAGAAGGGTAAAACCATTGGGTGCAAGTGGGTCTTTAAGAGAAAGACCGACATGGATGGACTTATCTATAAGGGTCGCTTGGTAGCTAAAGGTTTCAAGCAGATTCATGGTATTGACTATGATGAAACCTTTTCTCCGATGGCGATGTTTAAGTCCATTCGGATCATGCTTGCTATTGACCTACCATGACTATGAGATATGGCGGATGGATGTCAAAACCGCGTTTATGAATGGAACCTACTCGAAGATGTGTACATGACACAACCCGAGGGTTTTGTAGATCCACGAGATACTAGTAGAGTATGCAAGTGCATAGGTCCATTTATGGACTAAAGCAAGCTTCTCGAGTGGAATATTCGATTCAATGATGCGATCAAACAGTTTGGTTTCATCAAGAACGAAGATGAGCCTTATGTCTACAAGAAGGTTGTAGGGGACATAGTTGTCTTCCTCATACTGTATGTGGATGACATACTACTCATTGGGAAGGACATCCCTATGCTTCAGTCTGTCAAGACATGGCTAGGGAGTTACTTCTCAATGAAGGACTTAGGCGAGGCATCTCGCATTCTTGGGATACAGATCTATAGAGATAGATCTAAGAGATTGCTTGGCCTAAGTCAGAGTACATATATTGACAAGGTACTTCTTCGGTTTGCCATGCAGAACTCCAAGAAGGGATTTCTGCCGATGTCACATGGCGTGAGTCTTTCGAAGACTCAAGGTCCCTCTTCTAGAGAGGAGAGAGACCGCATGGACTTATGCCTCAGCCATAGGATCGATCATGTACGCCATGCTGTGTACTCGACCTGATGTCTCGTATGCTTTGAGCATGACGAGCAGATACCAGTCAGATCCAGGTGAAAGTCACTGGATAGCGGTCAAGAATATTCTTAAGTACTTACGAAGGACTAAAGAATATTTCTTGATATATGGAGGCAATGATGAGCTAACTGTAAAGGGTTACAGTGATGCCAGCTTTCAGACCGATCAGGATGATTACCGATCGCAGTCAGGGTTCGTATTTTGCATTAATGGTGGTGAAGAGTTCAAGCAGGATACGATGGTGATTCAACAACAGAGTACATTCTTGCATCGAGGCAAAAGGAGGCGATTTGGATCCGCAAGTTCATCATTGAACTTGGGGTGGTTCCTAACATCGCGACCAGTTGAGCTCTATTGTGACAACAATGGAGCTATAACACAGGCGAAGGAACCTCGCCGACCAAGCACATACTACGGCGCTTCCATCTCATTCGAGAGATTATCGATAGAGGATATGTGAAGATTTGCAGAGTACCTACAGAGGCTAACATCGCAGATCCCTTGACCAAGGCTTTGGCACAGAGGAAGCATGATGGTCACACTAGGTCTTTAGGCCTTAGAGCCTATACTGATTGGCACTAGTGCTAGTGGGAGATTGTTAGTTAGAGCCCTAGAGCCAATCATTTGATGATTATATGGACTCATGTATATCATATTCTTGTATATTAATAAAGGCATTTGTTTGGTTATTATACTTATTTGTATTAGTGCCAAATAGACTAAGTATAATAGCGTCCTTGAGTAGAAGGTTCATACCTATATCAATCGATTAGTTGAATCGATAGTGAGATGATATAGGGAACACTACTCTAAATCATTCCTAGTCGAGTATTAACATTCAGGGACAATGTTAATACAATAAGACTAGCATGTAGGTCAGCTCGATGACTTGATCTCACAAGTCATGGATATAGAGATATCAAGCTGACACATGGGTATGCATTAGAGAATGTATACTGAATGACCCGCCATGAGAAAGTATCATGGATCGTTATATGAGTGTCATATACTTTCTCATGTGGCTATTAGTATGACTATTAGTCCTTAGACCTGAAGTCACCATGGATCCCTACATAAGGAGTTATGTACTTTAGTTTCATCAAACGTCACCCGTAACTGGGTGGACTATAAAGGCGATTACTGGGTATGTAACGAATTATGCAGAGGGATGTGAGTGATGTAGATGGGATCTATCCCTCCCATATGACGGGAGCGACATCGCTATTCTTGATAGAGTGAGACCACTAAGCGCATGGCCATGCCCAAATGAGTCAACATTAGATGTTGAGCTCATTTGATCGAGTGAGTCTAACTTGGAGTTCAAGATTTAGATTGATTAGAGGATGACACGGTCTATGTCTCATATTGATCAATCTAGATGCCTAGGATAGAAGGACACTTGTCATTATTTTGTGAGTAGTCACAATTGGTAGTCACAAGGTGATGTCGGATCTCGACATTCTTGTAACTTGGGTAGTAATGATGTGTTGCTAGATACCGCTCATTACTTATGCTCCTAAATGGGTTTAGGACATTGCCAACGTTACAAGAACCTATAGGGTCACACACTTAGGACAATTAGGTGGAGATTAGGTTCATATGATGAACCAAGAGGATTAGATTCATTTGATGAATCAAATTAGATTAAGAGTAATCCTAATTGGGCTAACTTGAGTTCGACTCAAGTTGATTCATGTGTTAAATGAGTCTAATTTAGATTTTGACTCATTGAATCAATTTAATTTAATGAATTAGATTCATTATATTAAGTTAGCTCGAATCAAATGGTTGGATTAGATCCACCATGGTAGAGGTTGAGTCAAGTTTGACTTGACTTGAGAAGGAAGACCAAAGGTCAATTTTGACTTGACCTTTTTGCCACCTCATTGGTGAGTTGGCATTAGGTGGACCAATAATGATGTTCCACATCATCATAGGTGCCACCTCATGGAAGTAACAAAGTCACTCTCTTAATGGTTTCATATTAATTGCAATTAATGCAATTAATGTGATTTTATGGTTTCATATTAATTGCAATTAATGCAATTAATGTGAATTTTGAAATGTGGCCGGCCACTTGGTTTTTGGGTGAAAAAAATTCATTTTTCATTCACTTGTGTGCATCTTCCTCCCTCTCCCTCTCAAGCTCTCCCTCTCCCTCTCCTCCCTTGGCCGAACCACATAGGTGCTAGCACACCTTGGTTTTTGGTCATCTCCATCTAGTGTGTCCGTGTGGATACTTCTAGAGGACCGGCGCTTGACGGTCTTGAGATCTGGCATCATTTGGATGAGCGGGAACGCGAAGGGCATCGCATCAAGAGTAAACACTTTTTCCTCATAGATCTAAGTAGTAGATCAGTTTTTGAACTCGTACAAGAAATAGTTTTTCGAATTTTTATACGAATCTTTGCACGGATCTACGGCTTTGGGTCCTTCGGGGTTTTCGCGACGCGAAAAAGCGGTTTTCGCGACTCGAAGAACCCAACAGAAACCACAACATCAAGACTCGAGCTTGACTCAATTCAAGCTCAGTCAACTTGGTCAACCTTGACCTGGGGAATATTGCACCAACAATCTCCCCCTTTTTGATGTTTGACAATACCTTCTTTAAGTTAAACTAATCCCATAGCCTCAACCTCCTTCATGCCACTAGGTAATGAAGACGTAAGTTAAACCCTACATACTCCCCCTAAGAGGGCAAACTCCCTCTTAGATAATGAGGGCCTAACTTAAACCCTTCATTCTCCCCCTATTGGCACACATCAAAAAGAAACTCTCCCCCTGAAGAGTTACTCACCGTTGTTTACAACTTCACTCATTGTACACCACACGATTCAAATAAAGGTCTCATACCCTTTATTTTTCATCAAATGATCATCCTTGGGCATATACCACTAAACAATGAAGATATCCACTCTCCATTGTATTCCAATGGACCTTGAGCATTTTCACTAAAGAAGGTAAAACCACCTTCCAAGGTGTATAAAAATAATTTTTCATGTCCTTAAAAAGTAATTCCCCCTAAAGACATGCACGTAACTTCTGTCATTGCACCAACAATGACTTGGAATCCCTAAACCTTTAGGAAACCCAAAATTAGAAGTTTTGAGGTTCATAAATTCAATAATGAAACCAAACCTCAACCTTAACTTCTACTTAGTCTTCCTTAACCAATCCATCCTTGTTTTCATCATGAAAACCCCCCTAGATGTATAAAAATATGTTTTAAGGGGTAAGGAATGGTTACATAGACTAAAACATAGTCTAAAATGCTGAAATCATGCTTTCCCAGCCAAAATCAGCATCCCCAATCGATTGGAGTTGGGTTCCAATCGATTGAACCCTACTGAATCGATCCACTGATTGATTCAGACTGCATGGATCAATCGGCTGATCGATCTAGCGAGCTACTGCTCGCGAGAAAACCCCTCTCAATCGATCGCCCGATCGATTGAGGCACTTCAATCGATCGGGTGATCGATTGAAGCATTGAAAAACTGAAATTCAATTTCAGTGAATTTCAGAAACCCCTAGAAAATTCTATAAAATTCAAAAAATTATGAAAATTCATGTAGACATTTCTTAGGGTATATACCATCAAGGAAAATAGTTTTCTAAGAAAATACTTCATATTTTCCAAAATTGACACAAACTAGAAAACTTTTAAAAACTTTAGTGTTTTCTTCCAAGTTTGTGCCTAACTAATCAATGATGATTACTATCAAAAGATAGCCTTCATCAAGGTTTTCCAAAAGTATTTAAAATGATTTTCAAAACCAATATCCAACCATATTCCTTGGACTCCATGCACATGACTTGTACATTAGCTTTTCCAATGATTGAAAAACACATAACTATGTGTTTTGATGAACCTAAAACTCAAAAGAATGCACTAAATCAATATCTTGAGTTTTGTTCATTATCCTAACATCCCACTTGTATCTAATGTGTACTAAAAACACATACAAATCACCTTATAGGTCTTGGTGAGATGTAAAATTTTGGTTTTACCCTAATGTAGGGATCATGCATATCTACCTAGGCATTTTAGAAATATTTAACATCCACCAATGATGTTTCTTGTTAATGAATGCCATTTGATCCTTAAATTTCAAGAAATTAAACATAATGCATGATGGTGTTATGGCATACATCAAACATAAATAATTTTCAAAAGAAAATTTCCTATGACTATATGATGTATATATGACATGACATGGTATTTTTGTGCTTTTCATAATAGAGCATGAATGCAAAAATGAACATGATGTCATGGCATATAATGAGCAACCAAAACATGACAAATTAGCATACATAAAATACCTAGATTACCTATCTAAGTATCCTAAAACTTTAGCTAACTTAACATTAAACCTAGATTGCCCCTATTTCATCAAGAAAATGCCAAAACCCAACTTGACATTTCTTTTACTCTTAATCTGTTGTGCCAATTGAAATTAACTATATTCCTCAAATTTTGGCACAATCTACTCTTCCAAGAATCACCATTGGAGTTAAGACATAGATTGCCTTTAATCCCTTAAGAACATACCAAAAACCCAACTTGGTAGTTCTTATGATTTTCCCAATTTGTGTCAATTAAAATATCATCCAATTTATCAAATTTGACACATTTTACTCTTATAAGAGTAAATAACACTTCTTTTCATTTTCAAAGATTAATAATAACCTTGAAAATGCTCTCCGAGTGTCAACTTCATCAAAGTTGGGTTAACTACCCTTCTAATCAGAGTTGACACTCTCTAACCCATCTAAGGGGTAGAGAAAATGCTCCTAGGAACCCAAAACCTATTGGTGCTCCTTGGATGCTCTAGGTATTCACTAGGGATAACTTCCCTAGATACCTTCCTAGTGACCTTGTTAGGCTTCTTAGAAGCCTTGATCACCTTTTCTAGGTCAACCCTAGGGATTTCTTCCCTTGTGACCTTTTTGGTGACTTTGTTAGACTTTTTAGAAGTCTTAGTCACTTTAGTTGCAAAAATACTCCTAGGGATAACTTCCCTTGTACTTTTTACTTGACCCTTAGACCTAGACTCGGTTCCATAGCTATATGGAACCCTATGGTAAGAAATTACATCCTTCTTAGCCTTGGGTTTATATCCCAAACCTCTATGGCCATTGGATGACCTTTGTGCTCCTAAACCTAGGTTTTGCTCAATTTTCCCTTTTAAGATATTTTCCATCCTTTTTAGAGTCTTTTCCATTTTATCAAGCCTTGACCTCAAGACTTGATTTTCTATCATTAAGTCCTTAGCTTTTGGTTTTTCAATGATTCCATGAGCATTTTTGTTTCTAGGCTTATAACTATAGTCCCTAGTGTTATTACTTAGACTTTTACCTACCTTCCTAACCCTAGGTGTGATAGTCTTAGCATGGAGAGCCACATGTTTTTCTTTAAAGCTCTCATGCTTTCTATTCTTATGGTAAATAGTATTAAAATGATAAAAAAAATTAGAACTAGCATGCTTTTTACCATTATTCAAGGGAGTAGGCTCAATAAATGATACATTTCTTTTTACCTTGGAGGCTCCCCCTTGAGTTGTGCTTCCTCCATGAGCCTTGACCGCTTTCTTCCCCTTGAGACATTGGCTCCTATAATGTCCCTTTTGATTGCAAGAAAAGCACACAATGTGCTCCTTGCTCTTCTTTGTTCCAGGAGCGGTCTCTTTGGGCTTCTCCTTGCCCTTTAGTGCCACTTGGCTCTTCTTCTTAGCCAATTTAGGGCACTTGCTCTTATAATGCTCATGTTCCCTACATTTAAAACATATAATATGATTTTTATTTTTAATTGAAACATTTATACCTTCATATGTAGGGATGACATCTTCTCCTTTGGATCCGGAGGTAGAGGCTTCCTCTTGATCCGAAAATGATTTTCCTCCAATAGATTTGACTTGACTTGTGGAGGTGGAAGCTTCTTCATCCTCTTCTTCTCTTGACCCGGATGTGGAGACTTCTTCTTGCTCCGGTGTCAATAATCCACACTCTCCCTCAATCCTAGAGGTGGAGGCTTCATCATCTTCATCTTGTATGTGAAACAAAGAGTATGCTCCCTCTTTGCCCTTTTCATTTAATTCCTTTGAAGATGAAGCTTGTTGGACTTTTTCTTCGGAAGTTGAGCATCTCTCAACCTCGGAGTCCTCTTCCTCTTGGTCTTGCTCCAATGAGTCACCCTCTTTGGATTCTTCTTATTTTGGTATAGTGGAGGGGATCTCATGAATCTTTGCCAATTTGCTCCATATCTCTTTGGCATCTTCAAACTCTCTAATTTTCTCCAAGATGTTGCTTGGCAATAAATTGACCAAAAGCTTGGTCACTTTGTCATTGGCCTCACATCTTTGGATTTGTTCTTGGCTCCACTTGCTCCTCTTGAGTATTTTGCCCATAGAATTTGTTAGAGCTTCAAATCCTTCCATTAGAGCAAACCATTGCTCTATCTCCATCATCAAGAAATTCTCGATCCGTGATGTCCAAAGATCGAAGCTTGTTGAAATAAATGATGGAGGCACCCTTGTATTGAATCCAAGTCCATCTTGAAATTCCATTGAAGTTGAGCTTGATAAAATCTTTGACTTGAAGAATTTTGCTCCAACTTCTTCACCCTCTAGCTCTTTTCCCTTTTCCGACGATGATTCTGGTGAAGAGCAATTTTGCTCTGATATCACTTGTTGGGACCGATTATGTAGCTAGAGGGGGGGGTGAATAGCTCAGCGCGATCTCGTGCTCGTCGTTGCTTGTTTCTTGCGATGATGTGCAGCGGAAAATACAAGAACACAAATACAACAATGCTAACTCAAGGATTTACTTGGTATCCACCTCACAAGAGGTGACTAGTCCAAGGATCCACACACTCACGCACCCTCCACTAATAAAACACTCCTTTTCAGTAACTACCGAAGACGGAGAAGTCCTACAATACTCTCAGTACAAGAAGAAAACAAGGGGAAAATAAATACAAGAATTCTTACAGGTTTGACAATTGAAAACCCTAACCCTAGTTTCTCCTTCTTGCTTTTGATCCGCCTCTTGACTTGGAAAACTTCCAAGAACCTTTAAGAACTGGCGATGTAAACTTTAAAGAGATGCTGTGGAGTTGCTGGTGAAGATCGGAGCTGAACAGTGTAAGTGATGGCAAAGGAATCGCACGCCAACGGCTTAATCCAGTGCCAACGGTCGAATCCCGATCGATTGGATTGCTCCCAATCGATCGAGGAGGCTTTGGATCGATCGACCGATCGATCCAGAGCACCTCTATGCTCTCGGGAATTGCCTGGATCGATCGGCTAATCGTTCCAGGGCTTGTCGCACAGAATCGAACCTCCCAATCGATCCACTGATCGATTGGGGGCTCTGGATCGATCAGCCGATCTATCCAGAACTGTTCTATTCGCGCGACACTTCTCCCCAATCGATCCACTGATCGATTGGGAGAAAGCTTGTCGTGGGGACTCACCCAATCGATCAGCTGATCGATTGGGCATGTGCCAATCAATTGGTTGATCGATCCAACTTCCTATTCTTGCCCAAAAATAAGTCCAAAGTCCCCTAAACCAACATCCGGTCAACCATTATCTGTTGGTCCATCATGCCTAGCATCCGGTCACCCTTGACCTGCTAGAACTCGCTCACCAAGTGTCCAGTCAACCTTGACCCACTTGGACTTATCTTTACCAGGTGTCCGATCAACCTTGATCCACCTGGATTTCCCGTGCCAAGTATCCGGTCAATCCCTTTGGCCTACTTGGGCTTCCCAACACCAGATGTCTGATCATCCTTGATCCATCTTGATTTTTCTTGTGCCAAGTATCCGGTCAATCCCTTTGACCTACTTGGACTTCCCTTCTGCCTAGCTTCACTCACCAGGACTCCATGTCTGCCTGACTTCACTCACCAGGACTTCCCTTCTGCCTAGCTTCACTCACTAGGTCTTTCACTTGGCTTCACTCATTAGGATTTCTCTTCTGCCTAGCTTCACTCACTAGGACTTTCACCTGGCTTCACTTACCAGGATTTCTCTTCTGCCTAGCTTCACTCACTAGGTCTTTCACCTAGCTTCACTCACCAGGATTTCTCTTCTGCCTAGCTTCACTCACTAGGACTTTCACCTGGCTTCGCTCACCAAGATTTCCAGTCAAGTATCTAGTCAATCTTGACCTACTTGACTCTCCTTCACATATGAACAATTGCACCTGCAATCTTCATGTATTGACTACATGTATTGTCAAACATCGAAACCACAACATCAAGACTCGAACTTGACTTAATTCAAGCTCAGTCAACCCGGTCAACCTTGACCGGGGGAATATTGCACCAACAAACCGGGGGTCTCTATCCAAAATAATAGTCAAAGGGACACCATGTAATATGAAGATCTCCCGGCAATACAGATCTGCCAATCGATCCAGGGAATCAGACTTCTGGATCGCTAAAAAGTGCATCGATTTAGTTATTCGATCAACAATTACCCAAATCACGTCATGGCCTCGTCGTGTCCTCGGCAAACCCACCACAAAGTCCATGGTAATGTGTTCCCATTTCCACTCAGGAATAGGAATCTACTGAAGTAATCATGCAGGTCTCTGGTGCTCGGCCTTCACCTGCTGACAGACTAAACATCTCGCTACAAATTTCGCGATGTCATTCTTCATATCGTTCCACCAGTAGGAACGCCTCAAATCTCGATACATGCAGGTCCCACCTGGATGGATCGTAAATCGAGAGCGATGAGCCTCCTAAAGTAGCTCCTGTAAGACCGGGTGAGATTGAGGTACACATAATCTACCTCGGAAGTATATAATACCCTCCTCATCTCGTGTGAACTCGGTCTGCTGCTCGGAAGTTATCTGGTTGCCAATAAACTGCAAATGCTGATCACTAGCTTGGGCCTCTCGGATCCTCGTCCTGATCGACGACTGAGCAACCATGGTAACCAGAATACCCTACTCTGTCTGTCCCTGCTCCTGAAGGCCCAACTCGGAGAAACCCTGAACCAAGTCTGTGTCTAAAACTCGGTGGCAAGCCAAAGTCCCTCTGGACTTCCTGTTGAGTGCATCGGCAACCACATTAGCTTTCCCCAGATGGTAGCTAATGGTACAATCATAATCCTTCAGGAACTCCATCCATCTCCTCTGTCGGAGATTAAGTTCCTTCTGAGTAAAAATATATTCGAGACTCTTATGATCCGTAAGAATCTCAAAGGTAATGCCGTACAGATAATGTCGCCAAATCTTCAGAGCAAAGATGATAGCGGCTAGCTCCAAATCATGTACTGGGTAGTTCTTCTCATGCTCCTTCAACTGACAAGAAGCATAAGAGACTGCCAGAACATCGCCCAAACCCTGAAGAGGCGCGTCGGCGTAGAGTACAAATCCGTCCTCTCCAGCGAGCAACACCAAAATTGGAGCCGATACTAATTTCCGCTTCAGCTCCTGGAAGCTGATCTCGCAGTCCTCGGTACAAGTGAACTTCACGCCTTTCCTGGTCAGGTGTGTCAGTGGCATTGCAATACGCGAGAAACCTTCGACGAACCGTCTGTAATATCCAACTAGTCCCAGAAAACTACGGATCTTCTACACTGATTTCGGCTGCTCCCAACTGGTGACAGCCTCGATCTTCTGAGGGTCTACTGAAATACCTCTGCTAGACACCACATGTCCCAGAAAACCAACTGAGGATAGCCAGAAAGCACACTTGCTGAACTTCGCATACAACTGATGTCGTCGAAGAGTCTCCAAGACTATGCGAAGATGTTGCGCATGTTCCTCCTCGGAACGCAAGTACACCAATATATCATCGATGAAAACGATAATAAACTGATCAAGATACTCTAAGAAGACGCGGTTCATTAAATCCATAAACACCGCTGGAGTATTGGTAAGCCCAAATGGCATTACCAAAAACTCATAATGGTCGTATCTGGTACGGAATGTTGTCTTTTGAATATCAGATTCTCTGACTCTCATCTGATGATATCCAGATCGCAGATCAATTTTAGAATACACTGATGTACCTCTGAGCTGATCAAACCAATTCTCAATCCGCGGTAAAGGGTACTTATTTATGACGATCACTGCATTCAGCTGTCTGTAGTCAATGCACAACCTCAGTGTACCATCCTTTTCTTTGACAAATAATACCGGAGAACCCCATGGAGAAGCACTAGGGCGTATAAATCCCCTGTCTAAAAGCTCCTGGAGTTGAACCTTCAGTTCGTTCAACTCTTTTGGTGTCATATGATAAGGAGCTTTCGATGTCGGCGCGGTCCCCGGAATCAACTCAATAGCAAACTCCACTTGCCTTCTGGGAGGCAAACCTGGTAGCTCATCTGGAAATACATCCGGATACTCTCGGACTACTGGAACGTCGGAGAGTTGAGAACTACTACCGTCTTCAGTATGAATCAAGGATAACAGAAAACCCTGACAGCTATGTGACAGCAGCTTCTGAGCCTGAATCGCCGAAATGATCGATATGTCATCGTCTCTGATGCCAGTGAAATCCCACGAGGGTTGGTTCGGAGGCCGGAAAGTGACCACCCTCATCTGGCAATCAATAGTGGCATGATATGCTGACAAATAGTCCATGCTAAGAATAATATCAAAGTCGACCATTTCCAATACTAAAATATCTATCGTAAGTATCATGTTGCCAAAATCTAACGGACAACCTCTGACCTCCTGAGTGACGTCCAAGGTATCACTGGACGGTAGAGACACAGTCAGTCGCTGCGGTCTGAAAGTGGGTAATCTACCAATCTCTCGCATAAAGGTATGAGATATAAATGAATACGAGCTACCAGTATCTATCAGCATAACAGTAGATAAGGAATAAATAGAAATCGTACCACGAAAAGTAGATCCATCGGCTCGTTGCGCATCCTCTCTAGTCACCGCATGAATACGCCCCGTCTCTAGCAGAGGAGGAGGTAATAATGCTGCCATCGGCTGCTGTGTCTGGGCAGGAGCCTGCCACTGAGGCGGTGCTGGATACTGTGCCAGAGAAGTCTGAGAGGGCGGTGACTGATACTGTACCTGTGGCTGGGACTGGTACTGAACCAGAGGCTAAGGCTGCGACTGGTACTGAAGTCCCACAACTGAACTCTGTGGTACTATAAAGGTACTGGGGTGCTCCTGTCCATGCATGCCATACGCAGCTGGTGCATGGGAAGCTGCCCCCTGCTGACGATGTGAGGATTGGAATCTCCGCCCTCCTCGTCGAGTCCTTGTCTAACTGAGCTGTCCTCCATTCGAAGAAAAAAATTTTAAATACGTCATAGTTGAGGATCGAACTATGGATGTCTGAGTGATAATTTGGATGTCCTACCATGGCACCATCGTCCTGGGGACAATGTATAAGTTTCAAATTGTCACCCGTACAGGGAAGATGCTGCTGAAATTTTATTCGGGCAGAGACTACCTGGGGCGTGACAATTTATTTGGTATATGGAGTTATCAATCTTAAAATAGTCTTTACCGGTGGAAGCAAAAAGAGCAATAGATATTTTGAATTATCTGAAAAATATGGATGATTGTTATCCAAATACTCATGTTGCATACAGAATTTTATTGACCATATCAGTTACAGTGGCATCTGCAGAAAGGAATTTTTCCAAGTTGAAGTTGATTAAAACATATCTTCGATTAACCATGTCACAAGAAAGATTAAATGGATTGGCATGCTGCCTATTGAAAAGAAAATAGTTTAACATTTTGATTATACAAGCTTAATTGATATTTTTACAACTAAAACAGCAAGACGTGTTATATTCAAATCATTATTGATGATATTTATATTTTTATTTGATTATATATTTGCAATATTAAATGTTTTTTAACTTCATATTTTACTTTATATGTTACAGGCTTACTAAAACACCACAATAATATGCATTATATTTATATAGCTAAACAAGAAGCAAAACATATTGTATTAAATGATTACCAATAATATTTATTTTTTATTATATTTTAAAATATTCATATTATTCAATTCTTTATTTTATTGTACATTTTGTAGCTTGATTAAAAAATTTTGATCGCACATTTAAAAAAGGATTATATTTTAAATTATAGATAATTTTTTAAGTTAATATAGTAATAAAATGGTACAAACCCTTTTATTGAAGTTAACTTACGTCTTCAAAATCTGAGGACCGCACTGCAGTGATTCTATATTTCTGCAATGTACTAATTCAATTACAGAATATATACAAAAGTGAAACAAAGAACTATTCACCTTCCTCCAGCTAATATTACCCATCTAACACTTTTCATCCCATCACAATGGTCAAATTTCTACATTTAATATTTACACATTTCAAAACATATTAAGTCTAACTTAAATATTTTATCAATAGTCTTGTGCAACAACATCGAAAACCAACGCTGACTTAATTAATTATGATTTATCAACACTAGTTGCCTTAAACTAAACCTCTTAGCTACCAATTCATAACTTAATTTTCTATGTAAATATTTTAAATATCAATACACATAATCACTGCAAACACGTTGGTGAATATTTAAAATTATTTTCATGGAATATTTGGAGTTTGAAATTAAACATTTAAATAGAACATATATACATGTAATAAATCTTTGACCTTCAAAGAAAATGGTCCGAAAATTTACCTAACATATATCTTCTTAATAATAATGTAAATACAAACAGACAGAAAATAACTAAATCTCTTAATTCCTTAAAAAAAAAATACGAAGAATATGCTTCAGCTATTCTTAAACTCCGAGAAGACGGAGTCGTGTTCAAATTTAGTAGCAGGTGAATCAAGAGATGAATCAAGGCGGCTGTCGAACGGCCTTATGAAGGCGGAGTTCATCTGCCAAACCGTTAGGGACTTGCATGCGACATCCACGCCCGTAGCGTTGTTGAAGAGGAACAGTCGTGCCGCGCCGTAGATTGCTCTTGTCGGGTACACCCTTGACGTGATGCACGTCCTCCCTCCTTGCGCAAAGCTCTCCACGATCGAGTGATCCACCTGCACTCATCGTTTAACAATTTTTTTTTATTATTTCGTATATTCAGTTCTCACATTAAGTAGCAATAGTTAGTTTAGATCCATTACCACTATCCGGAGTGTTAAAGTTTCAGCATCGAGCACAGGAACTATGCTGCCATAAACCCTCTTCACCAGATCGCTTGCCACCGACGACCTATATATTAATTTTACACCTTGCACAATTTAGCTAACAATAATGATTTAAACGATCGATCGAGAAGTTATATAACTTGTTAACTAGTCAAGCAATTTAATTTGTTTTTGCCTTAGCTCATCTTGACAGAAGTGTGTCCTGAAGCTGCCATCTGTTCTTCTTGCGACGTAGAAGTAAACCGCTGTCTGCTCCGACCTGTTCTGATCGGCCAGCACTAGGAAGCCGAACGGCCCGAGCACTCCCCGGCTGGCTGCGCCGCCGCTGGTGCTGCAGTTGTACCCGACGTCGGCTTCGTTTGCATTCGCCGACGCAGAGTAGTTGAGCGCGAACTCGGCGACGATGTCCAGCTTTCACAATTAAGAATTAGGAAGCATAAATTGAAAGCTATTAGTCGACCAACGAGCACTAGTTTTAGCAAACACACAGATATGGAGTAAAATTTAAGCTACCTGGGTGGCTGTGCCTACGTCCAAGGGCAAGACGGAGCCGGCGGCGAGGCTGATGCTGCCTAAGTTATTTTTAGTGAGTCTCAGCTTATCCACTTCATCTACCGGCCACTGGAGGAGACTGCTGCCGGTCTTCTGGTCAAACAGCACTGTTCTAGGGAGGGCCTGAAATTTGATAAATATAGCAGGTTGCCATTTTGACTTGTAAGACAAAAAGGCCAATATTTAGGATTTTGTTAAAACTTAAAATAATAGATAGAAAATCCACGTTTTTTTGTCAATTCTATGGACTTTATTGTATTCGATTACCTGATGAACTGGAAATCAATGATTTTCTACCCTGAGCAAGAATTTCGACTAAAATACTCCACGATAGTATATATTTTTTGGGTCCGAGTCGACGATATAATTTAATTTTGTGCTTTATGATATTGTCTTCAGTTTTAGTCCTCAAATTTAGATGTAAGGCTAGCTGTAAACAAGTTGAACCGAGTTGAGTTTTGGGGTGTTCAAGCTTGTTTGATAAGATAACTGAGTCGAGTCGAATCGAGCCGAGCTTAAAATGAACCAAGCTTTTGAAATGAGTGTTCAAGCTTGGCTTGGTTTATTTTTTATGAGCTTGAGCTTATTTGAAACTTGACTTGAGCTTGGTTTGTTTAGATGTTATCAAGCTCTCAATTCAAGCTTGGCTTGAGCTTGGTTCGAGCTTGGCTTGAGCTTGGTTTGAGCTTGGCTTGAGCTTGGTTTAAGCTTGGTTCATTTAGATGTTATCAAGCTCTCAATTCAAGTTTGTTTGATTGTTTGAAACTTTTAATTGTTTGATTGGTTATTAAGGTTGATAATTTAAATTTATTTATTTTATTTTATTTTATTATTTATTTAGTAAATTAAAAAGAATTTTATTAATAAATATTGTTCGTGAACATTGTTCATGAACATTATTCACAAACATTATTCACGAACGTTGTTCACGAACGTTAACGAGCTGAACACATATATGTTCAAGTTTATTTGTTTAGCTTAACGAGCTGTTCAAGCTTGTTTGTTTAATTAATTTAATGTATATTGAACGAACATAAACAAGCTCTTATCAAGCCGAACACCAAGTTTATTCACGAACACTTCATTTACAACCCTATTTAGATGGTTTTTTCTGGCTTATTAATTAGCCTTGAGATGTTGGGATAACATATTCCTTGAATTTAAAATTTGTCAAAAAAAAAAAAAAATAGTGCGTACCTGGAGCGAGGCCCAGCCCTTGGTGAGATCGGTGCGCTCGCTGTCGGTTTCGCCGATCCAACCCCACAGGACTCGACGTTTCTTCAACGGATCGAAGAACGTCTTGGAGGCGTAGAACTTTCCGTAGTCGTAACGCAGCCCGACTCCAACGTCCTTCTCCGGCTCGTCCGGCTCCCACGCGTTCAGGGCGGCGTTGTACGTCCCGATCGCGTAGTAGTCATGCTTGTCGTCGTCGAGGCTGGCCTTCAGCACGTGCTTCACGCCCGGTCCTGCCGGCTCCGACGTGTCCAGCCCCGTCGCCACCTCCGTCGCCACCGGGAAGAAGTCCACGCATTCCCACATTCCGGTGCCGTCCACGGCGTGCAGCACGCCGGGGAGCAGCTCGTACTGTATGAAATCCACGGTCTTGTAGACCAGCACTATGCCCGAGTGCCGCCGCAACGTGTCGTTCTTGGAGCCGATGGCGACGAACCATGCGCCCTCGGCGGCCACGTACCAGGCCGTGGTGGGGTCACGGAAGTCTTTGGCGCCGACCCCAGGCGGGGGCACCACCACCGGGTTGGACTCGGCCTTGACCCAGTCGAGCAGGAGCTGGTCGTCCGGGTCGGCAGGGAAGGCCAGGTTCTGCACCTGGACCGACTCGAGGGTGGAGCCGGTGTAGAGCATGGCAAGGCGGCCGTGCGGAAGGAGCGTGGCGGAGCCTGTCCAGACACCATTGGCGTCGTACCAGTGGTCGGGAACCATGGCAATTGGCAGATAGAGCCAATGAACCAGGTCCTTAGACACTGCGTGCCCCCACGTTATGTTTCCCCAAACCGCTGAATCCGGATTGTACTGGTAGAACAGGTGATACCATCCTTTGTAGTACATCGGACCTGCACCCACCGTTAACAATAACTATCTTATTAACAAGGAAAGAAACAAACAAATTAATTAACTAACCATCCGTTATAATTATTTATCTAATGAACTAACTCACCGTCAGGATCTGATATATAATTCCAGAAATTAAATCCGAACAGCAGCAGGAGCAACAACAAAAAAGGGTCAACGCATGGATCGAAAACAATACTTGAAAAGAAAAGAAAAGAAAAGAAGCACAATTAGATAGGGATTGCGATCGACACCATTCATCCAGTTTTTCTCCGGTTGGAAGTGGAAGGAGGTGCGTTGCCAGAGCAGCATGCTGTTGGTCCAAGGGTAGGAGGGCTTGAAGAAGAGCCTTGAGCCGGAGGACTTGTCGGAAACGCCCGTTGCAAGGCCGCGGGAGATGGGAAGGCTGTGGACGTGCCCAGCTGGTTCAACGCCAATATCTCCAATGAGGGCGAACCGAGCTGATCCAGTGCTCCTGGAAGCGAAGGCGAGGAGGCAGAGGACTAGCACGGCTGTAACGCTGAGGAAGAGGAATTGGGAGCACCTCTTGGCGCCGGTTGGAAGAGGGCGGTCGAGGTGGAGAAGAGGAAGGTAAGAACAGGGCATGCAGGCGGACGAAGAGGAAGACCATGAAGTATTGTTCATTGTGGTGGATGGATTTGTTAACGGAATGTTGTTAGTTCAATGTCCTTATAAATAAAGAGAGATTTTCCTTGTGGTCCGGAATAAGGCAGAATTTTGAAGGGAATTTAAGAATACTATAAGGGAGGAAACTGGAAAGCAGAACAACACAGTTAGCTGGGGAGGACTGGTTGTTGCTGGTGCAACTTGTAAACAAAGTTTTAATATTATATATTGTATCAATCATCTATGTGGTGGTGGGAGCGCATGAGCTGCCAGTCAAGAACGCTGCAAAAAACCTAATAAAAGATCACATTATTCCTCCATCTGCTCCCTTCCCCGCGTGAATTTTATTAGCTATTTCACACAAATACGTACGACCATGATTTACAAGTCGGATATGATAGCGATTTTTATATGAACTAATAAAAAAAGAGATTGGAGGAGAACTGTGAGAAGTCATAAAAAATAAAGAAAATTCAACAATTTATTAGAAAAAAAAATTTATTAATAGAAGAAGGATTAATATTTTTTTTTGGAAGGTAAATGTATTAAAAAAAGAAAAATATAATCATATGATGTCTACAAAGTGCATAATGCATAAGAGATTTATGACTTTGTATGACACTATTAAATAAACTTCATACATACCATCACACATCAAGACCTCACTAGTGTCTATAAAGTATCAACCATGACTTGGACTTTGTATGATACCCGAGTATATCACAAAGTATTACCACACATTACAAAAGAATTACTTGATATTTACAAGGCGCAAAACATGAACTTGGACTTTATGAAATATCTTCTCAACAAGGAACAACATTCTCAAATCGACTCATGTTACGTGCGTTCCATATGAGATAAATCATGGAAGATAAGGCAAGATGCCTTGCTTTCATTTGTCGCCCTTTACCTTTGTAATGTTGTCGAAATGTACCAAGAAAGGAGGCCATATCGGTGATATCAAAAGTGATACTCATCCATGTCTTGACTTTATCAAGTAGGGGCTTAACAATCTCACAATCAAAGAAAATATAATTATTGGATTCATCTTGTTGGTGGCACAATGCACATAATTTGTTGGGCTCATAAGAGATGTTGTTTGTCGTTCTTAGTCTTCCATGAGCAAGTAACCAAGATGTAAACCTATGCTTGGGGCAAAATATATGGCTTCCATATCACCGAAAACCAATCCACTTTAGCCGCTTTTGGGCAAAAAAACTCATATGCCAAAGTCGACCCTTTATTTTCTCCCGCAAACCACTCTATCATTTTCATGTTTGCAGTGCCAATAGAGGTAGTTCGCTGTACAAGTTCATCATGAATAAAAAGTAAGTGTTTAATAAGGCGAGGGAGTCCAAATGCTTACTCCTCCATTGCCAAAAGTCCATATTTCAGAGATAGTGATGATGAACCCATCGAACCCAAAGAGACTCACGTCGATTTTGAATATTCCATAGAATCCGACATAAGAGAGCCATATTCCATGTTTGCAAATCACGTAAACCATATCCTCCTTCTTCTTTAGGTAGACATATAGAAGCCCATGAGATTGGTGGATGTTTTGTTGATCATACAAAGGAACAAGAGATGCCATAAATCTTGTCAATAACAACACTTGGTATTGGGAGAATAGACAACCAACAACATTCCACTCCTTGAAGTACCGATCGCACAAGTTCCAACCTTCCTGCATGGGAAAGTGTGTGCTTCGGCCAAGATACAACCTTCTTCCTTATGGAGTCAAGAAGTGCCCCATAATTTGCAATTCTCAATTTCTCCGTTGCTAAAGGAATGTCAAGATATCGGAAGGGAAATGTGCCTTGTTGAAAACTGGTTATGTGTAGTAGCTCCTCCCGTAGTTGTTCACTAACCCCGGTCATATATAAGTTGGATTTCAATGTATTTGCTCGAAGGTTTGTTTTATCACCAAAAATCGTTAGGCAATCCATAATAAGGATATCCATATACATGTATTTATATAAAACCTAGACCTATAATTAAGAAAGAAAAGAAATTTTAATATATGGACTTCAATTCAAATCTTGTCGAAAAAGAAAAAATAGACCTTTTTAGAAAAAAAAATCTTATAGAAGAAATTGAATTAACATAATAAGATGATATAGACTAAGGCCCAAAATACTAGAAATACCAAAATTACTCTAATACTATAAAAATAAAAATTACTAAGAATAGTTATTCTTGTCCACGGTAGGTGAAAATGGGAAGCAGGTGAAGTGACTTGTTTACTGACCACAAGAAGACCTTGAGAGAGAGTTCGAAGCCACGACTTAACCTGTCACATCAAAGAAGACAACGGAGGAAAGAAATATCAGTAGATGGGCTGGTGTGGGGTTCCAGCGTAGTAACTCCAACACTGAAATTAGTGAGGGGGCTGAGTGGTAATCATTAAAAGACAGTGATGAGAAATAGTGGAGAGCGATGGGAGCACTTACCTGTGTGGGAAGAAGGGACCTCCTATTTATAAGATTATTTCACTTAACATGAATAATGAGGCATGCTACTAAAATAAGACCCACCGTACTGACACACTATCACCTTTCCCCAAATTGTACCGACCACTTTTGCATATGGAGCATGGAAGCTTCTATGATACAGGTTGCACATAGCATCTTCTGATGATTTCTTAACAATGGTTACATATGATATTAAAAGAGTCATGGGGTTGGGGGTTGTTGATGATTATGTTAGTTAGAGCCCTAGAGCCAATCATTTGATGATTGTTGTATGGACTAATTGTATCATATTCTTATATATAAAGGCATTTGGTTTTGGTTATTATGCTTACTTGTATTAGTGCCAAATAAACTAAGTATAATAGCGTCCTTGAGTAGAAGGTTCTTACCTATATCAATCGATCGGTTGAATCGATAGTGAGATGATATAGGGAACACTACTCTTAATCATTCATAGTTGAGTATTAACATTCAGGGACAATGTTAATGCAATAAGACTAGCATGTAGGTCAACTCGATGACTTGATCTCACAAGTCATAGATATAGAGATATCAAGTTGACACATGGGTATGCATTGGAGAATGCATACTGAATGACCTGCCATGAGAAACTATCATGGATCGTTATATGAGTGTCATATACTTTCTCATGTGGCTATTAGTATGACTACTAGTCCTTGGACCTGAAGTCACCATGGATCCCTATATAAGGAGTTACATACTTTGGCTTCGTCAAACGTCACCCGTAATTGGATGGACTATAAAGGCGATTACTGGGTATGTAACGAATTATGCAGAGGGATGTGAGTGATGTAGATGGGATCTATCCCTCCTATATGACGGGAGCGACATCGATATTCTTGATAGAGTGAGACCACGAAGTGCATAGTCATGCCCAAATGAGTCAATATGAGATATTGAGCTCATTTGATTGAGTGAGTCTACTTGGAGTTCAAGATTTAGATTGATTAGAGGATGACATGGTCTATGCCTCACATTGATCAATCTAGATGTCTAGGACAGAAGGACAATGACATATATTGTGAGGAGTCACAATTAGTAGTCACAAGGTGATGTTGGATCTCAACATTCTTATAACTTGGGTAGTAATGATGTGTTGCTAGATACCGCTCATTACTTATGCTTCTAAATGGGTTTAGGAGCATTGCCAACGTTATAAGAACCTATAGGGTCACACACAAAGGACAATTAGATGGAGATTAGGTTCATATGATGAACCAAGAGGATTAGATTCATGTGATGAATCAAATTGGATTAAGAGTAATCCTAATTGAACTAATTGAGTTGGACTCAATTTGATTCATGTGTTCAATAAGTCTAATTTAGATTATGAATCATTGAATTAATTTAATTAAATGAATTAGATTCGTTATATTAAATTGGCTTGAATCAAATGGTTAGATTAGATCAACCAAGGGAGAGAAGTGGTCAAGTTTGACTTGACTTAAGTAGGAAGATGAAGAGTCAAGTTTTGACTTGACTTTGACTTGACCAATGCCACATCATCAAGGCTTCTTCATTTGGTCAAGTTTGACTTGACCAAATGCCACCTCATGGGAGTTACCAAGAGTTGTTACTCTTGATATTCCATGGGAGTTACAAGCCATAATGTGGCCGGCCACTTATGGATGAAAATTGATTTTTAATTCAAGTGAATTCATTCCATCTTCTTCCTCAAGCTCTTCTCTTCTCTCCCTCTCCTCCCTTGGCCGAACCACTTAAGGTGCTAGTACACCTTTGTTTGGTCTTCTCCACCTAGTTTGTTCGTGTGGATACACATAGAGGATCGTACACTTGACGATCTCGAGATCCGACAAACCTTTGGACGAGCGAGATTGCGAAGGGCATCGCATCAAGGGTAAAATCTCTCAACCATGTAGTTCTAGTGTAGATCTAGAGGTAAGAAACTCATACTCGAAATTTTATGAAACTATTTTTACTTCGCACGGATCCGGTGGCTTGGGGTTCGGGGTTTCCGCAACGCAAAAAGGTGGTTTTTGCGGCCCGAAAAACCCAACAGTGGTATCAGAGCCACGTGCGAAGTCTTGTACGAGTTTAATTTGTATTTTTATGAAAAATATCAGTTCTATAATATTCTGTGAATTTCCTATTTTTATAGTTTTTATGGGTATTTTTCTCGTAGAAGCGAAACACAAGTGTTAAGACACTTGTAGGCTTCGGCTACCGAGAAGATTTTCCGAAACGGCAAGGTTTCGCCCCAAATCTTTTTGGGACAGCGGACTAAGGCACTGTAGGATCGCTAAGGAACACTCGCGATGGTTATATCGCGGGTAGGGGTGCTGCCCCTGACCCCGCAAGGGGCTTCGTTCGGTGATTGCGCCCGAAAACCCGCTAAACGGAACCGCCGGGAATTTTACTCATAAAAATTGTAGTAAAAATTACAAAAAATTATAGAAAATACATAATTTAAAATTATGTATTATTTTGTGATAGTCATGGCCCAAAAGACCTAAATTGGATTTTAAAAAAAAATTGTGTTGTAATTCATATTACGGCCTGCGCGCTGTCATTTGTGTTGTGTGTGCTGTATACTTGATACGCGACCTGCGCGTCGTGCTTCTCTTTTATTCTTGTTGTAAATTAGTTTAGACTTGAATGTAACTCGAGTTTCAAAATTGTAATGTACAAAATTGGAGCGGTGGAAGGTCCACTCGAGACGGAGTTACGAGAATGGCGCGAGCAACACAAGGTGGTCAAAGGGAGGAGCTTGAGAAGCTGTTGACCCTAGGTTGACCATACGATCTTCTCATTAGCTTGAGAAGATCGTAGTAGGTCCATGACTAATCACAAATAATTTAATTAATTGCTTGTGTCTGTATATGTGATGTATGCTAGTATAGTAATTAATTAGTGCCTTAACGATTAGATTAGATCTAAATCGTGTACAAGATGCACCCTATTGATTAGATTAGATCTCAATCACGTCAACTCAAATGCCTACCATGTCGTGATACCTATCACTACCTCGATCACATGTGTTGTTGAATCTGCCAAAGCAGAGCAACACATATTTGATAGATCGTTTGAAGCGATAGAGGGGGGGAGGTGAATATCGCGCCTTTTAAAAACTATTTCTTTTTCGTATTTTGAAACTAAAGTCGTGCAGCGGAAATAAGAAAACAAGACAAGGTATTTTACTTCGTTCGGAGCCTAGTTCGACTCCTACTCGAAGGTCCGCGGTCCTTGACCGCACCGATGGGCAAAGCACTATAACCCTTCTTTCCGAAGTCCTTCGAAAAGAAGCAGATCGTACAAATGAGTAAGATAGTAACACCCTACTATCTTACTAAATAATAAGTACAATGCAATATGAAAATATACCGACAGTAATAGAATATGAAGCGCAGTCGGTACTTCTGGACGGAGTGACTTGTTGAGCTAATGAAGACGTGTAGCACGATCCGTACGCAAAGAAGAGCTTTCGAGATGATCAGAAGAGTTGTCCTTGCCTCAGACTTCGAACCTCATTTTATAGGTGCCTTGGGCATTCGGTCGACCGATCCCTCTGTTCGGTCGACCGAACCCGCTCCCTTCCTTCCTGGCTAGAGTCTGACGCGGGCTCGATCTCTGACAATAACTGAACTTTAATGGTTCGGTCGACCGATCCCATTTTTCGGTCGACCGATCAGCTTCCTTTCCTTCTCGCCGAGATTCGCACTTAATGGTCCATTAATGCTTTTATTTGTTCGGTCGACCGAACCTCATTTTTGGTCGACCGATCATGCTGTGATACCATATTTCTGAGCCTGATCTGTTTTGCCAAAATTGCCTTTTCGGTCGACCGAACCTTTGTTCGGTCGACTGATAAAATGCCTTTTTCGGTCGACTGAACCTCCTGTTCAGTCGACTGAACCCTTGGTAAATTGAAGGTTTCTGAGTGCTGGACGCGTGGCCGCTGACAGAGCCTGATTCTGAGTTCTGAGTCAAAAGTTATGACCATTTGAAATCCTAAGGGTCATATGATTTTGCAACACAAAGTTAGTTCGATATAACAATAATATTCCTACAAAAAAAAGTTAGCATAGTTATAATATATGAGTAGTAATATGCATGAGTAATATAAGACAGTAGAACTGTCTTGATCTCAACTTGGAAACCTTCCCGGTTTCTTCAGTTGGATCAGCGACCTTAGGTTGTTCCCTTCAGGAACCGACCTCACCGTCGCTCCTCCAATTATTTACCTCACCCTACCTGCCAAACGTTGGGTCCTCCAGACCTATTTGGACTTTACTGTCTGGCAGTGATTAGGACTTTCCCGATAGCCTGCACACTTAGCCAAATCATCAAATCATTACAAGACTTAACTTGAACCTTTAACAACATCAAAACTTAGGTTTGATTCTGGTGCAACTTGCACCAACAATCTCCCCCTTTTTGATGTTTTGGCAACCAAGGTTCAAAGTTAAGTTAAAAATATGCAACAACTAAATAAACAAGCAATATAACTTTTAATTCTCCCCTTGAGTTAAGCAACTCCCCCTGAATTCACTATCTCTCCCCCTTTGACACACATCAAAAATAGGGGAAGACTAAAAAGCCAAGCATAAGTAAGAATACATAAAAGTGAAAAGGTTTAACACTTTAAAAAGTTTAGCTATGTTTAAAAAGAGAGTTAACCTTTTGTTTGTAAAAGAAAAACTAACACCTCAGTATAATTAAACTTCTCAAGGTATAGTAATAATTTACCAAATCAAAATAAAATTATTATTTTTGAAAAGAATAATATTTTGATAAAAATATTACTAAGGCAAAAAATAATTTTGAATATACATTCTAAGTTAAAAAGAATTTAGAAAAAGATAGAATTTTGAAAATTTTCGCTAAAACATACTAAGGCAAAAATAAAAATTTAAAACAAATTTGCTAAGTAAAATAATGCTGAAAAGAATAAAAGTTTGAGAAATATTACTAAGAAAATAATTTACTAAATTTAAAATTAATATTGAATAGAAAAATAATTTAAAAAATTTACTAAGTAAAATAAATTTGAAAGAACTAAGTAAAATTGAGTTTGAAGCTCCCCCTAGAATTGATAAAACCCTAAAAGTCCAAGCATGGTTAGAAAAATTAAGGAAAATTTGTCCTTATGATGAAATGTCCAACCCTTGTCCAACCCTTGATCTTAAAAGTTTTAGTGAATATTTCAAAAATAGAGAAATTAATTTTGAACATTTATTAAAGTTCTAAAAATATGGAAGAATTATACTAAGTGAAAAATTTTTGAAAAGGTTTTCAAGAATAATTTTGAACGCTTTAAGAAATTTAGAAATCCAAGAATTTTACGAAGTGTATAAAGATATTTTTTTTTAAAAAAAAGTAGATAAATTAAGTTTTAAAATAATTTTAATTAAGTTTTAAAATAATTAAGTTTTTTTTTAAAAAAAAAATTAAGTTATGTTTCGAAATAATTTTAATAATAATTTTAATTTAAGTTTTAAAATACTTTTAATTAAGTTTAAAATAATATTTTAATTAAGTTTTAAAATAATTTTAATTATGTATTAAAATAATTTTAATTAAGTATTAAAATAATTTTAATTAAATTTTTTAATTAAGTTTTACAATAATAAAAATAATTTTTAATTAAGTTTTAAAATGATTTTGATTAGGTTTTTTAAAATAATTTTAATAAATTTTTGAGTTTAATTAAGTTTGAAATTAATTGAGTTTGAATTAAGTTTTGATTAAGTTTGAATTAAGTTTAGATAAGTTTGAATTTAATTAGGTTTGAATTAAGTTTGAATTATGTTTGAATTAAGTTTAGATTTAATTATGTTTGAATTATGTTGAATTAAGTTTAGATTAAGTTTGAATTAAGTTTGAATTTAATTTGAATTAATTAAGTTTGATTTTTATTTGAATTAAATTAAGTTTGAATTTAATTTGAATTAAATTAAGTTTGAATTATGTTTGAATTAAGTTTAGATTTAATTAAGTTTGAATTAAGTTTAGATTAAATTTGAATTAAGTTTAGATTAAGTTTGAATTAAGTTTAGATTAAATTTGAATTTAAATTAAGTTTAGATTTAATTAAGTTTGAATTATGTTTGAATTTAAGTTTGAATTAAGTTTAGATTTAATTAAGTTTGAATTAAGTTTAGATTAAGTTTGAATTAAGTTTAGATTTAATTAAGTTTAGATTAAGTTTGAATTTAAGTTTAGATTTAATTAAGTTTGAATTATGTTTAGATTAAGTTTGAATTTAATTTATTTAAAAAGGTTATTGAACTCATGTTAGATTCAAACTTAGCTTTGGGTTAATCAAGCAGGCGTCCTAAGGATAAGCTTTCAGTTCAGTGGCGAGGCATATGGCCTACTTGAATATCATTAGACCACTTGCTGAAGACTTTCCAAACTTTTCCCGCCCAAAAAACTTAATACTAAATTTTGGTCTAACTAGCTCATGTTTGATTAGGGTAGCTTCGGTCAGATCCACTAAGTCTAGTGCACCAGGTAGAATTCCATATTCAGCCTAGGCATGCCTTCGACAAAGCTTCCTTGACGTACTATCATCCCAATCCATTCCGATGCTATGTTGTAGGGTTTGGTAAACCTTTTTCGTCTAACCATTCTAAGCAGAAATAAACCTAATCCTAAGTATATGAGTTTGGTTAATCAAGTTGGTTGAATTATTTTTCTATTTGCTCCCCCTGAGTCATAGCTTAGATAAGGTCTATTTAAGTAATGAATTTGACTCTTAGGGATTAAATAGATGTTTGGTTTAATTGGTTTGATTAAATGTTTTGTTTGGACCCATGCTTGGACTTGACTTCTAACTTTTTGACTAATTAGAGACAAGTATGATTTGTTTGTTTGTTTGGGTTTGTAACCGAGTCCTGATTTGTTGTACACGGCTCGTTGTGATCCAAGTACCATATTTAGACACTTGGATCCCACATCGAACTTTTCAAACGTTTTCTTGAGTAGCTCGACTTGACCCTTCAAGTCAGAATTTTCTTCCTCAAGTTTTTCAACTTGAGTTGAAGTTCCGACTTGAACTTGGTTAGTTGAATCTCTCAAGTTAACTTGTTGCTTAAGGTGTTCTATTTCCTTAAGTAACAAGTTATTTTGTTTTTCTGATTTTGATAACTTTTTAAACAAACACTTAACTCTTTGAGCAGATTAGACTTAGAATAAATCGTTACCATTGGATCTTCCGATCCGTGGCTTTTGTTAGACTCGATGTCGATCTCGGACTCGTCATCAGACTCTGACTCGTACTCATCTTCAGACTCGGATTCAGACTCTTCTGTCTTTGCCATAAATGCTATATGACTCAAGTGCTTTGGTTCTGGTTTTGTTCGGGGCTTAGCTTCCTTGTTTGGTCCTACATACAAAGCTAACCCTTTCTTGGTTTGACTCAAGTTAGTCTGCTCATGTAATATTAATTCACAAAATAGTTTATCTAATTTAATAATGGAAAGATCCTTCGCAACTTTATAGGCATCTATAATAGATGCCCATAAGGAGTTTCGAGGGAATGAATTAAGTGCATACATGATGATATCGCGATTCTCAAGTTGATGGCCGATGATATGTAGTCCATTGAGGATGTCCTTAATCCTCATGTGTAGTTGGCTTGCCGACTCACCATCTAGCATTTTAATATTTAGTAATGAATTTAATAAAAGATCACGCTTTATTACCTTTGTATCATTTGTCCCTTCATGTAGTTTGACTAACTTTTCCCACAAATCTTTTGCATTGTTGAAGGGATCGACTCGTTTTAATTCTTCTTTTGATAATCCACATTGTAAAGTGTTGAGTGCCTTTGAATCGATTTGTACTTTCTTCTTTATTTCTTCTGTCCATTCCTCTGGATTGTTGACTGGTGATGTGTAACCGCATCGGATAATAAGCCATTGATCAATGTCTGTTTTGAGAAAAACTTCCATCCTCTTTTTCCAGTATGGGAAATCACTTCCATCGAATAGCGGAGGACGCACGGTCGAATATCCCTCGGATTGTGCCATTTGTTCTTGCACCAAAAATTGAGAAACAAAAAGAATTTCCAAGACTCTTGTCTTGGGTTTAGCAGTGCGAGATAAAGAAGAGAAAAAAAAACTTAAGAATTAAGGAAAACACTTTTAAAGAAAAAGAAAAACTTTTTAAAGTTGCTCGAAAAACGGTTAAGTAATTTCAGAGCTACCAGGCTCTGATACCAATTGATAGATCGTTTGAAGCGATAGAAGGGGGGGGGGGGGGGGGGGAATATCGCGCCTTTTAAAAACTATTTCTTTTTCGTATTTTGAAACTAAAGTCGTGCAGCGGAAATAAGAAAACAAGACAAGGTATTTTACTTCGTTCGGAGCCTAGTTCGACTCCTACTCGAAGGCCCGCGGTCCTTGACCGCACCGATGGGCAAAGCACTATAACCCTTCTTTCCGAAGTCCTTCGGAAAGAATCAGATTATACAAATGAGAAAGATAGTAACACCCTACTATCTTACTAAATAATAAGTACAATGCAATATGAAAATATACCGACAGTAATAGAATATGAAGCGCAGTCGGTACTTCTGGACGGAGTGGCTTGTTGAGCTAATGAAGACGTGTAGCACGATCCGTACGCAAAGAAGAGCTTTCGAGATGATCAGAAGAGTTGTCCTTGCCTCAGACTTCGAACCTCATTTTATAGGTGCCTTGGGCATTCGGTCGACCGATCCCTCTGTTCGGTCGACCGAACCCGCTCCCTTCCTTCCTGGCTAGAGTCTGACGCGGGCTCGATCTCTGACAATAACTGAACTTTAATGGTTCGGTCGACCGATCCCATTTTTCGGTCGACCGATCAGCTTCCTTTCCTTCTCGCTGAGATTCGCACTTAATGGTCCATTAATGCTTTTATTTGTTCGGTCGACCGAACCTCATTTTTGGTCGACCGATCATGCTGTGATACCATATTTCTGAGCCTGATCTGTTTTGCCAAAATTGCCTTTTCGGTCGACCGAACCTTTGTTCGGTCGACTGATAAAATGCCTTTTTCGGTTGACTGAACCTCCTGTTCAGTCGACTGAACCCTTGGTAAATTGAAGGTTTCTGAGTGCTGGACGCGTGGCCGCTGACAGAGCCTGATTCTGAGTTCTGAGTCAAAAGTTATGACCATTTGAAGTCCAAAGGGTCATATGATTTTGCAACACAAAGTTAGTTCGATATAACAATAATATTCCTACAAAAAAAAAGTTAGCATAGTTATAATATATGAGTAGTAATATGCATGAGTAATATAAGATAGTAGAACTGTCTTGATCTCAACTTGGAAACCTTCCCGGTTTCTTCAGTTGGATCAGCGACCTTAGGTTGTTCCTTTCAGGAACCGACCTCACTGTCGCTCCTCCAGTTATTTACCTCACCCTACCTGCCAAACGTTGGGTCCTCCAGACCTGTTTGGACTTTACTGTCTGCCAATGATTAGGACTTTCCCGATAGCCTGCACACTTAGCCAAATCATCAGATCATTACAAGACTTAACTTAAACCTTTGACAACATTAAAACTTAGGTTTGATTCTGGTGCAACTTGCACCAACAATATTATCTTGGTAGGGTACGGAGGGACAATCTTAGTCCCTCCTATCAACGCATGGGTGAGTACAACTCAATTAGATTGAGTAACTAGTTAACTTAATTGGATCGAGTTTAACTATAGGCATTTTCCAATAGTTGGTAGATAGGTCAAAATCATATTTATATTAACTCTTGGGCGTATTAGCCAAAGCTAACTCGAGTTTTAATATAAATGCGGATCTTGATCCTATAAACAAGAGTTGCATAGAGATATAATTGGTAAATTGTTACTTACCGATCATACTAAGTTTTGGACGATTTAGCCAAAGCTAACTCAAGGCGTAGTATGATGTGGATCTTGTCCCACTTGAATTATATAATTCAGTGGGAGCATCATTTAGTTAAAGGCCTAATTAAATGATTAAAAGAATATGATATTTATTTTCTACATTTTTCTGTTGTAGATTGCCATGTCGAACACGAACACCTTCTCTCTGCGTTCTATCCTTGATAAGGACAAGCTCAACGGAACAAATTTCCTAGACTGGTACAGGAATATGAGAATAGTTCTCACCCAAGAACGTAAACTGTATATTCTGGAACAGCCCATTTTGGAGGCTCCTCCTGCCACTGTCACGCGAGCTACCCGAGATGCTTACAAGAAGAATCAAGATGACGCATTAGATGTGTCCTGTCTAATGCTTGCGACCATGAACTCTGAGCTTCAGAAGCAACACGAGTTGATGGGCGCTTACGATATGGTTGAAAATCTTCGTCAACTGTATCAAGGACAAGCGAGGCATGAGAGATTCGAGATCTCTAAGACATTATTTCAGTGTAAGATGTCAGACGGGGCTCCCGTAGGTCCATATGTGCTCAAGATGATTGGGTACATAGAGAACCTACAGAGGTTGGGGTTCCCACTTGGCCAATAGCTGGCCACTGACCTGATCTTGCAGTCCTTGCCAGATAGCTATAGTCAATTCGTTCTAAATTATAACATGAACGAAATTGACAAGCCACTGCCCGAGCTGCTTAGCATGTTAAGAACTGCTGAGCTCAACCTTAAGGGTGTATTTGGTTCGGGGTTATTCTTGATAACCTTGGTTATCCATCCAAGGTTATCAACAAAAACCTTGTTTGGTTTAGGTATTCGATGATTCCCAAGTAATGTTCTATGCCCGACACGTCAGCAAAAGGGTCATGCAGCCTGGAATCGGAAAACCTCAGAAAACTAAGGTTTTTGTTGATTCCGGGGTTAACGAATTTTTTTTACCAAAAATACCCTCCGATAAGAAAAAACATGAAAAAAAGAGAAAAAATGTAAAAAAATAAAAAAATATTTTAAAATTTTAAAATTTTAAAATAAATAATTTTAAAAAAATATAAATTTTAAAAATAAAAAATAAAAAATTTAAAAATTTTAAATAAATTGAAAATTAAAAAAATTAAAAAAAATTATAAAATTTTTTAAAAATTTTAAAAAATTTTAAAAAAATTAAAAAAAATTAAAAAAAAATAAAATTAAATTAAATAAATAAAATTTAAAATTTAAAAAATATAAATAATATAAAAATATAAATATAAATAATATAAAAATATAAAAACATTAAAAAATAAAAAAACACATAAAAAAATAAAAAATATAGAGGAAAAAGAAAAGAAAAGTAAAAAAACATTAAAAAATAAATAAATAAATAATAATAATAATAATAATAATATTATTATTATGTATAGTTGGTTTTGTAACTGAGGGTAATACGGTAAAATATTAAACTAGGGTATTCATTAAAACCTTCAAACAAACAAGTTTTTGTTGCATTACCTAAATTGAACCAAACAACATTTGGTTATGTTTTATTCCCTATAACCTTGGTTATACATGATGACTTGAACCAAACGAACCCTAAGAAGGTTAAGCCCAACTCTGTTCTGATGGTTCAAAAACATAAGGGCAAGGGCAAGCCCAAAGGCAAGGGAAAGTCCCAAGCCAAGGGCAAACGCAAGACACTGAAGCCTAAAGGAGGGGTCGCCAAGGATGCTACCTGCTTCCACTGCGGTCAGACCGGGCATTGGAAGAGGAACTGCAAGGTGTACCTGGAAGATCTTAAGAAGAAGCGAAGTGAGACTTCCACTTCAGGTATATATGTTATAGAAGTCAATCTATCTATTTCTTCATCATGGGTATTAGATACCGGATGTGCTTCTCACATTTGTACTAATGTGCAGGTGCTGAGAAATAGCAGGGCATTGACGAAGGGCGAGTTGGGCCTACGAGTAGGCAATGGAGCACGGGTTGCTGCTGTTGCTGTAGGAACTTATCATCTATCTCTGCCCTCTGGGCTTGTATTAGAATTAGATGAATGTTGTTATGTGCCTGCTTTAACTAAGAACATTATATTAGTTTCTTGTTTGGACAAGAAAGGGTTTTCATTTATGATAAAGAACAAATGTTGTTCAGTTTATTTAAATGATATGTTCTATTGTAGTGCACCTCTGATGAACGGACTCTATATTCTAGACCTTGAGAGCCTTATCTATAACATAAATACCAAGAGGTTCAAGTCAAATGACATGAACCAAACCTATCTCTGGCACTGTCGCTTAGGTCATATAAATGACAAGCACTTATCCCAGCTCCATAAAGATGGTTTGCTGGACTCATTTGATTTTGAATCATATGAGACATGCGAGTCATGCCTACTGGGCAAGATGACCAAGACTCCCTTTAGTGGGCACAGCGAGAGAGCGACTGACTTATTAGGAATTATACATAGTGATGTATGTGGCCCTTTCAATGTCGCTGCTAGAGACGGTTATAGGTACTTCATCACATTTACTGATGACTTCAGTAGATATGGTTATGTGTACTTGATGACACATAAGTTTGAATCCTTTGAAAAGTTCAAAGAATTCAAGAATGAAGTACAAAACCAGCTTGGCAAGAGTATTAAGATACTTCGATCAGATCGAGGTGGTGAATACCTTAGCCATGAGTTTTGTGACTATCTAGCTGAGTGTGGAATCCTATCCCAACTCACTCCTCTTGGAACACCACAGTGGAATGGTGTAGCCGAAAGGAGGAATCGTACCCTATTAGATATGGTACGGTCTATGATGAGTCACACAGATCTTCCTACATTTCTTTGGGGCTATGCTCTAGACACGACAGCCTTTATACTCAATCGAGTTCCATCCAAGGCCGTGATAAAGACACCATATAGGATATGGACTGGGAGAGATGCCCAGGTGTCTTTTATGAGGATTTGGGGTTGTGAGGCTTACGTTAGACGTCAAGTCTCAGACAAACTGGGACCCAAATTAGATAAGTGCTATTTCATTGGATATCCCAAGGAAACTAAGGGATATTACTTCTACATTCCCAGTCAGCACAAGGTAGTTGTGGCAAAGACTGAGGTATTTCTAGAAAGAGATTTTGTTTCTAGAAAGACTAGTGGGAGTACGTTTGATCTTGAAGAAGTTCAAAATGCAAACAATAGCACTGAAGCCTCGATAGAAGTTGAACTGGAACCACAAAGTGTTGTGGATGATGTTGTTCCACAAAGAGTTGAGGAACAACAACCAGTTCAAGTATACATACATCTTCGCAGGTCTGATAGGGTACGTCGTCAGCCTGAGAGATACTCATTTCTCTTGTGTGACCATGATGACGTTGTGCTCATAGAGGATGAGCCTACCACCTATCAGGAAGCTGTGATGAGACCAGATTCCGAGAAATGGTTAGAGGCCATGAGATCCGAGATGGAATCCATGTACACAAACCAAGTATGGACTTTGGTTGATCCACCTGAAGGGGTCAAACCCATTGGGTGTAAGTGGGTCTTTAAGAGAAAGACTGACATGGATGGACTTATCTATAAGGGTCATTTGGTAGCTAAAGGTTTCAAGCAAATTCATGGTATTGACTATGATGAAACTTTTTCTCTAGTAGCGATGTTTAAGTCCATTTGGATCATGCTTGCTATTGCAGCATACCATGACTATGAGATATGGCAGATGGATGTTAAAACCGTATTTCTGAATGGAAACCTGCTCGAGGATGTGTACATGACACAACCTGAGGGTTTTGTAGATCCACATCATACTAGCAGAGTATGCAAGCTGCATAGGTCCATTTATGGACTAAAGCAAACTTCTCAGAGCTGGAATCTTCGATTCGATGATGCGATCAAACAGTTTGGTTTCATCAAGAATGAAGATGAGCCTTGTGTCTACAAGAAGGTTGTAGGGAACATAGTTGTCTTCCTTATATTGTATGTGGATGACATACTACTCATTGGGGGGTGACATCCCTTTGCTGCAGTCTGTCAAGACTTGGCTACAGAGTTGTTTCTCAATGAAGGACTTAGGTGAAGCATCTCGCATTCTAGGCATACAGATCTATAGAGATAGATCTAAGAGATTGCTTGGCCTAAGTCAGAGTACATATATTGACAAGGTACTCCTACGGTTTGCCATGCAGAACTCCAAGAATGGTTTTCTGCCGATGTCACATGGCGTGAGTTTTTCGAAGACTCAAGGTCCCTCTTCTAGAGAGGAGAGAGACCGCATGGATCAGATCCCTTATGCCTCAGCCATAGGATCTATTATGTACGTCATGCTATGGACTCGACCTGATGTCTCATATGCTTTGAGCATGACGAGCGAATACCAGTCAGATCCAGGTGAGAGTCACTGGATAGCGGTCAAGAATATTCTTAAGTACTTGAGAAGGACTAAAGAATATTTCTTGATATATGGAGGCGATGACGAGCTAGCTGTAAAGGGTTACAGTGATGCTAGCTTCTAGACCGACCAGGATGATTATCGATCGCAGTTAGGGTTCGTGTTTTGCATAAATGGTGGTGTTGTGAGCTGGAAGAGTTCGAAGTAGGACACAGTCGCTGATTCTACAACAGAGGCCGAGTACATTGCTGCATCAGAGGCAGCAAAGGAGGCAGTTTGGATCCGCAAGTTCATCACTGAACTTGGGGTGGTTCCTAGTATCGCTGACTCTATTGAGCTCTATTGTGACAACAATGGAGCTATAGCACAGGCTAAGGAACCTCGTTCACACTAGCGGACCAAACACATACTATGGCGCTACCATCTCATTCGAGAGATTATCGATAGAGGAGATGTGAAGATTTGTAGAGTACCCACAGAGGCTAACATCGCGGATCCCTTGACCAAGGCTTTGGCATAGAGAAAGCATGATGGTCACACTAGGTCATTAGGCCTTAGAGCCTACACTGATTGGCACTAGTGCTAGTGGGAGATTGTTAGTTAGAGCCCTAGAGAAAATCATTTGATGATTGTTGTATGGACTAATTGTATCATATTCTTATATATAAAGACATTTGATTTTGGTTATTATGCTTACTTGTATTGGTGCCAAATAAACTAAGTATAATAGCGTCCTTGAGTAGAAGGTTCTTACCTATATCAATCGATTGGTTGAATCGATAGTGAGATGATATAGGGAACACTACTCTTAATCATTCCTAGTCGAGTATTAACATTCAGGGACAATGTTAATGCAATAAGACTAGCATGTAGGTCAACTCGATGACTTGATCTCACAAGTCATGGATATAGAGATATCAAGTTGACACATGGGTATGCATTGGAGAATGTATATTGAATGACCTGCTATGAGAAACTATCATGGATCGTTATATGAGTGTCATATACTTTCTCATGTGGCTATTAGTATGACTACTAGTCCTTGGACCTGAAGTCACTATGGATCCCTACATAAGGAGTTACGTCTTTGGCTTCGTCAAACGTCACCCGTAACTGGGTGGACTATAAAGGCGATTACTGGGTATGTAACGAATTATGCAGATTAATGTGAGTGATGTAGATGAGATCTATCCCTCCTATATGATGGGAGCGACTTCGATATTCTTGATAGAGTGAGACCACGAAGTGCATGACCATGCCCAAATGAGTCAATATGAGATATTGAGCTCATTTGATTAAGTGAGTCTATTTGGAGTTCAAGATTTAGATTGATTAGAGGATGACACGGTCTATGTAACGACCCGGCCCTCTTGGCCAATTTGGTGGCTCATTTAGCGACCCTCGGGTCATTGACCGTCGGCCCTTATGTCGTCGGCAAAAATCTTGGGGGAGGCCCTTATGTCACTTGGTTACCAGGATTCATAAACTCTAATACTTAAGCCTGGAGGTCTAGAGTTTGAATCTTGGGGGAGGCAAAAATCCACTGCCAGGGGTGGAAAGTCCTAGTGAGTAACGACACTGCCAAGGGTCGTCAGTCGACGACATTAGAGGTTGCCAAATGGGCCGACGACATAAGGGCCGACGGTCGACGACATGAGAGGTCGCCAAATGGGCCGCTAAATGGGTCGCCAAATGGCCAAGAGGGCCGGGTCATTACAATAAAAAGGCACCTTTTTATTGTAACGACCCGGCCTTTTGGCCTCTTGGGCAGCCCTTGTGGCGGCCCAACTAGCGGCCCTTATGTCGTCGACCCATTTGGCGACCTCTCATGTCGTCGACTGACGACCCTTTGGCCGTGCCATTACTCAAAGGTTCGTCGGCCGACGACATGAGAGGTCGCCAAATGGGCCGACGACATAAGGGCCGCTAGTTGGGAAGCCACAAGGGCTGCCCAAGAGGCCAAAGGGCCGGGTCGTTACAGTCTATGCCTCACATTGATCAATCTAGATGTCTAGGATAGAAGGACAATGTCATATATTGTGAGGAGTCACAATTAGTAGTCACAAGGTGATGTTGGATCTCAACATTCTTATAACTTGGGTAGTAATGATGTGTTGCTAGATACCGCTCATTACTTATGCTTCTAAATGGGTTTAAGAGCATTGCCAACGTTATAAGAACCTATAGGGTCACACACAAAGGACAATTAGATGGAGATTAGGTTCATATAATGAACTAAGAGGATTAGATTCATGTGATGAATCAAATTGGATTAAGAGTAATCCTAATTGAACTAATTGAGTTAGACTCAATTTGATTCATGTGTTAAATAAGTCTAATTTAGATTATGACTCATTGAATCAATTTAATTAAATGAATTAGATTCATTATATTAAATTGGCTTGAATCAAATGGTTAGATTAGATCAACCAAGGGAGAGAAGTGGTCAAGTTTGACTTGACTTAAGTAGGAGGATGAAGAGTCAAGTTTTGACTTGACTTTAACTTGACCAATGCCACATCATCGACTTGACTTGAAGAGTCAAGTTTTGACTTGACTTTAACTTGACCAATGCCAAGATTTCTTCATTTGGTCAAGTTTGACTTGACCAAATGCCACCTCATGGGAGTTACCAAGAGTTGTGACTCTTGATATTCCATGGGAGTTACAAGCCATAATGTGGCCGGCCACTTAAGGATGAAAATTGATTTTTAATTCAAGTGAATTCATTCCATCTTCTTCCTCAAGCTCTTCTCTTCTCTACCTCTCCTCCCTTGGCCGAACCACTTAAGGTGCTAGCACACCTTTGTTTGGTCTTCTCCACCTAGTTTGTTCGTGTGGATATGCATAGAGGATCGTACACTTGACGATCTCGAGATCCGACGAACCTTTGGACGAGCGAGATTGCGAAGGGCATCGCATCAAGGGTAAAATCTCTCAACCATGTAGTTCTAGTGTAGATCTAGAGGTAAGAAACTCGTACTCGAAATTTTATGAAACTATTTTTACTTCGCACGGATCCGGTGGCTTGGGGTTCGGGGGTTCCGCAACGCAAAAAGATGATTTTTGCTGCCCGAAAAACCCAACAGATTATTCCATAATGATAGGCCTTTTGGGAATTCCAGACCCTAGTGGGCTTCGGTGATGTTTTTGTAACGACCCTACTATTTAATAATGTCCGACCATACCTCCTAGCCGAGTAGGTTCGATCAAGTGTTTATGGGAGGAGTTGAGCATCAGTACCGTTAAATTAGCCCCTATCGATTCAACCTATCTTTATGGCCATGATGCTCGATCGGACCTCAAGTAAATTGGACTCACGGGTCAACCGATAGAGTGAGTTTACCTGAACCCATTGTAAGGGAGAAATGTCCTCTCAGAGCCTCTTAGGGGAACCAACTCATGGATATCCAAATGACTTTTTACAAGTGTTTGGCCTAGCCTTTGAGAACCACACCAAGATACTCAAGTTAACCACCATGTGACCCCAACCGCCACGTCCCCAGGGAATTTGACCGCTATGTTCTTCGATACCTTAACCTCCAAGTCCCTCGGGACTTTGATACCTGCGTTGGGAATCCCATGTCATTCACCATATCACATGCCTTCCCTTTGAGTCTAGTTGAAGGAGGTTGTAAGTCCGACTGACTAAACCGCAATGTATTAACACCTTTCCTTTGATTTCAATTGACTGTTTTTCCTTGCTAGTGTCCTCTTTTTTACTTGGGACCTTAATCACCCACTGGTGTCTTAGGAGTAGGAGTGTCATATGCTATAAATGTGCTTGCACGGGCCGGTGATTCGTGCTCGATCTCTAGCCCTAATGATCTTTATTCTATCGCGTCACTAATATATGTTGTCCATACTTTTTAGTCTTGTGGCATACACCTGTAAAAAGATAGATACCCAAAATGACAAGTTACTGTTGTGATTTGATTTGACAGAAGGTTGTTGGGCTCTAACGATGGCGATTTGATCCCTCTCTCTCCTCCTTCAAATCGGAAAATCGGACGATAGGGGATCGAGGGCCTTAGGGTTTTTAAGATTTTGAATGTTGAAAAAAACCCACTCACTACTCATTCTCTTCCTCAACTCTCTTGTTCCAAACGTCGGCGATTTTCCTCTTCTCCTTTCATTCCTCTTCATAAGTTCCCGTCACCTCTTTGCATTGACTCATTAACACTTTTACTACTTCTTTTTCCTCATCTCTCATGGCCTGAGAAACCACTCCCCATGTCCTAGGCTTCTGCTATCCATTGCCTCCAACATCAACGAAGGTGACTTAGACCATATTAGGTTAACTTTTGAGGTCTCCAATGACCATAGGATAATCATTCCCAATGCTCATGATTGGCCCCATTTACCTCCTCTAGGCTTCTTCACTCTATTTAAAGATCATTACTAGTCAGGTTTAGTCGATGCTTCATCTATTATTTTAGGTTTAATTTTAGAAATTAAGACTATTTGACTTATGTTTCTAAAGGTTGATCTAGTTTATACTCTTAGTTCTGGATCACCTAAGATTTATTCAATTAGATGGTTTAGATTTGTTCATAGTATTATTTGATTAGATTCAACTTCTTATTCATTTTGACTTTTTTTTTAGTTGATTAGTCTTTATTCTTCTTGTTGAGTTGTATTTTCATAGTTTTTATTATTTTTTCTCAAAGTTAAGTTATCTTGATTTAAGTTAGAATCCTTAGAGTTAGAATTTTCATCAAATGTCACATTAGTGGTTTTTGCAACCTTTAGTGTAGTTTTGTTATTTACCCTATAAACCCTACTATTAGATGAGTAACTTAGAAAGATTCCTTATTAAATTTTTGATGTAAAATTTCCTAGCTAATCTTTAATATTTAGGTTGTGTACATTACATCTAAATACTCTTAAGTATTTTATTAAAATAAATTTCATAAGGTGTTTTAGTTTGTAGTTTATTTCTTATAATTCTATTTTGAATATAGCATGGCATATTAATAGTTTTGGGCCAAAAATAGTTGGGTAGATTATATTCATGTAACATTGATCTTGCAGCTTCTTGTAGAATTCTTCTTGTATATATATATATATATATATATATAGGGTTTCAATATTGGAGATAATAGGAATGTAAAACTATTAAAATTAACCTAATTGAATTTATTGAGTAAAATAATAACAAAATAAATGATAAATTAACAAGGAATAAATTTTTAGGAATATAAAAAGTTTATTAATTTTTTCTATAATTTTAAAATGAATTCTTAAATATTTTATTAGAGTAAATTGGTTAGGGCTTATAAAAGTCTATTTAGAAATTCTATATAAATTGGAAGTAATTGAAGCAAACTTAGGATTGTTTTAATTAAACCTTATGTTTAATTAACCTACGTCGCCCATCCCCATGCTCACGACATTGTCACTATAGCCGCACCTCCCTTTCAACTGATGGGTGGTCGCAAGTGTACAGCTACATTGTCAAGTAATAAAAATATCAATCTCACAGGGACTATTGAATAAGTACTAGTTGAATTCGCAAGATAAATTATCTAAATAATCGAAAGTTGGTTGATGCTCGAAAGATAGAGGTTGAGAAAGGGAGAGTTGGGAGAGAGAGAGAGAGAGAGAGCTAAGAGAGCAAGAGAGAGGGATTGTAGAGAGAAGTTGGTTTGGAGGAAGTGATTCTACAAGTTCGGTTTTATTATGATACTAGGTAATATTCCTATGTATTATTCATCTCCTTATCTTCATGCCTACACTTTGTAAGATTTCTAACTAAAGTTCGGCACAACTCCGTGAAGATTGCATTGGGGACTTTACCTAAGTTCTAACGCCATTAAGTAAAACAACAACTCTAAAATGTCTGGTTAAAGGATTATCCTAAGGCTCCCCGAGTATACAATTCTAGAGTTATTTGATTTACTTTCTAACGCTAGATTAATACAATTAAGTAGAAGAGGTAATCTAGAAAGTTTCGTTCAAGGGTTACCCTCGGTCACAGGACTCCCAGATTATATATTTCTAGAATACACAAGTCACTTCCTAAGATTAATTTGGGAAAACCCCTCTAAACTCTAAGTACATATTCCTTTATAGAGAATTGGTCTCCTAGCAAGAATATCATTCTAGAAAGTCCGCTTAAAAGGTTATCTCCTATCACAGGGCTCCACGGTCATACAATCTAGTACTTCTCCTCTATAATGTGACCAATCCACACAATCCATATACATCCACCATATACACATTTCGTTAAACATGTACAAGGTAAAACACACATAGAACATAGTATAAATACTTCATTAAACAAAGAAATGACATATACATAGTTCATACATCAACATCACATCATAAATACTCTCTACATCCTAAGAATCAGAGAATCTACTCCATTCCAATGGAAGACACAACTAATATACAAAGAAATAGCATCCTACAACTCAATATGTGAAATAAAGAGAAGAGAAATGCTTATCCATAAAGTCTGGTGTTGTTGGAGATGCTCCCTTGCTCCGGAGGAGAATGAATAGTGCGGATCTGCAAAGATGGAGACTCTAGGGGTTTTCCCTCTAAAGAAAAGGGTGGAGCCCCCAAACCAAGCATATGACCTAAGGAGAGAAAATCCCCTTATATATGCAAGGGGGTGTGCGGTCATTTCCCTAAAAGTGCACGACCATGTCTTTCAACACGGCTAGATCACATAACGAAAGATGAGGCATGACCATGCTTGACAGGCACAAACTGGTTGTGTCTTCTTCTAAGTTAAGAGGCACGACTATGTCTTTTAGCATGGTCATGATATGTGTCCTCCTAGGATGAAGGACCTGATCGTGCCTTGGCATGACCAGTTCGTGTGTTCTATTGAGGGTGACATATGATCATACCTTGAGGCACGACCAGCCTCTAGAAGTTGCTGGGGAGGCACACAATCATGTTAGGAGCACGACTTGGGTTGTGGCTTTGCTCTGACACCCAACTACTCCGTTTCTACTCCATTTTCACTCCAAATTGTGTCTTGTCAATCAAAACAAGTAAAGAGCAGATATCCGAATAAATAAAATGAAACTATGATATAAGTAATGAAATATGGTGCAATAAATATAGATTATATTCATGAAATACAAGTAATATGTGTCAAATAATGCATAAAAATATACATAACCTACACACATCTCTGACCATCAACGCAACCCTTCCATCTAGGCGAGCAGCCAACACCGACAGTTCTTCCCTCTCCTCTCTGTGCACCTGTGATGCGATGTCCACCCCAGCTCTCTTGATTACCAACACCGCCTCCACCCACACGAGCAACCGAAGCATATATTGATTCAGCCTTCCTTCTCATGTGCATGTTGTCGCGTATTCCGTGTCTTTGCCCGATGTTGTCAATGCTCAGTTTCAACCTATGCCAAATGCAAGGCAGCAGACAATCCCAGTTGTTGCCCCTAAGATCATGTTCATCGTCCCTGTCCCTACCCCATTGGGCGTTTCTCTCTCTGATCAACCAACGACGATAGCCCGTAGCCGCCTATCACATCCCATGGTGCTAAAGGAGAAGAAGAAAGAAAAAGAAAGCTTATGGTAATGATTTATCAGATTGATTCACCTTGTGTTTAGTTTAATTAATCAAGGATTTAATTAATTGAATCAGTTAAGTAATTACATGAATCTGAACTTTATTCAATAAACTAGTATTAATGTGTTAATTAACAGGTTGGTTAATGTGATTTATTTGGTTAATTACTTGTTTGATTAAAGTAATGATGAATAAGTTGATTAATGGATGGATTAATTAATATAGGTAATAATGATGGTTATTTGATTAATTAGTATTTGCTGATAATTAAGATTGTTGATTTGTTTAAGGAAATAATTAATGAGTTTAATTGACTTGAATTATGTAACCAATCACAATGTATCTAATTAATTAATAAAGGTTAATTGATCAATTAAGATGTTAATGTATAATTTAGATCAATTAATGTATTGGATGATTAAGTTAGGATTAATTGAATCATTAATTGATTGAATAGGTTAGTTAGGTTGATTGACAAATGGATAGACCCCTTAGATTCTTTTGTATCCTTTGCTTGTAGGATCGAAGTTCAAAGCAGACTCTTTGACTTGAAGATGATTAGGACGATCTACAATCGAGGTGGGTAGTTCTTGCTTGTCTTCTTTATAACTTTGATCTTAGTGCATAAGTTATGATTTGATTGATAGTTGTATAACCTTTAACTCTGTTCATATTGTTGCTTGAGTTTGATACTTATGTTACTTGACCTTAGAGAAGATTCATTTTATATCTATGAAATCTCATGATTCTTCATGCTTGATTTTTATATATGTATGATATTATCATACCATAGTGTAGGATGTTGAGCATCATGTTAGACCCCTAGTTAATAATTTAAGATTGTGCTTATTGTTAGTCAGATTATACTGTAGTGTAGAATATCAAGTATTCTACTAAACCTTTGTTTGTTATTTAGGCTCATGTATATACACTAGTGAGGTTAGACCGATGTGTTATTATAGAGTGTTATATTTGATGTGATTATTCATTTCCTATTTATCGTTACGTTATTATGTCTTGACGATCATTGTCTCCCATTCATGATTGAGAGAGTCGTTAGTGATTGTTGATATATCATGTCGATCATTGTCTCCCATTTATGGTTGAGAAAGTCATTAGTGACCATTGATATATCCTGTCGACCATTGTCTCCCATTCATGGTTGAGAGAGTCATTAGAGATCATGATACATATAATTGTCCACGGGACCATCTGTGGAAATGTGGTCACCTGTAATCCGTAGCTAGATAGCTACATGTCATGTTTGCCCACTAGACCAGGTAGTGGTAACGTATATTATTGCTTGCATACAGTGACATTTAAGTGCTTTGACTGCCCACTGGACCAGATGATGGTGGAGTGTTCTCCCACAGTTAGTGGTTGAGGAGCTAGATGACTGCCTCATCTTGTCTGCCCATAGGACCATCTGTGGTAGAGTGTTATTCTGCAGATATTGACTATTTACATACCCTAATTGCACATAGGACCATTCGTGATAAAGAATTCTCTTGTAGTCAGTGGATAAGGAGCAAGATAGCTACCTCATCCTGTCTGCCCATGGGACCATCCGTGATAGAGCGTTCTCTCGCGGACAGTAACTATTTATATACCCTGATTGCCCATGATACCCATTCATGGTAGCATGTTGTTGTGCGTAGTCAGGACTTGTTATATGTTTGTTATTTGCTTATTATGTGTTGAGTTTATGCAAGTGATTTTTGGATGTATTGTATGTACTTCCGATTTATTGGCTATACCTAGTGGAGCAGGGCATTGAAGGATTACATTATTAGGTTATGATTTGTTTAGTAGATGATTTTATGTCGGTATTCTTATTTTTTAGTAAGTATTATACTACTACATCTTTGATCTCGTTACACTATATTGTTTATGCACTATTTTTTTATACTCATTGAGTTGTTGGATTCACTGCCTTTTATTTTTTCTCTATTTCTAGGTTAGCAGGTAGATGATGTGTCATGTCGCTTAGAGATCCTGTCTGTCGGTCCCACTCATTTGAATTTCCTTTTTGAGTTACTTAGTTTGATTTTCATTGCTTGTGTTTGTAGTTTCTATCTGTATCAATTTTGAGTTTTATTAGAATAATATGACGTTTACCTTATTCAGTTGAGTATGTTCACATGTATATGCATATATACACGTATTGACATTTATAACTTGTTGATTTTTATTTTGCATCGATTTTTATTTTGCTTGATCTGAGTTTGATATTGTATTTCTCATATTGTCATTAGGGGGTATCGTTCGATTTGGCTGACAAGTATACCCTTGGGGTGTAAAAATTTTATTGGTATCAGAACATGGTTCGAGTTCGAATGCTTGGTTTTTGTGGTTGGGGGATTTTCATCTCGTTTTGATTTATGATTTTTGAATTTAGGACACAAGGCAAGTCGAAGGACATCTTTGACCTATAGGAAAGTAAAGTATACTTCTAGTGATTATCCTACCTGTTGGTGCAGCGGGGTCTACAAGAGGGGAGGGGGTGAATTGCCAGCGGGGCCGGTAAGAGGAGAGGGGTGAATTGCCTGCAATAAGAAAATACCCTCCTCGTTCTTTTAATTCTAAAATAGCAACAATAAAATAGAAAGAAAATAATAAAAAGGAAAGAAAGAAAACTCAGGGATTTGACTTGGTTACAACCTATGTGGTTGTTAATCCAAGGCGGGTGAACAGCTCCACTAGAAATGTCTCATTCACTGTAGGCGGAGAAGCCTTTTTACACACTAAGAAAGCTCAGATGTTGCTAGGAATTGAATACAGAGTTGAATAAATAATTCCTAGCTCCAGGGGCCTTTATATAGCTCCTGGAAACTCTATCTTGAGTGTTGAGGGTGCCTTCAAAGGGGTTGAGGGTGCCTCCAAGAGGATAAGTGGATAAAACTGTATCCGCTTGTCAACGACCACTTTGACCAAGTCGAGGGTGCCCTCAAGGGCATTGAGGGTGCCCTCAATGTTGTTGAGGGTGCCCACAATGCTGTTAAGGGCGCCCTCAGCCTGATGAGGGTAGATGCGCCTCAACAGTTGTTGAGGGTGCCTCCAGCTGCTTTTCCAGCACTTCTTCATCTTTTCTTTATCTTCCGAAGTCCCGAAAGCTTGCTTGATTATGGCCAACCGAAATAGGGCTCACCCGAACCCAATTTCTGGCCTTCTCCTCGAGCATGCTTTTTCCCCGGCTTCTCGTCCCTCGAGCGTCACCCACGTTCTTCTCATCCACTGGTGTACTCTTCCGCAGCTCTTTGGTCCTTCAGATGCACTGAGCCCGTCGGCTCCCTTCCTGTGTCGTCCTTCTCGCTAGCTACATCTTCTACTCGACTTCCTGTGATCCTAAGCTCCTGCACACTTAGACACAGGGATCAAAACCAAACAGAACCTAACCTAACTTGGTTAATCATATCAAAACAACCACTGGGACCAACAATCTCTCCCTTTTTGATATGCATCAACCCAAGTTCAAGTTAGGGAAAAACAGATAAGAAGTAATTAAATAAATTACTAAACTAACATTTTAAGCATAAAGATTGCAATAATAGAATTTACAATTTTCTAAGTAAAAAGAATATTAACTTGTTCATATCAAAAAAAATTTTAAGTACCATTTTTTTTTTAAAAAAATATTAACTCCCCCTAAACTTGTTCCTATCTCTCCCCCTTTGATCGTAGCAAAAATGGGGTAGGAATTTTTCAAAATAAATTCTAGGTTTAACAAAGAACTCTAACCTTTAGGCAATTTAAACAAAATATTTTTGAGAAATTTCTAAAAATGTTAAAAAAACTTGTTAAAGTATTATCTAATTTCTATTTTCATGCTTTATCAGTAAGTTAATTAAACACTTTATTTCAATATTTTGACTTCCAGACAGTGACGAGGCACTAGGCCTTCTTAGTTATTGGAGCAACAATCACTTTCTTAGACAAAGCCTCATAAAGAAATTAACTGTTTAATTTTTCTTGCTGAAAGCGCTAACTTACAAAAATTTAATCTAGAAAAGATTTTGGAACCCAGTATAGGTTCCTTCCTACTAGATTAACTAAAAACTTAGGGGGTATATAATTATATATCCTTTAGGTATTCTTCTAAGTTGACTTTGGTGATGTTTGATATACCAATTTAATTTACCATAAATTCAAAGTTTTAATTTTTTGAAATTTATTTAAGCATGCATGATAATTTTACTGGGTGCTGCTCAGAATTCCATTCTGTTTCTCTTGTAAAAAAAATTTATACAAGCATAGAACTTTTCCTAGCAACCCATATGCTTTTCAGAAGTTGAACTTGGATTGGAAACGAAACTAAACATTTTTTACTCCAAGTTCGTTCTTCAAAGTTAAACTTGGATTGGAAACGAAACTTAACATTTTTACTCTAAGTTCAACCCTTGTATTCTTCAGAAGTTAAACCATATTACAGAAGTTGATTAAATATTTATTTCAAGGATTGACTTCCAGGTTGTTGGCGAGGCACTAGGCCTTCTTGGTTATGAGATCATCCACCACTTCCTAGACAAAGTCTTTCAAAGAAATTAAATATTTAAACTTCTCAAAGTAACCTTAGGTTTAACTCTAGAGACCTCAATCAAAGCACAAGATCGAAACACAAAATCGAAGCACAAAGACAAAAATACAAAATCGCTAGCCTCTTGAGTTGGTATTTCAGGATCCATACAAAGAAAACAAAACTAGTTACGCTGCGGAATAAATAACTAGTTGTACCTTTCTTCGTAGACAAAGACCTCTTGATCTTCTACCGTATTCCTCTCCTCTTCTTGGACGTTGTGTGTACGATGATCTACCAAGACAAAACACCCGAACCCTCTTTTGTTTCCAAGCCGCCTACCACCAAAAGATGCAAAGAAGAGGAGTGCCTCCTCCTTCTTCTTCAAAATCGCCGGCCACCAAGGTGCTTCGTCTCTTCGTTTTCTTTTCCTCCAAGCTCCAGTCGCCAAGAGAAGATGGGGCGCTGGCTCTAGAGGGAAGAAAAGGGAAGAAGAAAAAGTGGGGCGCTGGCCATAGAGGAAAGAAAAGAAAAGGGAGAAAAGAAGAGATGAGGTGCCGACCACAAGCAAGGGGAAACAACTCAAGAGAGATTGGATGATTATGGTGGCATGACCTCCTCCCCTTTTATAACCTTCTGCACCAGAAAAAAAAAAAGAAAAAGTAATAAATTTTTGTTTAGAAAAAATCTCTAGAAAAGAATTAACATAATTCTTTTTAGAAAAAATTCTTAAGAAAGAATTAGTATAATTCCTTTTAGAAAATTTCTAAGAAAGAATCAACATAATTCTTTTTAGAAAATTTCTAAGAAAGAACCAACATAATTCTTTTTAGAAAAATCTCTAGGAAAGAATTAACATAATTCTTTTTAGAAAAAATTTCTTAGGAAAGAATTAATATAATTCTTTTTAGAAAATTTCTAAGAAAGAATCAACGTAATTCTTTTTAGAAAAATCTTTGATTCTGTTGAAAAAAAATCTCTCCTTTTTTTCTTTCATTTCTTTTCTCTTCATTTTCTCTCATTTTTTTCTTTTTCTTTTGTTTTGGCCGGCCACTTGCTTGGGCACCAAGCAAGGCTTGGACACCAAGCAAGGCTTGGTCGGCCCCTTTCTTGGGTAGGAAGCAAGGCTTGGTCGACCCCTTGCTTGGGCACCAAGCAAGGCTTGGCCGACCCCTTTCTTGGGTAGGAAGCAAAACCAAAACGGGTGAATGCGAGGCTTTATAGAGGCTACAACAGGGACCGAGAGGAGAAATTGGTTTTGGCCTTCTGATGGACTTGAGTTTCCTGTGTTCGACCCGAACACCCAACTCAAGTTCATCAATAATAACTCATACCACTATAGAGTTATTATTGAACTACCGCACCAATCCCATATTATAATATGAGCTCCTACTTATCATGAGTGTGTTAGTCTCCCTATGTTTAAGATATCGTATGCCCGTTAATTAAATGAGTTACTAACAACTCACTTAATTAACATCTAGCTCCAAAAGTAGTACCACTCAACCTTATTATCATGTCGGACTAAGTCCATTTGCAGGGTTTACATGATAATCTTTATGATCTCCTCAAGGGGGCATCATCAATCTAGATTACTAGGACACTATTTACTTTTATAATCAACAATACACCATACAAATAATATTATTTCCTAACTTATCGGGCCTATTGATTTAACTGAATAAATCTCACTCTTTGATAAAATAAAGAAATAAAGATTGAGTATATGTGTTTGTTATTATATCAGGATTAATAGTACACACATCCATAATAATAGAGGTTTTATTTTTTTATGCAGACAGTATAAAAAGAAACAACCTCAAATGGTCCTACCAATACACACATAGTGTACTAGTGTAATTTTATAGTCAAGATAAACTAATACCAAATTACACTACAACCATTTCAATGGTTTGTCCCAATCCATCTTGGTTGTGAGCTACTATTTATAATTTATAAGGAACTGATAACATTATCTTCTGTGTGACACCACACACCATGTTATCTACAATATAAATTAAATAGACAACTACATGTAACTAAACGTAGACATTTGACCAATGTGATTCTTATTTCAAAATAAATATTCATACAAAAAGCTAGGCTTTTAGTACACATCCTAACACATTTTTCAATTTTTCAATTTTAATTTTCAATTTTTCATTCTCTAATTTTAGATTATCGTACATTTCTAGAGGACATGCCTTTGCTAGGTTTAATTTTAACTCATTATTTTCCTTTTATAATTTAACTAAATCTTTAGTGAGCACTTTAATGAACTGAAAGGACTGCTTGGTAGTTAGCGCACGTACCTTACTTACCTCAATTTCTGATGCTCCCCCTTCATCATAGCTTTCTTCTTCTGATAATTCTCCCCCTTCATCTATGCTCATTTCTGAGCTGGTCTCATCCTCTTCTTGGTGGATTGCTGTTAGAGCGAGTCCAACGTAGGCTTCGACTTAAGATTCGGAGGATGATGATTTATCCCATGTAGTCTTCCGACTCTTGCGTTTAGTGGACATCGATCTTTAAGACTTCTCCTTGTCCCTTTTCTTTAATTTTGGGTAGTCATCCTTGATGTGCCCTTCATCGTTACAGTTGTAGCAACGGACCATCCTTCTGTTGCGTTGATGCTTTCTCGACTGCGATCTAAATTTATTAGTCCTAATGAACCTATTTAACTTTCTTACCAATAGAGCCACTTCAGTTTCGTCGATTGATGCTTCAGAGTCAGGATCGTCCATCTCGACTTGTAGGGAAACATTGAGATTTAACTTCTCTATTTGTTTAGGTTCTGCAATTCGAGATTCATGAAGTTCGAAGATAGAAAAGAAATTTTCTAACGTACTTACCTCAAAGTCCTTAGAGATATAGTATGCATTTATTAAGGATGTCCATTCTAGAGTTCTTGGGAAGGCATTGAGCGCATACCAGATCGAGTCTTGATTTATTACTGATTCTCCGAGGTTGTTCAGTTGAGTTATTAGCTCCTTAATTTTTGCTTGGAGTTGCGCTACCTTCTCACCATTGTTCATCCAAATATTTGTAAGCTGAGTCCGAAGGATGTCACGCCTTGCTAACTTCACTTCTGAGGTGCCTGCGTGGAGTTCTAGGAATTTTTCCCAAAGGTCTTTGGCGGAGTCGTAGCTTCCAATTCGACTTACCTCCTGGGGCGGCAGAACACTGAGCATATAGAACTCTGCCTTTCCGTTGGCCACGAAATCAACTTGTTCCTTTTTCATCAAGTTGTATTCTTCCTTGTCTTTAGCGACTGCAAAACCATATTTCATAATTAAAAGAATATCAAATTCTATTTTAAAGAATACCTCCATTCGACGTTTCCATGTTACGAAGTCTCCATCGAATTTCAAGGGATGAATACTTGCACCGGTCATCGTCTTGATCTTGATGTTTCAGTCGGCGGTCAATCCTTTTGAGGTGGTCTGGCTCTGATACCACTTGTTGGTGATGCGGGGCAGGCAATAGGGGAGGGGTGAATTACCTGTAATACGAAAATACTCTCCTCATTCTTTCAACTCTAAAATAGCAACATTAAAATAGAAAGAAAATAACATAAAGGAAAGAAAGAAGACTCAGGGATTTGACTTGGTTGCAACCTAGGTGGTTGTTAATCCAAGGCAGGTGAACAGCTCCACTAGAAACGTCTCCTTCACTGTAGGTGGAGAAGCCTTTTTACACACTAAGAAAGTTCAGATGTTGCTAGAAATTGAATACAGAGTTAAATAAATAACTCCTAGCTCCAGAGGCTTTTATATAGCTCCTGGAAACTCTATCTCAAGTGTTGAGGACACATTCAAAGGGGTTGAGGGCGCCTCCAAGAGGATAAAGCTTTATCCGCTCGTCAACAACCACTTTGGCCAAGTCGAGGGCACCCTCAATATTGTTGAGGCATTCTCAATGCTGCTGACGGCACCCTCAGCCTGATGAGGGTGGAGGCGCCTCAACAGTTGTTGAGGGTGACTTCATATGCTTTTCCAGCTCTTCTTCGTTTTCTCTTTAGCTTCCGAAGTCCCGATAGCTTGGGTGATTATGGTCAACCGAAATAGGGCTCACCCGAACCCAATTTTCAGCTTTCTCCTTGAGCATGCTTCTGCCCTGGCTTCTCATCCCTCGAACGTCATGCACGTTCTTCTCGTTCACTGGTGTACTCTTCCGCAGCTCTTTCATCCTTCGGACGCACCAAGCCCGTTGACTCCCTTCCAGTGCCATCCTCCTCGCTAGCTGCATCTTCCGCTCGACTTCCTGTGCTCCTAAGCTCCTTCACACTTAGACATAGGGATCAACACCAAATATGACTTAACCTAACTTGGTTGATCACATCAAAACAACCATGGGGACCAACACTACCTTTTGTGTTTACTACTTGGTACAGTTTATTATTAGACAAGTTGAATATCGTAAGAATTAAGATATGGTTGGTTAAACTCCCTCCAATTTTATTGGATGGTGTAGTCATTTCTATACCTGTCTATTAGTTACTCAATTATTCATTTATAGCATAATGACACTTAGTGAGTAAGTCTTATTTATAATCGGGGTCGACCTTGGATGTGACTAGTTGACACTTAGGACCCAAACCTGATATAATGGATGTAGATTCTTCTATAGCACCAACTAAGACCAAGTTGGAAAGTAGGGGTTGGACCCATCAATAACCTTTGGAGATCAAGAAGTACAGACTTAGGAAACACTAATATTGATACCCACCTCTTCCACTACCAATTGGGTATTGGACAAGGCGTGTATACCAATACTAGCCTAATTAATAGAGGATCGATGTTCTCTATTCCATGAGAGCTTCTGACCCATGGATGACTCATACCTAGTTAGATAACCTCGAAGGTACATTTAGATATATGACCTACATTGATGTAGAAAAGATGGAGTATATAGAATTTTTATCATATTTTCATGCTACATTCGACCTACTTTTACATGCATGATTCATGATATTTTGATTTTATATTTCATTTTCATATTTTATTATTCCTAGATACTACTCTCATGCATTTTGGTTGACAGGAACAAATGACAGAGAGAAACGAGGAGTGAAGGTGATCAAGTGGAGAAGCTATGCCAAGCCATAAGCACCCGTGCCTGCATCTGGAACTCTGCCATGAGGGTCCGTGCCTCAGGGCACGGGTCGTTCCCTTCTCAAGAACATCCCCATGACTTGCCCATGCCTAGTGGCATGGGTCGTGCCCAATTTTACCGCCTCACCACTGGTGCCCGTTCCCAGCAGTACAGGTTGTGGCCCTCTAGATACACGCCTCAACGCCCGACATGGGTGCTCATGCCCAGCGACACTGCCCATGTCAGGCGACCGTTTATAGCACCTATATAAGAGGATTCTATCGATTGGATTAGGAATTTTGGACCAGAGGACTTTGTCATCCTCTTTGGGAGAGGGTTTTGTTGGTGCGGTTAACACTAACGGTCTAACTCGAGTTTTGATGAATGACAAAATAGGTTAAGTTAGTTTTGTTGTTATCTAACACTCTGACCGAGTGTGCAGGAGAAGCCCAGACAGGTCGGTGGGCTGACCTGATGTCTGGCACGAAGCCCAGCTAGGTCAACGGGCCGACCAGATAGCTGGCATGAAGTCCAAATGGGTCGACGGGCTGACCGAACGTTTTGCACGAAGTTCAGCTAGGTCGACGGGCTGACCAAATAACTGGCACGAAGTCCAAATGGGTCGAAGGGCTGACCGGACGTATGACAAGTAAGTGAAGGTAAGCCACTGGAGGGGAGTGACTGTGAGCATGCGTTCCCGAGAAGGGAACTTAGGCGCCGATCCGACTTAGAATCATTTCGGAACTCTAAGTCGAGATCTTGACTAGATTCCAATCTCGAGGAGACGGAATCTAATTAATATTTTATTTAATGATAAACTGTGCTAACACTCTATTTTACAGGATATATATTTGCCTCGGACTAACATTTTCTTGCAGGTAGGAAACCGCTGGAAAACAGAATTCGGGCGCCCGGGAGATACCCGGGTGCCCGGAGGAAAAATCTTATCCTCAGCGTCACCTCACCACGTGGAGCACCCTGGTTGGCTCGACTACGTCATGTTCAGGGTGCCCTGAAAGTTCCAGGCACCCCGAACCTCCTTTATAAGGAGGGTCAAGGCTGAAACTCCAACATTAACTCTCAATTCAATCTCTGATGCTCCTGCGACGCTGCTGACAACGCTCTCCTTTTTCATTCTTCATTTTTGTCAGTACTATTTTCTTTATTAGCATTCGTGTACTTTAAGTTGTAAACATTTTTGAATTGCTAGTGAATTGCCTATCGAAAACAACCTCGTGTGCGGGCCTTGGAGTAGGAATCGACACAGGCTCTGAACCAAGTAAAAAAACCTACTTGTGTTATTCCCTTTTGCATTTACTTTTCCGCTATGTACTTTCGACAAGTTTTAAATCGATATTCACCCCCTCTATTGAACGTTACGATCCAACAGGTTTGTCCCTCTAGGGGAAACCCTAGAGCACTCAGCTTCATCCACTCCGGTGATTCATCCACCTTTGACGTAAGGGAACCATTCCAAAGACATCAAGAATCTTCTCCCTAAGCATTTTTATATCTCTATTCTCTATTTTAATCTGTATGAATACTTTTATTAGTGTCTTTTATATGTAATTCCTTTGTCATAGAGTAGTTCTCTTAATTCTAGGATGTAGGGAGTGTTAGTCCTTTGGCTGCCGGCTAGAGGGGGGTGAATAGCCTGAAATAGAAATTGAAACCTTTCTCATCCTTTCAAGCCAAATTAAAAAACACTTGCATAAAAAGAAACTAATTAACAAAAAAGAAGGAAGAGGCAAATCAGTACTTGGTTTGCAATCAGAGAATTGTTAATCTAAGGCATGTAAAGCTTACTATCAAATTTCCTTTAGACGGAGAAGCCTCTTATAGCAGTTAAAGTACTCGAATATAAGGCTAAACAAAAGGTAGAATGTTTACAAGTGCTGTATCTAGCTTTTGGGATCAGGATTATATTTATAGCCCTAATTAGGGCGCCTAGGATAGTTTCAGGTGACTAGACGTGGATAAAATTTTATCAATGTCGCACTAGATCATGATAGTGCACGTTTCGATAAGTTTTCTAGTCTGGGTGCCTAGATCAGGCTGAACCGGTCCTCAATAGCTGGCTCACACCCAGGGCGCCTTGGCTTCCCCGAGTGATCCGAGCACTCAGAGTCTGGGCGCCTGGAATAGCTCCGGGTGCCCGAACTAGGGTCAACTCCAAGTTGACTTCCTATCTAGGTCTTCTTCTCCAGCTCCGTTCTGGGTGATTTTGGCCATCTAGAATAGGGCTCACCCGAACCCATTTTTCGGCCTTCTCGAGCAATAGTCCAGTCTGGCTTCTTGTCCCTCAGAATCACCACACACTTTCTTCTCGTCCACCAGCGTACTCTTCCACAGTGCCTCGTCCTTCAGACATACCGAGCCCGTCGACTCTCTCTCTCTCATGCCATCCTTCTCGTTAGCTACGTCTTTTGCTCGACTTCCTGTGCTCCTAAGCTTTTGCACACTTAGACACAAGGATCAAACCACAACAGAACCTAACTTGACTTGGTTGATCACATCAAAACTACTATGGGGTACTTACAAGCTCCCCTTTTTTGATGTGAGCAACCCAAGTTAAGTTAGGGTTAACAAAAAATAAATAATAGAAAACTAGCAAGTACATATTTTGCATTTAAGAAAAAAATGTGCAAAAATTAATGTACCCTCCCCCTTGACTTAACCTCTAGTTCTTTCCCTTTGATCATATTAAAAATGGGATATCTCATAAAAATAACTTTAAAACAAATTTAAATCAGAGTCTAAGGGAAAAGAAAAAACATTGACTATCATCCAGAAAAGATAAGGAAGATTAAGTTTTGGAAATCTAGATTTTTCTAATTTATATATTTTTTTAAAAAAATAAATGTTAGACTTAGAAAAATTCTAAAAATTTTATAATAGTTGAACAGTCAAATATTAAGCAGATATATTTTTTTTAAAAAAAAAATTGTATTATTTTAAGCATAAATAAATTTATTTCTACATAAAGACATATTTTCCAAAAAAAATATTTAAAAATAGTTATTAATCTCGAAAAATCTTAAAATATTTTATCAGAATGTATAATAGAAATTAACTTTGTAAAAATAAATAAAATTTCAAAAATTGAATTTTCAAGAGTTATTAATATTAAAAAAATTTATTTGGATAAATAATTTATAGAAAATTCACCAACAGTAAAAAAAAATTCTCTTAAATAGAGAAAATGACAAAGTTCCATAGAAAAATAAATTTTACAAAAAAAACTCTGTGAGATATTTTAAATGGACAAATATAATTTTTCTTAAATAATTCATACAAAATAATTTAATGGTCAGAAAAATTTAAAAATTTTCCTATAGATAAGTGATAAAATATTATTTCTCAAAGAAATTAAATTCTAATTAATTTCTAACAAAAATCATGCAAAGTAATTTATTTGTAAGCAAAAAAATTTAAAAAATGAAGCATGCATAAAAATTTAACCTAAGCATGATCTTTGAACCCAAAATAGATTCTTTCCTACTGGATTAATAAAAAATTTTCTTAAAATATATTTTCTTGATAATTTTCTGATTTGACCCTTATGATATCTAAAGTGCCAATTTAGTCTTTGATCATTTTTAAAATTTGAATTCAAACATGTAATATTTAACTTCTCTATTTGTTCTTGTAATTTTTCATTTTCTAATTTTATTTTGTCAAAATCTTCTAATCAACAAGATGTAGTTAGAATTCCTTTTAATTCATTATTTTATTTTAATAATTTATTATTATTATTTTCTAATTGACAAGAATTTTTTGATAAAATTTTAATAAATTTAAATAATTGATCAAAAGGTAATTAAAGATCGTACCTGACTTACCTTGTTGATCTCTGATACTCCCCGTGAAGTGCGGATTCCTTCTAATGTTACTTCCCCTTCATCTATGCTCTCGATACTCATTTCGGATGATTTTGCTTCGTCTTCTTCTTCTTGGTGACTTGCCACTAGCACAAGTCCGGCGAGGGCTTCGATCTCCGACTCGGACAACATTTCGTCCCACATTGCCTTTAGATTTCTATGCTTTGTCTTGATCAACTTCTTGCTCTTCTTCTTGTTCTTCAATTTTAGGCAGTTGTCATTGACGTACCCTTCTTCATCATAGTAGTAGCATCTTACCTTTCTTTTCAAAAAACTTTTTAAATTTCCTTACCATGAACACCATTTTGTTAATGTCAAGGGAAGCTTCGGATTCTGGTTCATCCATTTTTGCCTTTAAGGTAATATTGTGTTGGACTCCTTCAGATTTGCACATCTTGTTTCATCAACTTCAAATGTCGAAAATAACTCTTATAAAGTACTTACCTCTAGATCCTTAGAGATATAATAAGCATATACTAAGTATACTCATTCAGGGGTCCTAGGAAAGGTATTAAGTGCATACCTTAGTGAATTTCAGTTGGTTACCTTTTCTCCAAGATTCATGAGTCCGGTGATAAGTTCTTTGATCTTTGAGTGAAGGTGTGCTACGGTTTCTCCTTATTATAATCGAAGGTTGTTGATCTGGTTCCGGAGTAGATCCCGTCTCGCGAGTTTTGCTTCCGAGGTCCCTTCGTGTAGTTCCAGGAATTTCTCCTAGAGCTCCTTCGCTGACTTGTAGGCTTCGATCCAGTTGACTTCTTGCGGTGGTAAAATGCTAAGCATATGAAACTCTGTTTTGCCCAAAGTCGGTTTGCTCATTTTTCATCCATTGATATTCTTCTTGGCCCTCTAGTGCTACAAAACTAAACTTCATAATTAATAACAAATCAAAATCTATTTTAAAATATACTTCCATCTTTTTCTTCCAGTTCGTGAATTCCTCCTTGAACTTAGGTGGATAGATGCTCGGTCCGACCATTTCTTGTGCTTCGATCAATGATTAGATGCTCGGTCCAACCATTTCTTGTGCTTCGATCAATGATTAGTCCTCTTAAAGCGATGGGGCTATGATACCACTTGTTGGTCCCTTGGCTACCAGCTAAAGGGGGGGTGAATAGCCTGAAATAGAAATTGAACCTTTCTCATCTTTTCAAGCCAAATTAAGAAACACTTGCATAAAAAAAATTAATTAACAAACAAGAAGGAAGAGGTAGATCATTTACTTGGTTTGCAATCAGAGGATTGCAAATCTAAGGCAAATAAAGCTCACTATCAAATTTTCTTCAGGCGGAGAAGCCTCTTACAACAGTTAAAGTACTCGAATATGAAGTTAAACAAAAGGTAGAATGTTTACAAGTGTTGTATCTAGCTTCTAGGATCAGGGCGCTTGGAAGGATTCCAAGTGCCTAGACGTGGATATAATTTTATCTGTACCGCACCGAATCGTGATAGTGCACTTTCCATAAGTTTTCTGGTCTAGGTGCTCGGACCAGGTTCGAGCGTTCAAACCAAGCTGAACCGGCCTGTGACCACAGGCTCACACTCGAGGCGCCTTGGCTACCCTGGGTGATTTGGGTGCCAGACCAAGTCCGAGCGCTTGGACTAGGGTTAACTCCAAGTTGAATTCCTGTCCGGTCTTCTGCTCAAGCTCCGCTCTGGGTGATTTCAGCCATCCAGAATAGGGCTCATCCGAACTCATTTTTCGGCGTTCTCGAGCAACCTTCCGCTCCAGATTCTCGTCTCTTGGAATCGCTGTGCGCTTCCTTCTCGTCTGCCAACATACTCTTCCTCATGTCTCATCCCTCGAACGTACCAAGCCCGTTGACTCTTTCCCATGTCGTCCTTCTCTCTAGCTGCATCTTTTGCTTGACTTTCTGTGCTCCTATGCACTTAAACACAAGGATTAAACCACAACAAGACCTAACTTGACTTGGTAGATCACATCAAAACTACCATGGGGTATTTACAGGGAGTAACCCTTTTGATATGTGAAAATCTTTTCATTTAATCTATATGTTTGCATATTTCTTGTTTAATGAAATGTGTGGTTTTGGTTCGGATCTACCATATTAGCATGATCTCGATGTCAAAAGCATGAGATTCGCATCCTATAAGAGTTTGGGGATGAATTGAAAGGATAAGCCAACCCTCTAATCCATAGACACGGAGAGTCGAATATGAAAGTGCAACCCGATATGCTGCGAGGAACCCTAGGACGTCATAGAGCTTAATGGATCAAACCTAATTCTTTGTCACGTAGTAGGAAATGTGGTTAATTAGAGGTTGAGAGATCTACTGATAGGGTCCCCCTAGGTTTCAATCGCTAGTTACGATCCTTCCGAAAGTATACAATGATTAGGGCTGATATGTCATTGTAGATGCAAAATCTCATATCAGATACCATTGGATGGTCTTCCTACATAAATACCATTAAGGATAGGAAACCAAATTAGATTAGGTGTTTACAATCATTTGGGTGATACCGAAGTCCTAGAATTGTCCTTCACCACTAAACCTTATGTGGTCTCTTTGCCTCTCTACTTTCATCACACTTTGCTTTCCTTCCTTGATCACACTTTGCCTTCCTTCTGTGATCACACTTTGTCTTTTTTACTTTGATCACTCTTCCTTCTTTCTATGATCTTTCTGCATTCTTCTCTACTTCTCTCTCAAACCTCTCTTTCTTGCTCTCTCAACTCCAACTTTCTTTCTTGTTCTAGTGACACAGATAGACCCTTGATTGTCTAGATAACTTATTTTTCCATTCTAACTAGTACTTGATTCACAATCCTCATGGGATCGATATCTTTTATTACTTGACGACATCTCCATGCACTTGCGGATTTACCACACGCATCACCTTACTCCCTAAACATTAAAAACTTTTGAAGATGAGATATATTTTCATATAAAACTATTTTTTCCTGATAGTATATGATATAATTTTAAACCACTTGTATTTTCCATCAAGTAGAAGTTTATCCCCATATTTAAAAATTAACACTTAATCCCCTTTGACCTAAAGATAATAAATGACCAAAATAACTCATTACTTTGCTGGCTTGAATCCTAATTCTGAATGTTGAAATTATTGTGATTGAATCACCCTTACAGTAAAGTAACCTTAAAGTAACCTTAGACTTCTAGATAAAAAATGAAAAGAAAAAAAAAACTCCCACACGACCTTTGAAAGCTTAACCTTAACCTGAACTTTTTAGAAGGTGAAGTTGTTGAAGTCTTGTGCTTCTTCTTATATTTCATCCATCTACCAGAAGAACCCATATCCACCATTTTCTGCATGTAAATAGTAGTTGATATTCATTAAATATTAGTGATTTTAGATTTATGTGGTATATTAAGATACTTGAGTACTAATCTTGTAGTCATAACAGCCTATAAACTTCCTTCCTATATTTTGTAATATCTTTAATGTGCGTATTTGATGCAATTTTATCACATCAATATTTCACTCCTACTTCATTGTATGTCATATTTGATGATAAAGAGGAGATTTTTAATGATTGAACTTTATTCCATCTTTATTTGGTTTAGATTCATCAATAAAAATTTTAGCTCTTTTTTAGTTTAGTGAGGATGTAGAATAAGTTTTTGGATGTTTATACTTTTTAGAGTTGCTATTTTTCTGTTGTTTATGCTAATGCATATATGAATTTTGTGAATATTTTTTGTTTCGGGAACAAGTGAGATTTTAGACTTATATATAGAATAAGCTTTAAGTTTAAATTTTTAATTGTCATGTGAGATTTTTTATTTTTACTTTTCATTTTTTTATCTATAAGTCTCATATTACTTAGTTATAATAATTTCAATGTTTAGAATTAGGATTTAGGTCAGTAAAATAATGGATTATTGTGGCTATTTATTTTTTTTTTCCCTTTTGGACTTTAGGTCAAAAAGGATTAAGAGTTAGCATTAAAAGTGATCTAATGGCAAAAGTAAAAGTAAATGACAAATGAAAGTGAATTAATTAGGAATTTCAACTATTAAATGGAATAAGAAAGTTTGGACAACAAAGAAATTTTCAAAAAGATTTATCCAATGTAATATATAAAAAGGGAGAAATCAAGAATTGACAAGATAAGACTTCTTCCTAAAGGGAAATAAGATGAATAACGAGATTAGCAAACTATTAATAGATTTCAAAATTTTAAAGATATTAACTCATATAACATTAATACCCCACTTATACTTTACTTTTGCCTATGACTATAATACAGCGGGAGGGCACTACACATTAAAAAAAAAAAAATCCAAAAGGGATGGGTAGCCATGGGATACTGGACTTCTGAGCTACTCACCGCTAGCACTTCCTGATTTATCCTAGTAGTCGGTGGAAAATTTTCATGGAATCAAATCTATCATCCTAAGTTTGATGTTACATAGTTCAACATTTTTGACCCCAAGATAGGATGTCATGATTAGACTCTCCAATAATAGATTAGACATCTGAAATTTAAAACTTAGTTATGACATATTATGAAAGATTTTCTCTTTAATGGATAACGGATCTGAGAATGCTAGCTATCACGATGAATTTCTATATATATTTTTCTTATTTATTCATATGATTGGTAGGGAATTTTTATAGAACCGGACTGTAATTCCGAGAATTAGTTAAGTCTAACGCTTAGATACCGGATGCCTTCAAATTTTTTTATTAATAACTTTAAAAATCTTTCCATTTATTTATTATTGAAGCAACAATCAAAAGAGCTGATTAATTAGGCATAAACTGAAGGGAGATGAAGCGGTAATACATCAGTGCAACAACATCATCATCCTACAGGAAACAAAAATTAATGGCTCAGTTTTTTTTTCTTAATGCAATTGCTCGTCCAAGCACAAATTCATCACTTTTGATTTCCATGTGAAGAACTGCCTGAAAATACACACCTTAAAAGATAGAAGGTAATAAGTTTGTAATATTAGTGATGTAATATTACCAACATATTATAGATAGATCTCAATAAAAGGAATTAGTACAAAAACAAAAAATGCTTAAATCCTCAAACCCCCTAACAACCACTACACTTAGACCAGCAAACAGCTCCACTTAACACAGCCATCTAGAATAACAAATTTTGAAGCCGTTAAGAGTTTAACATCTAGCTGACTAGCAATTGTAATATTTAGTCTGAGGGGTTTGCATTTACTGAGTTGTATGCCCGAGGAAGGAAGTGGTAACATATTTCAGTTCATCCGCAATGCTTTTGCTGAACTTCTTGGGAACTAACATTTCAACTGGGTCAGAATGTTTTCTCGGACGCACCAAATCATAACCGGAGCATTTGAAATTTGATGTCCAGATTATTGCATACTAAAATTCAAGCACGAAATTTGGCAGGAGATCATTTGAGTTGGACAATAAATGAGAACAAACAAAACACTGACGTTCTTTCCAATTTTTACATCTAAAAACAAAGTGCCTTCATGATCAAATTGCAAATGCATACACCATCATGAATTGAAATGGTATATGAAAGGCAAAACAAAGTGACTGTGGAAGATGACATGGGAATGGTGAAGCAGTGGTGGAGAAATGATGTCATAGGAATGACTCCACAAGAACAGGTAGAAAAATAGACAAACATAAGACAAGATCTAAAGATTACCAAAAATAGTTTAATTTATATTTGTTTTAATAGAAAACGATAGAGATGAATGGTTGGTGCATCGAATGAATTATACACTATTTTCATAAAATTCTCAACTAATGTTCATACCTGTCAACTGCTTTAGATCTGAAGCTCTGAATACCCTAGTTCTCCTCGGGCCTACTGTTTTTAGAAGTTACATCCGAAATGAGTTTATAAATATGACTGATGGAGAATGAGAGTCAAAGATATCTTGTTTCAGAAAACATCATAAATCTAGTCAATAAATTTTTTCCCCCAAATAATTGTTTATATGATCAGCTTTAGGATAGGCAGAGCTATCATCATCCTAAATTAACTTCCTTGCATCAGATTGTGCCAAGATTTTATTAAATGTGTCTATTGATGTTATTGCAAGTACCAAAACTGGAAGCAAATAAATTGATACTAGAATATCCGATAAAAGTATAATACATACACAATAGAACAATATCAACACTCAAAAGATGCACCTCAAATTTCAGAAAAGAAAATCCTTTTAATATTAAAGTATAGATAACTTAGAACTAAGAAGGTTATCTAGAAGGATCCATCTTGGAACCTGATAACCATCATTTTATTGGGATAATTAAACTGTTTTTTATCACTCGTGTGTTTAAATATGTGATTATACCATATTGCACTAGTTAGATATATCTTTGGGCTTTAATACAAATTATTTTATATTTTATCTAAATATTTGAATTTTAAGATAATCATTGTGGCAAAAGGTAAATACGTTCGTCCCAGCACCTCCGTCAACCAGTCCTAAGACTAATACGGAGGAGGTAAATCATGGGCGGTTACTAGCTTTTGGAATAGTGACTAACACATAAGGAAAGTATTTACTTTGACTTTATCAAAATTCGAACCCCATATCTCATTATGATAACAACTTATGCGTTTATCACTGAACCCATCCGAGAGGACGATTTTTAAGACAATCATGGATCAATGGAGTCGAGTTCAAATTGAACTTAATTAAAAAGATTTAATTTAATTTAATCCGAACTGTTCATTCAAAGTTAAGATGGATCTCAACGATCGATGAAGATCCGAGCTGTCCAAGTTAGTAGGAGAGTAGATAGATTCTCACCATGATCAAATCTGGAATAACCTCAGCCGGCCGTTCAAATCCCATAGATTTAAAAATGAGAGGCTACGGTAAAAGGCACGGATTGCGATTTTTGACGGGGGCGTAAACCAGAGCTTCTTCCGATTCACTTCCTCCATCACCGCCGGCCACCGGAGCTCTTCCACCTTCATCCATCATCGAGTTCAAGGGGAACCCCTTCCTCATCCATCCACATTCATCCATCGACCACTACAGAAGCAAGGGGATTCCCTACTTCATCCGTGCGCCACAATCGAGCTCCGACCACCTACCTTCATCTACATCTCGCGACGCCAAGAGCTTCCTTCCACACCAGCAATCTAAATTCATTCATCAATGACACCGCATCTCCCAGCCGAATTCTCCACGTCGCGACGCACCGCAGCTGAGATCCGCCGAGCTTAAACCGAACGCCACCGAACCTTGTGAAGAAGCAAGGGGATCCCCTTCCTCTTTGGAAGATTCGGTACTATCTTCCTTTATTCCATCCACCAACATTTGCTGTCAATTACCTTTGCCGCCGCTGGTTCTTCTCCAATTTCTGATCAAACCCAGCTTGGGGTTGCCCTAGCTTATCTGTAAGAACCATTTGATGGAATACCTATGTTTTCTTGATGAATTGCGATCTTATTAGTGTAGGCTTCAATTTCCTCTGTTCCAGTCGTCAATTTCAGTTAGACTTGCTGTTTACATTCTTGATTGATTTAATTGAGAAATTAGAGTTGATCATAAATTTTGTTTCTGATTGTTTTCCTTAAATGCAGTAGTTTGGTTAGTTTAACTTTCTTGCTTTTCAATTTGCATTCCTAGCTTAGTTTCTTTAATTTTTTAATCATGCAAGTAGTATAGATTAGGTTAAGTTCCATTAGATGCTTTAGTTTCAATAACTGCTTGTGCTTTTTCAATTCATTACAATCGTAGTTTAGGTTAGATTAGGTTGTCTTTCATTAATCGTCTTTAGCATTAATAGCTTAACAACCAACCCCAACCCCCCATTCCAAATAAATTGAATCCTAAGACTATCTTCGCTACATTCCTTGTGAGAGATGATCCGAGCCATTCCCTATTGTTAGGGTCGATTTGTAGCTAGAGCGGAGGTGAATAGCTCGTTGCGTTCGTTGTCTTGATGCTTCGTGATGATGTGCAGCGGAAAAGAACTCGAAGCAAACACTTACAACACTAACAAGAGGATTTACTTGGTATCTATCTCAAGAAAAGACGACTAATCCAAGGATCCACACATGACGCTCACTCCACTAATAAAACTCTCCTTCTCGATAACTACCGGATGTGGAGAAACCTCATACAACACTCACACATACAACAACTCAACGCAAGAAGAAAAATACAATGAATACAAATAAAAAACTTTCTTCTTGCTCACTTGTTGCTTGTAGTTGCCTCTTGAACCTTGGAAGTGCACCAACATTTGTCCCCAAGAGCTTCCAAGAACTGACGAGAAGTGTCAAAGAAGATCGCGTGAAGATCGGGAAGAAGGTTTTTGCGTTTGAACGCTTTGTCGCCTTTATATCAGTGCTTTTAGAGCTTCCAATCGATTGGGGCTCCTCCCAATCGATTGTCACGTCAGATCCCAGCAATCTCAACCGTCCAAAACCTGCATCCTGTGCAACATTCGTATCCCAATCGATTGACCAATCGATTGGGGAGGCTTGAATCGATCGACTGATTGATTCAGAGCATCTCTGTGCTCTTTGTTGGAAAAGTCTGAATCGATCCACTGATCAATTTAGCTTTCTCACGTCACACGCGATTTCCAGCCCCCAATCAATCGGCTGATCGATTGGGGAGCTTCTGTTTGCGCGATAAACACCTCCAATCGATCGACCGATCGATTGGGCTACTGTTTATCGCAGCATTCTCCTAATTGATCTGCTAATCGATTGGGCTTTGGTCCAATCGATTGGCTGATCGATTGACCACCCTTGACTTGCTTAACTCAAGCTCAAGGGTCCCCAAATCCAACATCCAGTCAACCGTGACTTGTTGGAACTCCTCGTGCTTAGCATCCAGTCAACCTTGACCTGCTGGGACTTTTGACCTGCTGGGACTTTTTCACCAAGTGCCCGATCAATCCTTTGACTTACTTGAACTTTTCTCCTCGTGCCAAGTGTCCTGTCAACCTTGACCCACTTGGACTTACCGTCTCGTGTCGGGTGTCCAGTCCTTCATGACCCACTTGGACTTTCACCAGATGTCCGATCACCCTTGACCCATTTGGATTTTCTCTTGCCTGGCTTCACTCACCAGGGTTTTCACCTAACTTCACTCACTAGGATTTTCCCAATGCCCAGCTTCACTCTCCGGGACTTTCACCTGCCTTGCTTCACTCACTAGGTCTTTTACCTGACTTCACTCACTAGGATTTTCAACTACCTAGCTTCACTCACTAGGTCTTTCACCTGACTTCACTCACTAGGATTTTCAACTACTTAACCTCTAGTAAGGATTTTCTCAGTCAAGTATCCGGTCAACCCTTTGACCTACTTGACTCTTCTTCACATCAGACTGGTCAAACCTTGACCAGAGGGGAATTGCTCCAATAATCTCCCCAATTGGACGATTATGTTAGGACCTTCGGATGGCTAGAGAGGGGGGGGGTGTGAATAGCCTCCTCTAAAACTCAATCAATTTTCTCACAAAACTTTGTTAGCACAGCGGAAATAAACAAAAAGAAAACTGATGCAAAGAAGGAAAACAATCACCACTAACAAAACGATGTACGAGGTTCGGGGATAACTTGCCCCTACTCCTCGGCGTGTCCGTAAGGTGGACGATCCCTTGATCTTTCGGTAGATCACACCCCGGACAAATTCCGACTAAGTATTCCTCCTTCTCGGTGGAGTAACCTCTCCACAAAAGTCACAGAATAGATTTGACAATAAAGCACAATGACTTACAGAGTTCAGTGGCTAAAGGATTGAACAAATGAAACTTACAGCCACGAAGCAAAACGCACGCAAAGACAGAAGGAAGTCTTCAGCCAAGAGCTCAACAACACACAGCCTCTTGCTTGATCGACAGAGAGAGTTTTTCCAGAACCTTAGCAAACCTCTCTTCTTCCTTCTTCTTATTCTGCTTTCTCACTGTCCTGAATCACTGTCACCTGTGTCGAATCGCTGCAACCAACTCAGGCGTCGCCAATCACTCTTCCTTCTCATCTGGTTCTCTGAACTCACACCAATACCATCCATGGTCTTCATTGGTGTCTCTGAGCTCGAACCAATGAGCAAGAGTCCAACTGATCGCGGCCAGTGAACGTTGAAGCCCAAATTGCATCACTTACAGTGAAATACAACATAAAGGGCACTTGTTCTTATTCTTCTGATGGAGCTTCATTTGAAATTAACCAATGGCACGATACCTGCAACCTGTAACTCAAAAATCTCACAGCAGATGATTTGATCAGGTGAATCAGAAATATCAGAGAAGCAGCAGAAACAAACGACAAGTTGTGGATCGGTCAACAGACCGATCCATAGCTCTCTGGACCGATTAGGACTCATCCTGATCGGTCCGGGAAGAGTCTGATCGGTCTGTGGACCAATCAGCCTATGGGTGGATCGGTCCACAGACCGATCCCCCCTCTCGCTTTGAGTCCCAGCGTTTCTGATCGGTCTTTTGACCGATCAGATAGCCCACAGAATGCTTCTGTGTGGTTACTGATCGGTCCCCAGACCAATCAGATAACCCACAGAGAATTTCTGTGTGGTCACTGATCGGTCACGAGACCGATCAGGTGACTCATGTATCACTGGATCGGTCTGTCGACCGATCCAGACAACCAGAGTATCACTGGATCGGTCAACAGACCGATCCAATGTCTTGTGTTAGTTTTAGAGCCTCCCAGCCCTAAACCCTAACGTTTTCCTGGTCCAGAGAACGAGCTACCAAGCCCTCTCTGACCTAGTCCGGAGAACGAGCTGCCGAGCCCTCTCCGACTTCGTCCGGTCCAGAGAACGAGCTGCCGAGCCCTCTCCGACTTCGTCTGGTTCAGAGAACGAGCTGCCGAGCCCTCTCCGACTTCGTCCGGTCCAGAGAACGAACTACAGAGCCCTCTCTGACCTAGTCCGGAGAACGAGCTGCCGAGCCCTCTCCGACTTCGTCCGGTCCAGAGAACGAGCTACCGAGCCCTCTCTGACCTAGTCCGGAGAACGAGCTACCGAGCCCTCTCCGACTTCGTCCGGTCCAGAGAACGAGCTACCGAGCCCTCTCTGACTTTGCGTGCCAAGTATCCGTACTTGGACTTTTCCTCTCCTCATGATCATCCTTGATCATTAATCAGTCTGAGTTTAATTAATATCTGATACAAACTTAAATCAGTGTCAACATCAAAACAACAGCCAGGTCAGATTGTATCAACAATCTCCCCCTTTTTGTTGTTTGACAACACGATTTAAGTTTAGATCAGAAATGTTCATATTTCCATATTTCCCTAATTTTTTAGGGGAATCAAGATCCTCCCCCTAAGACAGATACAACACCATGTAAGGATAGGGGAATCAAGGTCCTCCCCCTAAAGCCAAACTTTCATTTATCTCTAAACTTAGTTATTCTCTCCCCCTTTGTCAAACACCGAAAAGGTGCGAATTAGGTAAGAAAACTTTAAAAAAAACTCCCCCTTAACCCATACTGTCTTTTTCTTAATTCACTTAGACAGTGATAAAGAAATAAGAGACATACAAGACATGACATATGAACAGCATATTAAAAACCAATAAGGAGTAAAACATAAAGAAAGAAAATAAACAGCATAAATAGAAGAAATCAGTAAGTATCCAGGACAGACATACATATCCAACAACCAACATCCAAAACATAGACAGTTAAAATGACATCATAGAATAATGTATATCAATCAGCCTCCTCATCATGAGGAGCATCAGCATCATCAACGGGAGGAATGAGTCCCTGAGGTGGCATGCCGCTGCTCGAGGATGGATAGCCCGGGAAATCCTGCGGAAGTGGGTATCTGGCCATCCAATCCATAATCGCCTGATGTGTCACCAGCTGTTGACTGCGTAAATCATCGTAGCGCTGGTCAATCCGAACGCGCAGCCCGTGAAGCTCAGCAACCAGCAGCTCATCGTGCCGATCAAAGCGACTCTCCAGCTCGGCGATCTTCCAGCGCAGATCAGGATCGACCTCTCCATCGTCAGCAGCAGGATGAGCAGCAACAGGAGCAGCTGCAACCTGTCGTGGAGGTCCCCGTGGTAACTCACCTAGAGCTCTCCCATCCTTCCACCAAACATCCCCATTTTGTCCTATGATACCAGACTTGAAAAATGCCCGCTTCCCAAGTCTGCAATCCTGTCTGACCATCTTAACTATTCTACCCTTAGAGACATCAATCTGAAGGGTCTCGAGCCAATCTGTAATTATATGCCCATAAGACATATAAACAGTGTAGCCGCTCGGCTCACTATAGGAGATGATCGAAGAGTAGATGCTAGATATGATGTCAAAGTCGAGATGCCGACGCAATCCATAAAGCATCAGGCAATGATATGGTCGGATCTCAGACAATGGTTTAGATGTGATAGGCAGAAGACAGTTTGTGACAATTTTAAAAAGAATGTAGTCTTGAGGACATAATCTCAAGGCTGCAAAAGTAGGAAAGTCAACATCTAGCTCATCAAGGCCACCCGGTCTCGGATGTCTGAAGAAGTACTCATAAATATCGTCAGATGAGATATCAAAGGGTGGAGGTAAAGGATTTGGTAAATCAGGAAATATCGAAAAGACATTACCGGAACACCTCCGACAATCGAGATAGTCAAAGAAGGATGAGAAACTGAAATCAAGAGTTCGCTTAGCAACTCTTGTTTTATAACCTACATCATTAGTCTGATGAAGGTTGTTATAAAACTCAGAGACCAAGTCATAGTTGATATCCCGTTCTAAGTAGACAAGTGAGTCAAGTTTGTAGTAGGCAATGATTTCAGACACAGTTGGACAAAATTTGTCCATGAATTTACGATCTACTGACCTACAAGGGAGTAATTTAAAGGTTCTTTGTCTAAAGGCTTCCTCAAAATTGTGGTTCGGGAATCTCCCGGAAACAGATGGTTGAGGTCGGGAAGGAGCCTTAGACTTCGACTTCTCAGGTGACTTAGAGGTCCCCTCACCCACTGGTTTCTTTCTAAGAGTTAACAAAGTGATATAATGGGGCAAACAAAAACCACAGATATGGTAAGAAATGAGACCGAAATGCCAAGTTCTAGAGAGGTAAGGAGTTACCTTGGTGCCATTGAAGCTTTGGCTAGAGCTTTGGCTAGGGTTTCGTCGTGCAAAGAGAAGAGAAGAGGTGAGGTGTAGGGAAGAGTCGGCTAGGGCTTCTGCGTGAAGAGGGAAAAGAAAGGATCGGGAAGTTTTAAGGGTTTTCTGATGGGTGTACAGTTGATGAAATGATCGGACGGCTGTCCGATCAGAGGTATCAGGAGCCTCCTGATCGGTCCATGGACCGATCCAGGAACATCCTGATCGGTCTGTAGATCGATCAGGAGACGATCAGTACTCGCTGATCGGTCCCTGGACCGATCAGGGAACTTCCTGATCGGTCGGTAGACCGATCAGAGAATGATCAGTGGCCTTGCGTGCCGGATTGATCTGATCGGTCTCCGGACCGATCAGGGAACTCCCTGATCGGTCTGTAGACCGATCAGAAAGTGATCAGTAGCGGGCTCTGCGTGCCAGGTTGACCTGATCGGTCCGTAGACCGATCAGTGTCTGATACTTAGATCTCTCCAGTAATTTCAGTAACTGAAATTAGTAATTTCATTAACTTAAATTCATAGAGATGTTCGATAGTTCATGGAAGTTTCTCTAGGAAAACTTCCAAGTTCAGAACCTAGAACCTGGAGGATCTACAAGCATAACGATTACCTAAAAATTATGGTCTGAACTTGTTTATAGCCCTAAAGTTGCAGACATTTAGAAAACACACAACTTAAGGTCTGAAAACTGAAATTTTTTACCTTTGTTATGTTCAGTTTCAAGTTTGTCAAAATATAACCAACTTGCTATCATTCTTTCAAGGACTTGTCCTAGTATCAATCAAAATCATGAAAAGCATCGTTCAAGTGTATCAAACAGTCCATCAACCAAAGTTTCATAATTTCTAGGTAAAGGTCCAACCAAGTTTCCTTGGTTGGAATATATGAGTAAGATCTAGGAACCAAATACACATGAATTATGTAATGGTCTTCCCCATATTCAATTTATGTCTCTTCAACCTAATTATTCAAGGGATGCATGATACATTTTGAATAATTCGGCTGATCCTAGCATCTCACCCCATTTCTAGCAAACAAAAATCATTTGTTAAACCTTATAGTTTGTGTGAGATGTTCCCAAGTTGCCCAAATTAATTTCCCTATTTCTCTTGTTGTTTTAATTGTCCTTATTGATCATGATGAAGTCCTAATGGCCTATTGAGCCAAACACATTCCCAATTCTCTCCTCAAATGACTAAATTCATTTTCCGGAAGAGGTTTAGTGAAAATATCGGCTAGGTTTGACTTTGACTCAACATAGGTGAGTGCAATGTCTCCCCTAGCTACGTGATCTCTAATGAAGTGGTGACGCACTTCAATATGTTTGGTCCTTGAATGATGGACTGGGTTTTTTGTTAGGTTTATTGTGTTGATGTTGTCACACAACACTTGCACTCCCTTATACGAAAGTCCATAATCTTCTAGAGTGTGGATCATCCACAACAATTGTGATACACTCTCTCCCATGGCAATGTATTCAGCCTCGGTCGTGGAGAGAGCAACACAATGTTGCTTCTGACTTGACCAACTAACTAATGATGAACCTAAAAATTGGCAACCCCCACTAGTGCTTTTCCGATCCAATTTGCACCCAGCGTAATCGGAGTCGGTATAACCTATCAAGTCAAAAGACTCCGTGCGAGGGTACCATAGACCTACTCGAATTGTGCCCTTAAGGTATCTCAGAATTCTCTTAACTGCAATTAAATGAGATTCCTTGGCACAGACTTGATATCTAGCGCACATGCCCACAGCAAAAAGTATGTCACGCCTACTAGCCGTGAGATATAGAAGACTACCAATCATGCTTCTATATTGCGTTAGATCAACCGGTTTTCCATTCTCATCATTGTCAAGGCGAGTGTTTGTCGCCATTGGAGTGGATACTTCCTTAGAGTCACTCATTTTGAATTTCTTGAGCATCTCTTGAGTATATTTTGTTTGATGGACATAAATGCCATCTCGAGTTTGTTTGATTTCAAGTCCAAGGAAGAATGTCAATTCTCCCACCAGACTCATCTCAAACTCACTTTCCATGTGAGTGATAAATTCATTCAAATAGCCCTTGTTGTTTGAGCCACAAATTATGTCATCGACATATACCTGGGCTACAAATATGTTTTCACCATCTCTACGCAGAAATAGTGTTGGGTCTATTTGACCTCTCACAAAACCCTTTTCTAATAGGTAAGTTGACAACCTTTCGTACCAAGCTCGAGATGCTTGTTTAAGCCCATAGAGAGCTTTCTTGAGCTTGTACACGTGGTTTGGAACTTCGGTATTCACAAACTCCGGTGGTTGTTCAACATAGACCTCTTCTTTAATGAAACCATTTAAGAAGGCTGATTTGACGTCCATTTGATAGAGCTTGAAGCCTCTATGTTCAACAAAAGCTAGCATTAAACGAATGGACTCTAATCGAGCCACAGGAGCATAAGTCTCATCATAATCGAGGCCTTCGACTTGACTATAGCCCTTGGCTACAAGTCTTGCCTTGTTTCTTACTATTTCTCCCTTTTGGTTTAACTTATTTTTGAAGACCCATTTGGTTCCAATAATGGTGGTCTTCTTAGGTCTAGGAACTAAGTCCCACACTTGGCTCCTTTCAAATTGATCTAACTCATCTTGCATAGCTATGATCCAATCAGGATCGTGCAATGCCTCATCAACTAATTTTGGTTCAATTTCTGAGATCAAAGCGACCTCATTAGACTCATTTATGAAGAATGATCTAGTCCTAACCCCTTGTTGAATGTCTCCCACAATCAGGTTTTGGGGATGACTAGAGGCTATCCTAGATTGCCTTGGTGTTGACGGTGCCTCATGAGTGATCTCACTAGACACAGGCAAGGGCTCAGTATCAGGTAAAGGATTAGACTGAGCTCTCTCTTGCCTTTGCTCATCGTCATCAGAGTCAACTTCGACTCTCTCTATGTTTTGATCATTTAAACTTAGATTTCTATGTTCAAATTGAATTTCTCCTACATCCCTTGATTGATCATTTGATTTAGGGATTTCTTCAAATGCTACATCCGAGGACTCTTCAATCAACTTAGTCCTATTGTTGTAGACTCGATAGGCTTTGCTGGTGAGAGAATACCCAACTAGTATCCCTTCGTCAGCCTTAGCCGTGAACTTTCCAAGATGATCCTTGGTGTTCAAGATAAACACCTTACAACCAAACACCCTAAGATGTTTAATTGTAGGGGGTTTCCCAAACCAAAGTTCATGGGGAGTCTTTACTAAAAACCTATGTATCAAGACTCGGTTTTGCACATAGCAAGCGGTATTTACCGCTTCAGCCCATAAGTAGCTCGGTAATGAGTACTCATTGAGCATGCTTCGTGCAGCCTCTTGCAAGACTCGGTTCTTTCTCTCCACAACCCCATTTTGTTGTGGGGTCCTTGGAGTAGAGAACTCGTGCCTATATCCTTTTTCTTGACAAAATTCTAAAAATCTATGATTTTGAAATTCTCCACCATGATCACTTCTAATTGTTTTAATTGTTGTCGATTTTTCATTTTCAGTTCTTCTACAAAAAGAAACAAAAACATCTATGGTTTGATCCTTATTTTTCAAAAAGAAGGTCCATGTATATCTAGTAAAATCATCAATGATCACTAAACAATATCTACTCCCATTCAATGAAATAACATTACTGCAATCAAACAAATCCATATGCAATAAATCTAAAGCAGTAGATGTACTTACAGCGCTTTTACCTTTATGAGCCGCTTTTGTTTGCTTACCCTTTTGACATGCATCACATAATTTTGTCTTTTGATACTTGATGCTTGGTAAGTCTCGCACTAATCCTTTGTTGGCCAGCTTTCAAATATTCTTCATGTTTACGTGGGCCAATCTTCTATGCCACAACCATGATTCTTCTTCTTTTGACATGAAACACTTAGCAGAGGCATTAGTAGCACTTTTAAAGGATACTTCGTAAATGTTATCTACCCTTGTGCCTACTAGTACCGTGTCAAGTGTGTCAATGTGTTTGACCAGACATTGACTTGAATGAAACTTAATTGTGTAACCCGTATCACACAATTGGCTGACACTTAGGAGATTAAAAGTCATCCCCTTGACTAGAAGTACATTTTTGATTTGGAGACATTCGGATATTTGAATATCTCCAACTCCTATAACCTTAAGGCTACCATTATTACCAAAAGACACATTACCTCTATTTTTGTTTTGAAGGGTGGTAAAGAGTGACTTGTCCCCGGTCATGTGCTTGGAGCATCCACTATCAACAAACCAAGTTGATAGATGCTCCCCCTTGACAAATGCCTCTTCATCATCCGAAGATGATGAAGCCGTGGTTGATGTATCACTTCCGGAGTCCGATTCCTCCCTTGCCATGAGCGTTAATTGACGAGTGCTTTTCTCCTTCTCTTCCTCCGATGAGCTTGAGGAGGATTCATCCCAAGAAGCTTTGAGAGCTTTCTTCTTCTTGGCCCTTTCTTCCTTCTTCTTGAGTTTCGGACACTCGCTCCGATAGTGTCCTTTCTTGCTACACTCATAACAAGTAACGTTAGTCTTATCAATATTTTGATCAATAGACTTACCTTTCCCTTTGTATCTTCGGCTCCTTCTCATGATTCTTCTCACGAAGTTGGCCATCTCGCTTGATGATGATTCACCTTCATCATCGGACTCGGAGGAGGATGAGGATGTAGGAATTTCTTTCTCCTTTTTCTTTTCTTTCTTCCTCCTTCCATCCTTGCTCTTTTCTCCTGCAACTAAAGCAATACCTTTCTCTTTTTGACCCTTGTTAGCAAATTCATGAAGTTCCATTTCACAAAAGAATTCATCTAACTTAATAATTGAAAGATCCTTGGAGACCTTGTAGGCATACCATAGATGACCACAAGGCATTCCTCGGAAAAGCTTTGAGAGCGTACCTTACAAGATCGCGATTTTCTACGCGTTCATCCACGGAATGAAGACCATTGATGATATCCTTGAACCTTCCGTGTAGTTCACTTACCGTTTCGTTCTCCTTCATGATGAGATTTTGTAGTTGGTTTAGGAACAAGTCTCTCTTGGCGATCCGAGAGTCTCGAGTTCCTTCTTGGAGCTCGATGAGCTTGTTCCACAAATCCTTTGCACTCACGAATGGACCTACCTTGACAAGCTGATCTTTGGCTATTCCACATTGTAGTGTGACCACCGCCTTGGCATCGGCTTGTCCTTTGCGAGTTTGCTCGGCGGACCACCTCGACGACTCTAGTTCCTTACCTTCTTCATCCTTCGGAGGTGTGAAACCTTCCTTGACCGAGAACCACATGGAGATGTCAGTCTTGAGATAATACTCCATACGACTCTTCCAATATTGGAAATCCACTCCATCGAAGTAGGGTGGGCGATTGGTACTAAAACCTTCCTTCATAGCCATCTTCTTGCTCTTTAGGGTGTTAATCCGGATAAAGAGCGCCTTGCTCTGATACCACTTGTTAGGACCTTCGGATGGCTAAAGAGGGGGTGTGTGAATAGCCTCCTCTAAAACTCAATCAATTTTCTCACAAAACTTTGTTAGCACAGCGGAAATAAACAAAAAGAAAACTGATGCAAAGAAGGAAAACAATCACCACTAACAAAACGATGTACGAGGTTCGGGGATAACTTGCCCCTACTCTTCGGCGTGTCCGTAAGGTGGACGATCCCTTGATCTTTCGGTAGATCACACCCCGGACAAATTTCGGCTAAGTATTCCTCCTTCTCGGTGGAGTAACCTCTCCACAAAAGTCACAGAATAGATTTGAGAATAAAGCACAATGATTACAGAGTTCAGTGGCTAAAGGATTGAACAAATGAAACTTACAGCCACGAAGCAAAACGCACGCAAAGACAGAAGGAAGTCTTCATCCAAGAGCTCAACAACACACAGCCTCTTGCTTGATCGACAGAGAGAGTTTTTCCAGAACCTTAGCAAACCTCTCTTCTTCCTTCTTCTTATTCTGCTTTCTCACTGTCCCGAATCACTGTCACCTGTGTCGAATCGCTGCAACCAACTCAGGCGTCGCCAATCACTCTTCCTTCTCATCTGGTTCTCTGAACTCACACCAATACCATCCATGATCTTCACTGGTGTCTCTGAGCTCGAACCAATGAGCAAGAGTCCAACTGATCGCGGCCAGTGAACGTTGAAGCCCGAATTGCATCACTTGCAGTGAAATACAGTATAAAGGGCACTTGTTCTTATTCTTCTGATGGAGCTTCATTTGAAATTAACCAATGGCAGGATACCGCAACTCAGTAACCCAAAATCTCACGAGATAATTTGATCGGGTGAATCGAGTGAATCGAAATATCGGAGAAGCGGCGAAACAAGCGACAAGTTGTGGATCGGTCGCAGACCGATCCATAACTCTGATCGATCGGGACTCATCACGATCGGTCAGGAAGAAATCGATCGATGCGTGGACCGATCGGCCTATCGTGGATCGGTCCACGGACCGATCCCCTCTCGCTTTGAGTCGGCGTTGATCGCTTCAGAATGTACGTATTGCTTCCGGTCTCGGACCGATCGGATAACTCGAGACTTTACGTGTCACCGATCGGTCACGAGACCGATCGGTGACTCATGTATCCTATTCGATGAACGCGCATGCACAATGAACTTAACTTGGATCGGTCAGCAGACCGATCCATATGTGTTGTTTAGAGCTCCCAGCCCTAAACCCTAACGCCTTCCTGGTCCAGAGAACGAGCTACCAAGCCCTCTCGACCTGGTCAGGAGAAACGAGCCGAGCCCTCTCGACTTCGTCGGTCACGAGAACAGTGCCGAGCCCTCTCGACTTCGTCCGGTCGAGAACTGAGCCATCTCGACCTAGGTCAGGAACGAGCAGTGCGAGCCCTCTCCGACTTCGGTCGAACGAGCTACGAGCCCTCTCGACCTAGTCCGGAGAACGAGTTGCCGAGCCCTCTCCGAACGAGCTACCGAGCCCTCTCTGACCTAGTCTGGAGAACGAGCTACCGAGCCCTCTCCGACTTCGTCCGGTCCAGAGAACGAGCTACCGAGCCCTCTCTGACATTGTGTGCCAAGTATCCGTACTTGGACTTTTCCTCTCCTCATGATCATCCTTGATCATTAATCAGTCTGAGTTTAATTAATATCTGATACAAACTTAAATCAGTGTCAACATCAAAACAACAAGCAGGTCAGACTGTATCAACAGATTACTCCTGCAATATCTATATATTGTTAAACATTGAAATCCAAACTTCAAGACTTAAGCTTGAGCCAACTCAAGCTCAGTCAACCTGGTCAACCTTGACCCAGGAATATTGCACCATCTCTCCCATTTTGATTTTTGACAATACCTTTAAGTTAGGCTAATCCCATAGTCTCAACTTTTTCTTTATGTCAATGCATGAATGAGGATTTCCTTAATTCTCTCCCTTTCCAAGAGATTATTCTCCCCCAAACTTTCCTAGAGGAGCAATGAAGGCTTAACTTAAATCCTACATTCTCCTCCTATTGGCACACATAAAAAACTCTCCCCTTGAAAAGTTACTCAACGTTGTTCACAACCTCACATATTGTTCACAACACTACAATGAATGTCTCATACCTTTCACTGTATCCAATGCTCACCCTTGAGAATTAAACCACGTCACATTGCTCATCCACGAGCATTCATCATTCCAACAATGAAGGTCCTATACCCTTCATTGTAGCCAATGCTCACCCTTGACCATTTCTCCTTGTTTTCATCATGAAAACTACCCTTAAATGTATATAAATATATTCCAAGGATTTAGGAGTGGTTAAAGGGACTAAAATTGGCTTAAAGTGTTGAATTCAGGCATTCCCAGCCAAAATCAGCCTTTTCAATCGATTGGGTTGAGACTCAATCTAATGGCACCATTTCAATTGATCCACTGATCGATTCCATGAGCTTTTATTCACGGAGAAAACACTTGAATCAATCCACTGATCGATCAAGGCAGAAATTAATCGATTGGTTGATCGATTCAGTGAGCTTATGCTCACAAGAAACTCATCTCAATCAATCGGATGATCAATTGAGCTTGCCCAATCGATCAATTGATCTATTGGGTTTCTGAATTTTTGAAATCCAATTTCAGTCGAAATTCAGAAAATGCCCTAAAAATTCTACAAAATTCTAAAAATCATGAAAATTCTTATAGACATTATTTAGGATATATACTATCATGGAAAAATAGTTTTATAAGAAAATACACCTTATTTTCAAATATTGACACAAGATTAGAAACTTATAAAAACTTCAATGTGTCTTCCAAGTTTGTGTCTAACTTTTCAATGATGATTACTATCAAAAGATAGCTTTCACCAAGGTTTTCCAAAGTATATTTAAAATATTTTTCGAAACCAATTTCTAACCATGTTTGATTCTGTCTGAAAGTCGATGAGATTGATGCTGGGGATGTGGTGCTCCTGTTGACCTCTGATGGACTTCGCTCTGACCTGCAACACAAGCAGCATTAGTTCCGAGCTAGAGAAGGGGTCCTCGGCGATGGCCTTCCGACGCTCAAGTCAATCTTCGGCGAAGCAAGAAGAAGAAGAAGCAACGAGAATTGTAGCGCAACAGTAAATATCGCATGTAACGCATACCTCTGCCGATGCTTGGACCCCCTTATATAGAGCTCCGGAAGTGCGCGTGCATGCTTCCAAAGGTGAGTATACATCTCAAAACTTTCCCTGAAAATATGTGTCAATAAAGTGTCCCTAACACAGTACCTTAACGGGCCGAGCATATCTCTGAAGTGATAGTGGAAACTTCCGTTGTACGATCTTCTGTCTGACCATGTCGCCTGTCAGCGGCACTAGCTCCCAAAAGGATGTGAAAAGATATCCTGCTATGTGTGTTGCTTGGTCGAGCGGAATAGCCGCTTGACCACAATTTTGCTATCCACGTGTTGTCTACTGTCGTGTCGAGCGGGATAGCCACTCGACTGGAAGTCCACTAACCAAGTGTTGTCCATCGTCGGGCCGAGTAGGATAGCCGCTCGGTCATAAATCCATTGTCCCCGTGATCTATTGCTGGGCTAAATCGGATGGCCGCTCAGATGGAAGTCTACTGCCAGTATGCTCGGCTGATGTTGAATCTGCTACTCGATCGAACGGAGGAGTTGCTCGGCTCGACATCTGTGCGTTGTCCCTTGAGCGTCGATTTGATTACTCCTCATGTCGAAGACGGTGGGTCGGTGCTTAATCCCCAGTCGGAGTATGATTTTCCCGACTGGCCAACACCGTCCACACATTGACCGTCTTGACTTTGACCTCCCTTGACCTCCACCGTGGCAGCGGGGTCCTTATCATCATTGCATCATAAGCCTCCCCCTCAAGTCTAGTCGAAGGAGGTTGTAGTCCGACTGACTGGACAATTGCGTGAGTAGATTCCCTCCCAATCGACCTTCGTCATTGTGTGTCCTCCGATCAGGATAAGACCGATCCTCACCGATTGGCTTGTTGAAGCTTGTCGCTCGGGTATAAGTATGCTCCCTCGATCCGATCGGCATGACGAAGGTTTACACTTATAAAAATTCTCCTTGAGATGTCTCGGGCAAGCATAAGCCAGGCTGATGTCACCTAATTTCTTGGAAATTATGCATATCCCCGCTCATTAAGGCTGAGTGCGCTACTACGCCTTCATTAATTGTCGACCCATGGTGGTGCACCACGTGTCACGCTCGCTGCCGTCGCACGCCTGACGTGACAAGCGTGATGTGACATTTGATGGTTTGAATTCAATGGTGAGATCTTAGCTTGGGTTTCCGCGACCTAGATCGGACAACTCCGGTCGGCCAAGCCCGGGCCTTATAAGCCCGTTGCGCCGCTTCCTTCGCACATTTCGCGTTCGAGTTCCCTGGCGTTCGACTTCCTGTTTCCTTCATTCTCCGGCGATCCTCCATGCTTCTTCTCCAATGATACCAGCTTTCCTGGTGACCTTTCTCCCGTAAGCCTTCTCCCCATCGCACTTGCCTTCAATCTTTTTTCGGCATTTCTTTTATGCTCCGGCGGCATTCCAGTGACCTTTTTCTTCCTTTTCGATCGCATTTCTTCCCCTTTTCATTTGTTTTTGCGATGGCAAGCTCTTCTAAGACGCTTGCTCCTATCCCTAGACTCTGGTACACATCCATGGAGTCTAGGTTTGATGGGGGCGACGTTGAGAGCTTACGCGATGCTTTTGAAATTCCCTTTGATCATATCATTCTGCCTTCTTCGTCTGATCGGCCCAATTCCCCGCTGACCGATTGCCTTTGTTTCTTCCTAGACCAATTTATCGCCGATCTGCGATTTTCCCTTCATCCTTTTATTCTAGCAGTTTGTAAATATTTTTGCATTTCCCTTCCTAAACTTGTGCCGAACTCCTTTCGACTGCTGTGTGGAGTCATCATGCTATTCCGTCTGCACGACATTCCTCTTATCCCCGGATCTTTCATTATTTTTATTACCCTAAACTGTCCGATCCGGGGACCTTCCTCTTCCAGTCACAAGTCGGTTTGGTATTCTTCGATAAGATGTCGATCTCTAACATGTACTGGAAAGAGTATTTTTTCTTTATGCGTCTTCCCGAGTGGCCGGACTTCCCGACTAGCTAGCAGCTCGAAGTGGCGCCTCAGCCTCCTCTGAAAAGCTATAAGAGCCGATCGCACTGCCTGAGCGTAGCCTTCATGCTAGTCAGTCAGAAATACAACATCCATAAGTTGCTGTTGGAGGGTGTCTTATATATCTTCGGCCTGAGTTCAATCCTCACCCGACTGCTGACTAGCCTAGGTATAAAGCTTCTTTAATTCCTCCTTTGATGCTAACTGATTTTTCCTTCTCTTTTGCAGCCGAAGTCATGATGCAGGCACGTATGGCTGGCAAGGCGAAGCTCAAGGACGTTGCGATCAATGCAGTAGCTGTTGAAGAACTAGCGAGTCGCAGCCTGCAGCCGGTCGGCCCACATGAAGAGCCCCAGGATGAGAGCGACGCGACTCCCATCTTGGTGAACGGAGGTGAGGCCAGCCGTGCGCTGAGCAGAGAAACGACCTCGGGATCTCAGCCTCCATCCGAGCAAGTCAGCAGATTGGAAGAGCGACGCGACTCCCATCTTGGTGAGCGGCTTCCTGATGAGTGATTGGAAGAAATATCCCTCGGCGAGCCCCTGGGTGAAGGCGTCCATCATGGTGTTGGACGAGACCGAGGGAATGTTCATGGTCACTTGATTGAAGCGTTGAATGTAGGCTCGGAGCACTTCCTTGGGTCCTTGCTTCAAGGCGAAGAGGCCGACGCTTGTCTTTTGGTAGCATCGGCTGCTGGTGAAGTGGTACTGGAACGCGGCTCGAAAATCCTTGAAGCTTCGTATCGAGCCGTCCGGCAGCCTTCTAAACTAGCGCTGCGCCGATCCAGAGAGAGTTTGCACTTCACTCCGCCCGTGTACTGGTGCAGCGTAACTTCATTGTCGAATTGATCCAGGTGATCATCTGGGTCGGTTGACCCAGAGTACATCCTGATCGCCAATAGGGTGTAGTGTCGGGCCAGAGGGTCTTGTAAGATCTCCTCTGAGAACTGCATGTTGATCCCTTCGGGAGACATGACACTTCAGGCACTTTGCCTTTCCGTGCGTCCCAAATAGGAGCATCGTCCGAAGACGATCCCCACTCCTGATGAGCTTGGGCTGTCTCCGATGGGGTTTGGAACAAGGCTCGATGGAAGGGGATAGGCGCGGGCGGCGCTTCCCCCTGGGAGCCGGTCGGTCTTCGGTTTTGCCCCCATACAGAGGGTTGCTCCGTTCGGTCTTCTTGCCTCGCTCGCCTATTAGCCGCCGATGTTGCAGGCTGCAGAGCTATCTGATCGGCTAGCACCTATTGTTGTTGTTGCTCGATCATTTTCGCTGCTCGTGCTTGCATGAGCATCTTCACCTCCTCCTGAGTGAGCATCACGGTGGTTAGTTGTCCAGCGTCTTCCATCTTCTCGACTCAGATTCAGGTGACGTTCCCACATATGGTGCTAAATATGATCCTATCCGAAAGTCGATGAGATGGATGCTTGGGATATGATGCTCCTGTTGACCTCCAATGGACTTCGCTCCGACCTACAACACAAGCAGCATTAGTGCTAAGCCAGGGAAGGGGTTCTCGGCGATGACCCTCCGACACTCAAGTCAATCTTTGGCGAAGTAAGAAGAAGAAGAAGAAGCAACGAGAACTGTAGCACAACAATAAATATCGCTTGTAACCCTTTATATAGAGCTTCGGAAGTGCGCGTTCACGCTTCCAAAGGCGAGCATGCATCTCAAAGCTTTTCCTGAAAAGATGTGTCAGTAAAGTGTCCCTGACACAGTACCTTAACGGGTCGAGCATATCTCTGAAGTGATAGTGGAAACTTCCGTTGTACGATCTTCTGTCTGACCATGTCGCCTGTCAACGGCACTAGCTCCCTAAAGGATGTGAAAAGATATCATGCTGTGTCTGTTGCTTGGTCGAGCGGAATAGCCGCTCGGCCACAATTCTGCTATCCTCGTGTTGTCTACTATCATGTCGAGCGGGATAGCCACTCGACTGGAAGTCCACTAACCAAGTGTTGTCCATCGCCGGGCCGAGTAGGATAGCCGCTCAGCCGGAAATCCACTGTCCCCGTGATCTATTGTTGGGCCGAACGGGATGGTCGCTCACCAGAAGTCTACTATCCGCATGCTCGGCTGATGTTGAGTCTACTGCTCGACCGAGCGGAGGAGCCGCTCGACTCAATATCTGTGTGTCGTCTCTTGGGCGTCGGTTTGATTACTCCTCGTGTCGAAGACGGTGGGTCGGTGCTTAATCCCCGGTCGGTGTATGATTCACCCGACCAGCCAACACCATCCACTCGTTGACCGTCTTGACTTTAACCTCCCTTGACCTCCACCGTGGCAGCGAGGTGGGTCCCTCATCATCACCGCATCAATGTTCTTTGAGCTCACTGCACATGACTTGTACATTAGTTTTCCCAATGATTGGAGTACACATAACTATATGTTTTGATGAAATCAAAACTCAAATAGATATACTAAATCAACATCTTGAGTCTTGATCATCATCCTAGCATCTCACTTGTATTTAATGTATACTAAAACACATAGAAGTCACCTTATAGTTTTTGTGAGATGTAGATTTTGGTTTTGCCTTAAACTAGGGATCATGCATATCTATCTAGGTATTTTAGGAATTATGAACATCTACCTAGGATGTCACTTGTTAGTAAATATCATTCTCCTTAATTACAAGGAAAATAAAACAATGCATGATGACTTATGACATACATTAAAAAGAAATGATTTTCAAAAGAAAATATACTAATGCTATATGATGTATGTATGACATGACATGGTATTTTTGTTTGTTTTTCATTATAAACATGAATGCAAATATGATGTCATGACATATGATGGGCAAACAATCATGGTAAATTAGCATAAATAAAATATACCTAGATAACCTACCTAAGTATCCTTAATCTTTGATAAATCTAAAATTGATCCTAGATTTGCTCTCATTTTCTCAAGAAAATTCCAAAACCCAACTTGTTATTTCTTTTACTCTTGATTTGTTGTGCCAAATAAAATTAAGTCCAATTCTTCAAATTTTGGCACATTTTACTTTTCCAAAGACTAATCAATATATCCTTTTCATTTTTAAAGGTTAACAAAAACCTCGGAAATGCCTCCAAGTGTCAACTTTATCAAGGTTGGATTACCCACCCTTCCCAATTTAGAGTTGACACTCTCTAAACCCATCGAGGGTGTAGAGAATATACTCCTCGAAACCCAAAAACTATTGGTGCTCCTTGGATGTTCTAGGTATTCACTTGGGATAACTTCCTAATGACCTTTATAGGCTTCTTAGGAGCCTTGGTCATTTTCTCTAGGTCAACTCTAGGGATAGCTTCCCTTGTGACCTTCTTGGTGACTTTCTTTGACTTTTTAGAAGTCTTAGCCACATTTGTTGTTGCAAAGATACTCCTAGGGATAACTTCCCTTGTATCCTTGACTTGACTCCTAGACCTTGGATTGGTTCCATAAGTATATGAAACCCTATGATATGAAGCTACATCCTTCTTAGCCTTAGGTTTGTATCCCAAACCTCTATGGCCATTGGATGACTTTTGGTTTTCTAAACCTAGGTTATGCTCTTTTTGCCCCTTAAGGATACTTTCCATCCTTTTTAGGGTCTTTTCAATTTTGTCAAGCCTTGACCTCAAGATTTGATTTTCTTTCCCTAAACCCCTAGATTTTGATTTATCATTAAATCCTTGAGCATTTCTATTTCTAGGCTTATAACTAAGGTCCTTAGTGTTCTTGCCTAGTTTATCTACCTTCTTAATCTTAGATGAGGTAGTCTTGGCATGAAGAGCTACATATTTTTCTTTAATCCTATCATGCCTTATATTTTTATGATAAATAACATTAAAATGATATAAAGTTGAACTAGCATGCTTTTTACCATGACTTAAAGAAATTGGCTCAACAAATGATACCTTGGGTTTGCTCTTACAAGCTCCCCCTTGACTCTTGCTTCCTTCTTTGAGCTTGGTTGGTTTCTTCCCCTTTGAACATTTGCTTCAATAATGTCTATTTTGCTTGCACAAGAAATACACAATGTGTTCCTTGCTCTTCTTTATCACGGGGCCAACCTTCTTAGGCTTTTCCTTAGCCTTGGGTGCCACTTGACCCTTCTTTTTGGTCAATGTGGAGCATTTACTCTTGTAGTGCCCATGTTCCCTACACTCAAAGTAAATAATATGATTTTTATTATTAATTGAACTACTTATACCTTCACGTGTAGGGATGACACTTGATCCTCCATTTGATGTCTCTTGATTTTTGGAGGATGCCTCATCTTTTTCTTCTTCACTTAATCTGGAAGTAGAAGCTTCTCCTTCTTCTTGGTCTGGAGTCACCGAATGTCGCTCCCCCTCAATCCTAGAGGTGGAGACTTCTCATCTTCATCTTCATCTTCATCTTGTACATGGAACAAAGAGTATGCTCCCTCTTTGCCATTTTCATTGCATTCCGTTGAGGATGAAGCCTCTTCTTCTTCCTCCGATGTTGAGAATCTCACAACTTCGGGCTTCTCTCATTCTTGATCCAATGAGTTGCCCTCTTTGGATTTTTCTTGAATTGGTACAGTGGAGGATTCCTCATGAACTTTAGCCAATTTGCTCCATAGCTCCTTGGCATCCTTGTGTTCTCCAATTTGAGTCAAAATATTGCTTGGCAATAAATTAACCAATAGCTTGGTCACTTTATCATTAGCCTCACATCTTTGAATTTGCTCTTGGCTCCACTTGCTCTTCTTGAGAATTTTTCCTTTGCTATTTGTTGGAGCTTGGAAACCTTCCATTAGAGCAAACCATTGCTCTATGTCTATCATAAGAAAATTTTTGATCCTTGAATTTCAAGAATCGAAGCTCATTGATGTGAATGGTGGAGGCACCCTTGTGTTGAAACCGAGTCCATCTCAGAATTTCATCTTGAAGTTGAGCCTTTTGAAGTCTTTGACTTTGATGAACTTGCTTCAACTTCTTCTCCCTCTAGTTTGTTGCCCTTTCCGGCGATGATTTCGGTGAAGAGCGACCTTGCTCTGATACCACTTGGTAGGGTCGATTTGTAGCTAAAGGGGGGGGGGGGTGAATAGCTCGTCGTGTTCGTTGTCTTGATGCTTCGTGATGATGTGCAGTGTAAAAGAACTCGAAGCAAACACTCACAACGCTAACAAGAGGATTTACTTGGTATCCACCTGAAGAAGAGGTGACTAATCCAAGGATCCACACACGACTCTCGCTCCACTAATAAAACTCTCCTTCTTGGTAACTATCGGAGGTGGAGAAACCTCATACAACACTCACACATATAACAACTCAACGCAAGAATAAAAATACAATGAATACTAATAAAAAAACTCTCTTCTTGCTCACTTGTTTCTTGTAGTTGCCTCTTGAACCTTGGAAGTGCATGAGCATTTGTCCCCAAGAGCTTCCAAAAACTAGCGAGAAGTGTCGGAGAAGATCGCGTGAAGATCGGGAAGAAGGATTTTTGCGTTTGAATGCTTCGTCACTTTATATCTGTGCTTCTAGGGCTTCCAATCGATTGGGGATCCTCCCAATCGATTGCCACATCAGATCCTAGCGATCTCGGTTGTCCAAAACCTGCATCCTACGTAACGGTCATATCCCAATTGATTGACCAATCGATTGGGAGGAATCGATCGGTTGATCAATTCAGAATGCCTCTGTGTTCTTTGCTGGAAAAGCCTGAATCGATCGACCGATTGATTCATCTTTCTCGTATTACACGCGATTTCTAGCCCCCAATCGATCAGCTAGTCGATTGGGGAGGCTTCTGTTTGCGCAATAAACACCCCCAATCGATCGATTGATTGGGCTGCTGTTTATCGCAGCATTCTCCTAATCAATCGGTATCGGTTGATCGATTGACCACCCTTGACTTGCTTAACTCGAGCTCAAGGATCCCCAAATCCAACATCTAGTCAACCGTGATTTGTTGGAACTCCTCGTGCCTAGCATTCTGTCAACCTTGACCTGCTGGGACTTCTTCACCAAGTGTCCAGTCAATCCATTGACTCACTTAGACTTTTCTCCTCGTGGCAAGTGTCTGGTCAACCTTTACCCACTTGGACTTAATGTCTCATGCCGAGTGTCTGGTCCTCCACGACCCACTTGGACTTCCACCAGATGTTCGATCACCCTTGACCCATTTGGATTTCCTCGTGCCTGACTTCATTCACCAGGTTTTTCCATCCGCCTAGCTTCACTCACTAGGACTTTCCATTTGCCTAGTTTCACTCACCAGGACTTTCCATCTACCTGCCTTCACTTACAAGAACTTTCACCTAGTTTTACTCACTAGGATTTTCCCACTGCCCGACTTCACTCATCAAGACTTTCACCTGCCTAGCTTCACTCACTAGGTCTTTCACCTAGCTTCACTCACCAGGATTTCCAACTGCCTAACCTCTAATTAGGACTTTCCCAGTCAAGTATTCGGCCAACCCTTTCTCCTACTCGACTCTTCTTCACATCAGACTAGTCAAACCTTGACCAGAGGCGAATTGCTCCAATAATCTCCCCAATTGGATGATTGCTCCTGCAATCTCCCTATATTGTCAAACATCGAAACCCAAACATCAAGACTCAAACTTGAGCCAACTCAAGCTCAGTCAACCTGGTCAATCTTGACCTAGGGATATTGCACCAACACCTATGCTGTATTGGTGTAGAGAGGGTTTTAGTAATATTATATGTAAATGTTTCATGACAACACGCTGGCACTATTGTTGGGGAATTGTTAGCGGTGTGTGATAATTTTAGGATTGGTTTATTTTCTTTTTGTCCATAAAAAAATTGGAAAAAAAATTGTGTCATGTGCTTAAACGTTCATATATCCATGTATTTGATCTTACATGTTTCTTTTAATCTTTTTTGTTAGTGTTTTAGTGTAAGAATAGGAAATTTCCTATACATGCAACCATGGATTCTAATTTTCAGCAATTTGGACGTGTCAATGAGACTTATGGTTATGGTTGGGGAGAACAATCAAGTTATCGGGGACACACAACATGAATTCCTGAGCAGTCTTAGTATTACCCACCTGAACCTAGTACTATCAGCCTAAACCTCAAGACTCCCAACCTTAGCAACAACATAGGTTGATACTCTTATCCAACATATCAGAGCCAATATGGATTTTAGGATGATTCAATGCCTACTTGGCCACAGTCATTTCAATAGAGTGAGACAACTCTCTAGGGGACATTCCAAGATTACAGTGTAGATACTCCTGTTCATAGTCAAACAAAAACATCAAGATAGAAACTGAAGGAGGTTATGCAACAATTTTTATTACAACAGTAGAGAACTGAAGCAACATTATAGAATTTACAAATCTACATAGATCAAATTACAACATCCATCAGACAGCTACAAGCACAAAGTTCCATTGAGGAGATGAATTATAAGAACTTGTGACAATCCTGACCTTGATTTCACTCTTTTATGAGACTCCTCTAGCTTTTGTGTTGTGATGTTGTAATGGTAAATGATCTTGACTCTGATGATATTGTTGTTATAGATATCGTTGATGATGTAGGTGATGTTGATGATAATGGGGAATTAACTGAGTCTGTCTATGCATTTGTTGATGACGGAAGTGTAGAGACTTCTAGTGTAAGACCAAGTCCTAAGAATCATTTCCTTTGGTTGCAAAACCACCTGAGCCAGAGCCCAAGTTCTAGAATCTTCAGATACCTCTCAACATTGCAAGGTTAGTATTTCTTCTGAATTTTTGAAAAATTTCATGCAGATGCCTATAATTGATTTTATTGGATATGATTCATTTTTCAATACATGCTCGGTAAAGATTTATTCTATTTCATCTGTTTCTTATCACATATGTGTGCGGGAGGTGCTTTCTTTCCTTGGCTTGCAGGTCTTGTAAAAATCAAGCTTTCGGAGTACATACTCTAATTGAACTACCTCCAACAGCCAAGAAGAGCTTTCAAGGAGATAACAAAGGAGGGAGTGGTACTTCATAACACTTATTATACGAGGACAGCTCTCTCTTCCATTTGAACCATCCCATTACGGGTGTGACTTCTACTTCTGAATTGCCTACAACTGCTAGGAATAAAGAGGAGTCCGTTCTTTTTTTTTTTTACTTTATACTTTTCTTCACCTTTATATTTTGCTTCCATACTTTGTTTCCATACTTTGCACTTTGTTTAATCTATATTGCATATTTGGTTTCAAATAAACATTTCCTAGCAGTAATACTTTGAGAATCATGAAAGCTCTTTTAATTTGACCGTCAAGTTCTAGGTCATTTGATATGATTGAATGCTTCACTTGCATGATATTGGTTAGTGTGGTAATGAAATCTATTTAATTAATTGAGTTTGATTGCTAAAATTATCTAGAGAGGAATACCTCAAGCCTATACTTTATCCTCTTCTTGTGTGATATGCACTCATGACAATTGAACTCTAGAACTTGCTGCTCTTTTTTTTTTGAAATTACGATATCATATGTATGCATGAATATGATCAAGAATATTCCTTTTCCCATTCTTCCTTTCAAATTCTAGTTGAATAATCGACATGGTTCATTTTGTCTTCTATCATAATTGATTTTCCCTACTCCTTTGAGCGTTTGGTTGATAATTTGACGAGTTAGATTTTTCGAGATGAGAAAATAAAATCTAAGTATGGGGGAGGTGTTATGTGTTTGAATTTCATGGAAGCTCCCTTCACCATATTGATTAAGAATTTTGAGTTTGGTAAATGGTGGTTTGAATGCACTAAGTGCAAGTCAGGAATAAAAAAGGAACAAGTTGGTTGAGTTGTTTGATGCAAACATCCGTAGTTGGTTGGTTTGGATGAGAGTTTTCAAGTGTGGATGACCGAGTGTGGAGTTTAGATCAAATTATGTAATGGAAACTTGATGTATCAGCTATTCAAAGTTTGAATCAGTATCTGAATAAATGTATGAGCCGTAAGTTGAGCTTGTGCGGTTGACTTACTGAATTCTGTTGCTGAATCTGTAAGCTGAAATTAGTTCCCTACTCTTCCTGTTGATGAAGGAGCTAGTCTGATATTCTGAGGGAGCCTAATATCTGTCATGTGATCATAATCTCTCTTCCAATTAAGTATACTTGACTGATACAGGAATCATTCATTATCCAGAACTGAAATGCAGGAAAATGCATTAATGAAAATAGCTTGAAGGAACTATGGTGTATCAATTATTTGCAGGTTTCTAATCAGAAATCAAGTCCAAGTGAATCTTTTGGGTTCTAATTGTTATTTGGTGTGCTACCCCTATCAAGTTGCTGGTGTTTCAAAACTAATTAGACTCAAGAATCTGAATTTTGAGACTAAACCTACAGAAGCTGATTTCTGAAATGTAGAAATCAGGTATTGTTTGAAAAAGAATGCAAGGAATAGTTGTTTCTTTATCTAAACAACTTATTGCAAGTGCATGGAGTTTGATTTGGTACTTCACCAATACAACACTGGCCCTTGCAGTCCTAAAAGATCTTCATTGACTCACAATTCCTGTAACTGATCTGTAGCAGCAGATTACAGAAACCAGCATCCATTTTGAACTTCTGAAAGTGGATTCCAAATGTCCGGAATTCAGAAGATTGTTGAGATTGAATCTGATATCTGATCAGTAATCCCAAGAGCTGTGTGAACAGCTTAGATCAAATTGTTATTTTCAAAGGAAGGAGTTGTTGGATGTTAACAAACTTTTGTTTGTTGGAATTATGTAGAATTTGCATAAATAAAACAGCACATGATGTACAAACATAAATCTATTGTATGCCAAGTTTCTTATGCAGCTTCTTGATAAGTGAAAAACTTAAGTAAAGATTTTGTTTCATTAGTACAAGTGATGCCTTTCTTTCTCAAGTCTTTAATGATACGAGATCTGGTTTCATGGAGCTGAATTTTAAAGAATTGTGCCTTTGTATCAAATTTTTAGGAATTGTAGATGTAGAGACTTATATCATAGGAATTGAAGTAGAATTTCTGGGCTTGAAATTGAATTGTTTAGCATCAGTCGTAGTAGAAGCATGTAATTGAAGTGGTGATATACTGATCATCCAAAACATCTGAAAAACAAAACTGTTTCAACAAAACTTGATAAGACAGAATTTTGTGCCAATTTTCTCACTGTAATTGTCTAGAATACAAACTGAATTTCAGCCATATCAATTCAATGTGAAATGTGTTTCCTTGTTAAGCTTAGCTATTCATGACTCAAGCTGGAACTACCTTGAATTCCAAATTTTGAAAGTTTGGAAAGTTATCAATAAATCTGTTTATGTCAAAGAGTTTAAATTGTGACATAAATTTAAATTGTTTTGTGCGAAGCTATCTTACAAACTTCTTGGACAGTGACTAATCCTAGTTAAGCACCTAACTTGCAATGTTATTTGATGTTATCAACTCAGAAGCTTAGATGAAAGGGGTGCTAGAAATGCAGAGACAGATTGAAATTTTGGATTTTTGAACTGTGTTGTTGTTGGGACATCAAGTTATGGTTACCTTTTCAACCATACAAAGATGACTGTATCTTTCCAACTAATCAAGGGAAAAGTGTCGACTATAACTCAGAAAATACATTTGAAGAAAATGCTCAGAAATGTGGAATTCAGAGAATTTGAAATTCCTAATTTTGTAAAAGCTGAATTGAGGAGTTCACTAACTTCCACTCCAATCCAACTGTGGAACCAATTGAGATACGATCTGATTCTGAAGCTATGGATCCCTTGGAATCTGCAAATCTTTGAGCTCGGAACCTAAGTTCGATTTCCTGAATGGAATTCTGATACTTTGGATCTGAATTTTGGATAAATTCTGGTACAACTAATTGAACAGCAATGTTTGCTCAATTCTTTGAAACAAATCAAAATCTGTATCCATCTGAATCATAACTCCTGCTTACAATTAGTATCAATCTGTGCAGAATCCAGATGTTAGTGATACTGGGCTCCTGTTTCATCATATGCTACAACTGAATCTGATCTGATTTCTGAAACTTCCTTGAATCTGAATTTTTGAACCCAATTTCTTGAATTCCTTAAATCTGATTGTCTTATCTGAATTTCTGAAAATGATACAATGTAACTTGTATATGAGAACTGTCAACAAGGAGCTTCCTGAGTTTGGCAACCTTAGAAATGAAATTGCAACAGAAATAATAATTTCAATATATGCATTGCATGACAGAATAATTCAATTATCCTTGTTGGGTTCCATATTGTCAAACATGCATTTAATTCTTGGATGTTCATGCAACAAAGTTCAGATCTTTTATACGATTCTGCTGCAATGAACTTAAGATTGCTACTCATGGCACTAATGGGCCCGATGTTTCTGACAGTGCTTCATTTTATACATTTGGTATTACATGGGTCAGAGCATTGCCTACAATTCAATTGATGGAAATGCAGTTGATATTAGTGCAACAATATTTTCCATGAAAGACAAGCTTGACATCACAATGGGTGTAGCTGTTGGATAATCTACACAGATATTAATGTTCAATATTCCTCTGCCACAACTCTTTGAAACAAATTCTTTTGAGTAATCCGTTTCCAAATTTTTGGAGAAGCAAATGTCAGAAATTGTTAGACAAAGGGTGAAGTTGATACAATGTAGCAATTAGGAGAGAAAATTGGCACACTACAGTTATAATTTTGATGTGGGAAGATTTTAAGAATTTAGAAATACTCAACACATCAACAAGAGGTATTCTTTTATATACATTAATTGGCCAACTCATCAGGTTATCATTCTAATACTCTCCTCTTTTCATTTGTTTCTTTCCTTCTACCTATTTTGCTTGTTCTCTTATTTCCTTTACAATTCCTAATAAATTCTTTTGATTCATGCATATTATATTTTTATGTTAGCAAACTTATAGTAGTGTAATGTTGTGAGTAACGTTAAGTGAACCTCCATTTTCATATATGGCCATGACACTAGAGTGAATACCTATCTTGTGAGATCACATCTTTCTTATTTTTTCAAATGGATTGAAATGTGTGCTTACTAACTTTTGTAAGGATTGAATTTATAAATATTTTATTCTTTTAGATGTTCTTAGTTAACTACCTTTTACTATTTCAAGGTACTATTAAGAAATTAATTTAGAGATGTGTTTTGTTTTGTTTCTTAGTTTTGTTTGCTTGCCCAGGAAAGACTATTGATTAAGTACTAGCCAAATTTGCAAAGCAAGTTCTCTAGAGGGGATGTTCTAGATCGTATGATTAGAGACCCTTAGTGATAGAGGGTGTCCCTTTAACTTGACCTTCTAGATCATTTTGCCTTGAAATAGAGATCAATTCTCTACAAGGGATTGTCTAATTAGAACTTAATGGGTTTGCCCCTATTCTATGTTAAAAAGTGATCTGTGTAATTTAGACTGTATGACTAGGGGGTGCTCATATGACATGGGGTATCCTTTTAACCGGACTTTCTACGTTACCTCCTCTACTTAATAACATTGAAATCCAACGGGATAAACATTATGATGTAATCATCATGTGGTTATATTGGTATTTAGTTAGGGTTCCTACAAGAATATAAATGTAGAGGATAGAAGATAACAATTCATAGTATATCAACTAACATTATAATGAAATTGAAATATTAAAATCATTTTCCCAACCAACTTTCCAATCTCAAATCCTCCATACCTCTCTTTCTGCACTCTCTCTCTCTCTCTTAATCTTTTATTCTTAAGCTTTCAAACAACATTTCGATAGTCTAGATTATTTGCTTCTTAGACTCATCTCTAACTAATATGAACGAGGATCCTCTTTGTGTTATGACTTTAGTGATATTGGGAGAGACCAAGAGAGATCATGAGAATAAGTGACAAAAAAAACTTGGCTTTGATGAGGTCATCTTGAGCTTCGTTTCTCCTCAACTTCTTCTCTTGGCTTTGGTTTGAGTGCCGAGGAACAATCACTTTGATTAAATGTAAATTTATTTGATTAAGTTGAGAAAATAATTCACATATTTTTTCGTTAGTTTTTAATTCATATATTTTTAAAGACACATGATTGCAATAAGACAGTTATTGAGTAAGGATAATATAATCAAGTTTATAATATAATAAAATTTTAATGTAACGTAATGAAATTATTATATTTGGTGAAAAATTTATATACTATGTATGTAATATTTGATTACAAAGGTGATTATATTATTTTATTTAATGTATATTATTTTTTATAAGGAATGTAATTCATATTATTATAAAATGATAAAAATATCATGTGACCTCTACTGACTGCGGTGGTTGGCAGCATTGACGCCTGTGGCGGCAGGCGGGATGTGGGCGGCCGGCGTTGGCCATCGGTAGGCGATAGCGGTCGATGGGAAAAGAGAAATTAAATCAGGGATAGAAGTAGCGCAGTCTAAAGATGGGATCATCATATCCCAAAGAAAGTATGCAATGGATATTCTGGAAGAAACATGAATGTTAAACTCAAAGACAGTCAACAACCCCATGGATCCTAATGTCAAATTCCTATCAAATCAGGGGGAGCCTCTTTCAGATCTTGAACGGTACAGACGATTAGTAGGGAAACTAAACTACCTTACTGTTATTCGTCCGAATATCTCATTTGCAGTAAGTGTAGTAAGTGTAGTAAGTCAATTCTCAACTCTCCATGCAAGGAACATTGGGATGCTGTGACTCGCATTATTTGATATATTAGAGGCGCATCAGGAAAGGGTCTTTTGTATGAAGACAAAGGACATACTCGAGTCATATGATATTTTGATGCAGATTGGGCAGGATAATATCTATGACTTGAGTATATCCTTTGTCTTCATACAAAAGATTTTTTCCTGGTGCACCTATGATATATCGAATAATGCGAGCCACAACATCCCAATATTCCTTGCATGGAGAGTTGAGAAATTGACTTACTACACCTACTGCAAATGAGATATCCGGACGAGTAACAGTAAGGTAGCTTAGTTTCCTTACTAATCGTCTGTACCATTTAGGATTTGGAAGAGACTTCCCCTGATTTGGCAGGAGCTTGACATTAGGATCCATGGGGTTGTTAACTATCTTTGAGTTTAACATTCCTATTTCTTCCAGAATATCCATTGCATACTTCCTTTGGGATATGATGATCTCATCTTTAGACCGTGCTACTTCTATCCCCAAAAAATATTTGAGTTTACCGAGATGCTTTGTCAAGAAATGTTTCAAAAGATGTTGTTTTACTTGGTAAATCTTGAGATGATTACTACCTGTGATGATGATATCATCAAGATAAACCACTAAGTAGATGCAACTAGTAGATGAGTGGCGATAAAAGACAGAATGGTCAGCCTCGCTCCGAGTCATGCCTATAGGATCAATGTGTGCTAGAAGGGGGGGGGGGGTGAATAGCACTCGTGGCTTTTTCAGAAAAGGTTCGCGTAAGAGTTCATGTAGTTCATGTAGTGGAAATAAAAAGAAGCGAACAACAAGCAAACAAAAACCAAGCTAACACCTTTGTTTTTACTTAGTTCAAAGCTTGTGATGACTCCTACTCCAAGGCCCGTGATCGTTGATCACTTTCATTGGACAATCACTATAAGTTTGAGAAATATTTAAAGAAATGGCAAGTACAAGTATTGAAATTAAAAATATAGTTTATCGATAACAAAAGATTAGAAGTTCGTAAATTGTCGGAGCAATGTTTGGACGTCGTCGAATTATCTCGGAGCAACACACAAGGAAGCAAAAGATGTTCAATTTCAGTGCCTTTTTTAAGTGCTGGTCGAGGCTCTTTTTTATAGCCAACTAGACCTAATCCAGATCCACTGATCTCTGGATCAGGTTTGACTCGACGCTGATTGGTCGATCAATCTAGTGTTCGGTCGACCGAACCTGCTGAACCTGCCTGGCTTTCCATCCAGATATTTCTGCTCAAATAAGAGTCTTCGTTCAGTTGACCGATCCCGCTATTCGATCGACCGATCCATCGATGCTCCTTAGCTTATCTGGTTCGATCAACTCAGCCCAACCACGCTGACACCTATCCATGGTTCGGTTGACTAAACCCACTGTTCGATCGACCGAACCCTTGGTCGAACCCGATCAACTCATCAAAAATATAATCTGTTTGCTTGGAGGTTCGGTCGACCGATAAAGACCAACTCTTCAACATGCAAAAGTGTTAGTTTCCTACAAAACAAAGTTTAGAAAATAGGCAGATAAAATATGAAGTAAAAAATTAGTTTTGACAGTCTTCGGACTTCCCGATTCTGACTTTTGGATTTCTTGAAAATCTTAGGTCAAACCGATATCTACTGTTCCCTCTTTTAGGGAACACGTCCTTACCTACTACTCTCAGGAGAGTTTACCTTTAGCCATACCGGTCTTCCAGACCGTCCGGACTTTTGCTCAGTATCGGAGACTTCAGGTCTTTATGCTGAATGTCCGCTCCATGACCCGTCCAGAATTTAACCTAGTTCGTGACCACCAGGATTTTCACCTAGAGTCTCCGACTCTAGGATTTCGCCCAAAGTGCTTGACCTGGTAAGACTTCACTCAGTCCCCCGGACTAGGTCTTCGTTGCCACCGCAACCAGGACTATCCATCTGCCTAGAATCCACTAGGACTTTTGCCTAAGAACACTTAGGATTTTCCTAGAAACTCATTCACACTTGTTAGATAACAAGACATCTTAACTTTTGAGCCTTTTGATCGTCTGATGCTCCTTGCACCAACAATCTTCCCCTTTTTGATTTTGGTATCCTAATTCAAAAGTTAAGTAAAATACATAGAAAAAAAATGTAACATATGCAACACATAACAAAGGTTAAGAGATAAAAAAATTAATTTGTTAGCTCCCCTTAACTTTTTGTTAGTTCCCCTATAATCCCTTAACTTTTTCTTCTCCTTAACTTTAGAATATTATTTCCCTCTTCGACATATATCAAAATAATTGAGGAAGTATTAAAAAAAACAGATAATTTCAAAATTTAATATTTTAACTTTAGATTTTTTTTTTATTTTGATAAACTTCGAAAAGGAGAGTAAAAAAATATAGTTTTTAAAATTTAGCTTTTCAAAACTTTACAGCTTTTCATTGACAAAAATATTTAGCCTTTTTTAAAGCCTTGAAACAAACAATTAAGGGATACTTAAAGGTTAGCTTTGAAAAAGTTTTTTTAAAAATTTAGTTTTGAAAATATTTTCTAAAAATTTAGTTTTGAAAAGATTTTCTTAAAAACTTAGCTAAATACTTAGTGTAATCTTGATTTTTCAAAAATATTTAAACTTGTCTTTTAAAAATTATTTAAACTTTTTTTCAAAAATAGTTAAACCTTAAAAACTTAGCTTCCAAAAAAATTTAAAAGAATATTTGAGATTTTGGAAAAAGGAATACTTTAACTTTGAGAATGTTGGATCGAGAAGCGGTAGAGGGGGGGGGGTGAATAACGCTTGTGGATTTCATGTGTCGTAATCGGAAAACTATCGAGTAATAAACGCAGCGGAAATGAAAGCAATCACACAGAAGACACCAATGGTTTATTTGGTTTGGAGCCTAGGGCGACTCCTACTCCAAGGCTCACGCTCTTTGAGCGTTTACTTTGGGCAACAACTATATCGCACCAAAGTTTACACAAGTATTTCAACTTAATAGTAATTAAAAACTATACCGACAACAAAAGTAGTAGATTCTGAAGTTCCGGGTCTTCGGGGACTTATAACAACACTTCTGGGCGTCTCTTGGGCAACAAACAATGGCTAGATCACTTGAGAATTGTTGTTCTAAGGCTGCTGTTCGAGACCCCTTATAAACCCTGCTAGAGGAGCCTCAAACCCCTTCTAAGGTGCCTCCATGCTGCCGAGTCAGCCGCGTGGATCAGCGCTGGAAACTTCTTCTCTGATCCACTTGAAGGCGCCTCTATACCAGTCCATGGCGCCTCCAATCTGCGGTCCAAGGTGCCTCTAGCTCAGTCTGAGGTGCCTCCAGCTCTGCCGTGTGCAACCTCTACTCCTTTGCACCCGAGGCACCTCTAAGCTCCGTGGAGGCGCCTCGGACACTGTTTATCTGAGGCTTATGGTTGCTCCTTTGTACCTGCAAGATACGTTAGTCCAAAAAAATATTCTGCAACACAAAGTTAGCACATAATATCATAAATATAAAGTCTGACAGTTATCGGACTGTCCGATTCTGACTTTGGATTTCCTACTAGAAACCCTAGGTCGAACCGACGCCTATTATTCCCTCTTCCGGGGAATGCGCCCTCACCTACTCCACTCAAGAGAGCATACCTGATGCCAGTCCGGTCCTCCAGACCTACTGGACTTTCCGCCTAGGGTTACCACCCCTTAGGACCTAGGGTTACCACCCCCTAGGACCTAGAGTTACCACCCCCTAAGGTTTTTCTCCACCTAGGGTTACCACCCCCTAGGACCTTAGGTTACCCCCCCTTAGGATTTCTCTTCCACCTAAGGTTACCACCCCCTAGGACCTACGGTTACCACCCCCTAGAGTTTTTCTCCACCTAGGGTTACCACCCTCTAGGGTTTTTCTCTTGTCTAACTGCAGTTAGGACTTTCTTGCAAACTTGTTTAGGCTCATTAGATAACAATTAAACTTAACTTTGAATCTCTTTCGCCATTATCAAAACTAAGGTTTGATCGTCGGATGCTTCCCGCACCAACAATCTCCCCCTTTTTGATTATGGCAACTGAAATTCAAAGTTAGGCGAAGGATAATAATGAGAAGATACAAAGTATCTCCAATCATAAGCATAAGCATAAAGATAACACATACAACGATAAGCTCCCCCTTAATTTAATCTTACAAACACTCCCCCTTAATAAAAGCTCCCCTTAAATCTTAAAAATTTGAATTTCTCTATACATTTGAATTTCTCTATACTCTCCCCCTTTGCCATATATCAAAACAATTTAAGGGAGCATAAGAAAAATGATAAATTGCCTTAGTTAGTTTGGAGAGTGATTTTTGTCTTAGTTTTCAAAAATAGGTTGTTTAACTAAACACTTAGCTTTTAAGGAGAGAATTAAAGTTTAAGAAACATAAAAGGTTTTAAGTAGAGGATTAAACATACTTCGCACACTTAATTTTCTTGTAAAACTTTTAGCTAAGTGAAGTTTTTGACTTTGAAAAGTAACTTAGTTAGTTTTTGAAGTACTTTGCCAAATTTAATAAGCATTTGAAAGACACTTAGCACAAAAATTTTGGAGTTGTTTTAAACGCTAAGTTTGAAATATAGAGACTTAGTCAAAATTTTGGAAAAAATTTTGTTTTCCCTTTTTAGAAAAAATCTTAACTTGAAAAACTTGTAAAATTTTAACCAAGGCCATTTTCACTTTAGAGAATCAAACAAAACAAAACCCAAAAAAATATATTCCTAAAGTCCAAGCATGAGTAATTGAAAGGTAAACACTTAAATTCCTTGGACACATGTCTCACCGCAGTTACTAGCTGATTACCTAGAGGGCAACAACTTTCACTTGGTTAGTCAAGTTAAGCTATTGATCCAGTTATATTTGACTAAGTCTGGATAACTTAACTTGATTACTGTAATTTGGTATTTATTGTTCAGACTTACTGTGATGCACAGAAATAAGTATATTGAAGTCTAGATTGTACCCTATGCATCTCACTCCATTCTAAGTTTATCAAACACAAACAAGTTAAGCCTAGTGTGCTTGTGAGATGCTCTGGCTGAAATCTAGGGGAACATGATTTCTGTTGGGACCGAAAAGTAGCTAGAGGGGGGGTGAATAGCTCTTCGCGTGCAAGGTGCTCGTCGTTGCTTGTTTCTTCGAAGATGTGCAGCGGAAATACAAGAAACAAAAACATACAACGCTAACACTTGGGATTTTACTTGGTATCCACCTCACAAGAGGTGACGAGTCCAAGGATCCACGGACGCACACACACCTCCACTAATATACACTCCTTTTCGGTAACTACTGAAGGCGGAGAAGCTCTACAAGTTCACACTACAAGAAGAAAGGGAAAGGATACACAAATACAAGCAAAAGCTTACAATGAGTATAAAAACCCTAACCCTAGCTTTCTTCTTCAGCTGTAGATCCGCCTCTTGACTTGGAAAACCTCCAAAAACCTTCAAGAACTAGCGATCTGATATTTGTGGAGGAGCTGTGGAAGCACTGGTGTGATCTGAGTTGAATCGGTGAAGTTCTGAGCTCTGTCGTGGAAGCAATGCCGAAGGAAATGAACGCCTGCGGCTTAAATCGACGCTAACGGTCGAATCTCGATCGATTGGAATGCTCCCAATCGATCGGGGAGGCTTTGGATCGATCCACGGATCGATCCAGAGTGCCTCTGTGTTCTGGAAAAATGCCTGGATCGATCCACGGATCAATCCAGCGCTTATCGCACGAAGCAGCAGCGTCCCAATCGATCCACTGATCGATTGGGACCTCTGGATCGATCCACCGATTGATCCAGAGGGTTTTTGTTCACGGGGACTCACCGAATCGATCGGCCGATCGATCCAGATCTTCTGGATCGATCCACTGATCGATCCAGATCTGCTGGATCGATCCACGGATCAATCCAAATCTGCTGGATCAATCCAGATCTTGGTTTTTGCCCAAAACCAAGTCCAAAGCCCCCTAAACCAACATCTAGTCAACCATGACTTGTTGGTACATAAGACCTAGCATCCGGTCACCCTTGACCAGCTAGGACTCTCTCACCAAGTGTCTGGTCAATCCCTTTGACCCACTTGGACTTTTCTCTTCTTGCCAAGTATCCGGTCACTCCCTAAGACCTACTTGGACTTTTCTTCCTCGTGCCAAGTATCCGGTCAATCCCTTTGACCTACTTGGACTCTCACTAGATATCTGGTCAACCTTGACCCCTCTGGATTTCTCTTGCCTGGCTTCACTCACCAGGACTTTCCCAATTGCCTAGCTTCACTCACTAGGTCTTTCACCTGGCTTCACTCACCAGGATTTTCCTCCTGCCTAGCTTCACTCACTAGGTCTTTCACCTGGCTTCAGGATTTTCCCTCCTGCCTAGCTTCACTCACCAGGACTTCCTTCTGCCTGGCTTCACTCACCAGGACTTCCTTCTGCCTGGCTTCACTCACCAGGACTGCCTTCTGCCTGGCTTCACTCACCAGGACTTTCAGTCAAGTATCCAGTCAACCTTGACCTACTTGACTTTCCTTCACAATCTTAACTGGTCAACTTTGACCAAACGGAAATTGTATCAACAATCTCCCTAAATGAACAACTGCACCTGCATTGTCCATATCATCTAAACCCAATATATTGTCAAACATCGAAACCCAAACCAAGACTCAGGCTTGGTTAACTAGGTCAACCTTGACCTAGGGAATATTGCACCAACAATCTCCCCCTTTTTGATGTTTGACAATACCTCTTGTTAAGTTAGGAAATTAGGCTACTCCCATAGCCTCAACTCCCTTCATGCCAATATATGAATCCATAAGTTAAGCCCTCCATTCTCCCCCTAAGAGGGCAAACTCCCTCTAGGTAATGAAATCCTAACTTACTCCCTTTCATTCTCCCCCTATTGGCACACATCAAACCATGCCCCATTTTTGGGCACACATCAACAAATTCACTTGTTGAAAACTCTCCCCCTGAAGAGTTGCTCATCGTTGTTCACAACTTCACTCGTTGTGATCAACACGATAATGAAGATCCCATACCCTTCATTTGTTGGTTGCTACTCGGAAAACCTAGAGGTTCCACTGTACAAAAATTTTGTACAAAGGTCTGAACCTTTTCCTAGCTACCATGTGTTCTTTTAAATTAAATTTTGGATCGCCTGTGGAACTTAACACGTTTGATCCAAAACTTAATCTATTTGTTCTTTTAGGTTTTGACTTGGATCTCCTGCGGAACTTAACACGTTCGACCCAAGTCACCTTAAGTTATTAATTCCATTAAATATTAATTTCCATAATCGGTTCCCAGTACTGACGTGGCGAGGCACATGGCCTTCTTGGATATGGGAGCAACCACCACCGACTAGACAAAACCTTTTATAGAAAGCAAATATTTAATTTCCTAAAATAACTTTAGGTTAACCGAAAAGAACAATCAAATCACAAGGAAAAGAAAAACAAAAGAACACTATATCGAAAACGAATTCGAAACTCTAGAATCGTATGTCTCTTGTATTTAGTATTATTTCCATAAATAACTAGCATGATGCGGAAAGGAAAAATTACTAGTTATACCTTCTAAAAGACCTCTTGATCTTCTACCGTATTCCTCTTCTAACCTCGGACGTTGTGTGGGCAACGATCTTCCAAGATGATAACCACCAAGCACCTTCTTCTTCCTTACAAGTTTCGGCCACCACAATTCTCCAAGAGAAGTAGAGGTCCGGCCACCACCACCAAGCTCCAAGGGGTGCAAGAAACAAAACCACCTTTCTCTCCTTCTTCTCCTAGCTAGAACCGGCCACCATCAAGAGCTCCAAGAGAGGTTGCCGCCGGCCATAAGAAGAAGAGAAGAGGAAAAATCTAGGGTCGGCCACCAAGGAGGAAAAGAGAGGAGAAGAATAATAGAGTTGATCACCCATGAAGGCACCTCTACCCCCTCTTTTATAATCCTTGGTCTTGGCAAATAAGGAAATTTAATTAAAAACTTCCTTAATTCTTTTGCCATGAAAAAGAAAAATTTATTTAATTAAAAATAATTTTCCTATTCTCAATTTACATGGCCGGCCACCATCAAGCTATAAACAAGGAGAGTTTTAATTAATTAAAACTTCCTAATTTGTCTCCAGAAATTTATAAAAAATTTCTTCAATAATTTTCCCTTCATGGTGGTTAATAAAAAGGAAATTTTATAAATTAAAATTCTTCTTTTAAACATGTGGATAATTTCCAAAAGGAAAGTTATCTCTTAAAAATTAAAATCTCTTTTCAATCTACAAATAAGGAAAGATATCAAATCTTTTCTTAATCTTTTGTAGAAACTAATAAAAGAGAATATTTAATTTTTAAACTTCTCTTTTAAATTATTATCATGGTTAAAAAGGAAAGTTTTTCTTAAAAATAAAATCTCCTTTCAATCTACAAATAAGGAAAGATTTAAAATCTTTTCTTAATCTTTTGTAGAAAGCTTTTAAAAGGAAAGATTTAATTTTTAAACTCTCTTTTAAAACTATGATATCCACATAAGAAATAATTTTAATAAAAAATCCTTTTTAATATGATGTGGCCGGCCACCTAAGCTTGGGCTCCAAGCTATTGGCCGGCCACCTTAAGGCCAACCTTTAGGCTTGGCCGGCCCTAAGCTTGAGCTTCAAGCTCATGATTATGTTATGACATACATCAAAAGGAAATAATTTTCAAAAGAAAATATCCTATAACTACATGATGTATGAATGTCATGACATGGTATTTTTGAATTTTTCATAATAAAACATGAATGCAAAAATAGACATGATGTCATGGCATATGATGGGCAAACAATCATGGCAAGGTTTAGCATAAATAAAATATACCTAGATTTCCTTTTTAAGTATCCTTAACCACTTAGCTAACTCAAAATATACCACTTGTTTTAACTTAAAACGTTAAACCTAGATTGCCCTAAATGCTTCAAAGAAATGCCAAAACCTAAATTGACATTTCTATTTCTCTTGATTTGTAAAATACCGGAAAAAAAAATGTTGGATAATGCTAAGGGAATTTTCTGGAATTTTTGGAAATTTTTCGGGAATTTTTCGAAACTCGTACGAACGAGTTAACGGGGATGAAAACGGGGTCCGGGGAAAGCCTGTTTAGGCTACCCCGTTTAAGTGAGGAAAAGTTTAGTTTTCTTTTCCTTTTATTTTTGTTTTCTTTATTTTATTTATTCTCTCCCTACCGTGAACCCTAGCCCCAGCGATTTCCTTCTCCGCACAGACAGATGGTGTTTCTTCTCTTCTCGCGCACAAACCGCCGGCGGCTTCCTCCGTGGTGAGCTTTAGCGCCGGTTGCTGGGCAAAGTTTCCTTTCCACTGCCCTAGCGACAACGGCCGGCCGAAACCCTTGTGCGCCGACACTAACTCCTTTCGATCGGCTGACCTCCCTTCTCTTCTTCGGGCGCCGGCCACCGGAATTCCTGAGCCACTGCCAGCCGAGCTCGTCCCTCTGCCTAGCACCGGAGCCCTAGCCGTCTTCACAGCCGCTCTTCTCTCTGCCCGAGCCGAGATTACGGTGACAAGATGAGGCTGAGCGCCGCTGTCTGTGAGCCCTAGCCGACCGACCGAGACTCCCTCCTTTTCCTCCTTCCTCCTCGTGCCTCTGAATTGGAGCGATGGTGTTGTTCCCCTCTGCTGCAACTTGGCAGCACAACCACCACCGGCGAGCCCTTGTTTGCCTATCTCAACAACCTCTTCCGGTGATTTCGGCTTGGGAAAGAAACTATTGGCACATAGTGGCTCCTTGGCAGTGTCGGCAACTGAAATTCCAGTGGGTTGTTGCTGTGGATTTGTCCCTGTTGCCGATCACCACTTCTCCTTCTTGATCCGATGGATTCCAACAGTACCTATTTAGTTGCAGTGTTACATTGAGGTGAGAAGTGTATAGAATTGGATTAGTACTAAATTAAATCCATTATTATGTTGCTGCATTGAATTTGGTTATGGTTCTAAGAATTTAAGGGTTAATTGTGAATAGAGGATTGGTTTATTTTCGGGATTGAGGTTGTTAATCTGTGCAGCTTGAGGCATGGTATAGTAAATTTTGATATATGATGCAGTAGGTCACATGATCAATTAAAGGATTAAAGGGTTATTTGATTAGGGTTTTCCCTAATTAGGTTAAGTTGAGATTTAGCTAGTTGTTTGCATATATAATTAGCTAAATTATAATCATGTGATTGATACAGGAATTAAGTTTGAGACGAGACGTTGGATTTGACTGGATTGGACTTGCGATTTGAGGCGGGTACCTCTTTACTTATCTTTTATGATATTGTCATTGGATATGCATAGTATTTTATAACTACAAGTAATGAATATGTTTGCCTTTGGTAGGTCACTGTTTGATATCCATAGCATGTTAGATTTGTCACCTGTGAAGTATCCGTACTTATATCTCGTGATCTGTTACCATGAGTATCTTGTTGCCATGAGTACCTTATTGCCATGAGTATCTTAGTTTCTAGAGTGACATACCATGCTTTACTGAGGTTAGGGTTAGACTCTGGACTTTTGTTTCTGACATGTATATCCAAATTATCTGATACTTAGGTTTTTATGCCATGCTTGGATTGTGTATTTCTATTGGTATATCATATATGATTCGTGTACCTAGATCTTGTGGCTTTGATCTGTGTATATTGTAGGTACATATGCTATGGAAGGGGGATATGTTTAGGATCTAGGTTGTTATACCATAGAGGACCAGTATACCCTAGATCCGTGGATTTGACATACTGATACTGTGGTACCCATATTATGTATATGTGGATTTTTCTTTATGCTGATCAGGACATTCCATACTTATTATGTTCAGGACATAGGTTTTTGATATTCTATCTGACCTGTGTACTCTAGATCTTGGTATGTGACCATCGATTTTATCGTACTCATTTTATACATATGGATATGGTTATGTTGATCAGTTTATGACCATGCTTAGTGTCATGCATCATGATTGCATGCTGCGCGATTGTCGGCTCTACTATGGTTGAGCACATCGCCAGTTACATGTACTGCACACATCACCACTCATGGATTAGTGGTATATCAGACAGGTGTGTGGCGGTTCTGCTGTTTGGCTCCGTTGGTCTAAGGACTCAGCGTGGTAGCCGGCCGTCAGTTCCGCTCTGTTTGGCTCCGCTGGCATTTAGTGTAGCAGCGTAGTAGCCGGCAGACGGTGGACTCTGTTTGGCTCCGTTGGTCAGGTGACTCAGCGTGGTAGCCGGCAGAGATACCTCCCCGTCATCGTGTACCGGGAGATGAGAGCATTGAGCTCCCCCATTTATGATTTGGGGTCACAGGACAGGAGTACTCCGACAGCATCCCGTCCACTCAGTCACTCATCAGGAGTAGTGACGACAGAGTGCACGGTTGTCACAGCCCTACCCACTCGGTCTCACCATTTGTGTGTGAGATGACTGACTGGCGTCAGGGGTGACCAGGACGCATCATTAGCATCATATGCATTGATGCATTTATATTTTTATGATTGTGTTTGCTGCATTTGGTTGCTGCATTTTGGTTGGATACATACTTTTGACCTGCATACAAGATTATTGACACTTTCGGTTTGACGACCCTTTTATTCTGGTGAGTACAGCTTCCTCAGTTACCTTTCAGTTTTGCGTATTCCCTATATATGATTAGGAAGCTGTATTCCATGTTTGTTGCTGTTAGATATATCTTACTACTCATGTCCATTGGTATTCGCTGAGTTGTTGAACTCACCCCCGTTGATACTATCTTTTTCAGGTACCAGGTTGGTTTTGGTGTCGCTTGGAATATCCTGTCTGCTGGTCCCCACGTCACATCAGAAGACTTATCGGTTTCACGTATGTTTTGTTTGTTTATGTATTAGTTTGTTTAGCTCTGTACTCCGGTTTTGTTTTTGGAGTGTTGATGTTGTTATGTGGTATTTTGTATTTGTTGTTGGTTGTGTAAGCCTAGCCGGCTAGCAGTTTTTGTGCTTTGGTTTGTATTGGGTTTCTGTTATCTGCGTGGTTGTGTGTATATTCCAGCCGCCTGTGGCTGATGTATATTATGCCTGTAGAAATGCTTCAGATTGTCACCTGTACAAGGGAGGTGCTGCCGAAATTTCTTCGGACAGGGACTCCTCCGGGGCGTGACATGATTTGTTTATGCCACTTAAAAATTAAGCATATCCTCAAATGCTTGCATATTCCATTTTTCCTCAAGAGTAATCACATAAATCAAGGTCCGGATTGCCTTAAATTTCTAAAAGAATACCAAAATCCCAACTTGGTATTTCTCTAGGTTTTCCCAATTTATGCCATTTTAAGATAAAATCAAATTTTCCACCTTTAGGCACATTTTACTCTTTCAAGGAGTAAATAATAATTCCATTTCATTTTCAAAGGTTAACAAAAACTTTGAAAATGCTCCTTGAGTGTCAATTTCCTCTAAGTTGGGTTAACTACCCTTCTAATCGGAGTTGACACTCTCTAACCCATCTATGGGGTAGAGAAGATGCTCCTAGGAACCCAACACCTATTTGTGCTCCTTGGATCCTTTAGGTACTCACTAGGGATAACTTCCCTAGATACCTTCCTAGTGACCTTGTTGGGCTTCTTAGAAGCCTTGGTCACATTTTCTAGGTCAACTCTAGGGATAGCCTCCCTTGTGACCTTGTTAGTGACTTTCTTAGACTTCTTAGAAGTCTTAGCCACTTTGGTTGCAAAGATACTTTTAGGGATATCTTCCCTTGTATCCTTGACTTGACCTCTAGACTTAGGGTTTGTTCCATAACTATATGGAACCCTATGATAACTAGGCACATCATTTTTTACTTTGGTTTTGTATCCCAAACCTCTATGGCCATTTGATGGCTTTTGTACCCCTAAACCTAGGTTATGCTCATTTTGCCCTAATAGGATATTTTCCAATCTTTTTAGGGTCTTTTCTAATTTATCAAGTCTTGACCTCAAGACTTGATTTTCCCTCACTAAGCCCTTAGTATTTGATTTTTCATTTGATCCATGAGCATTTTTTTTCTTGGGCTTGTATCTATTATCCTTAGTGTTCTTGCCCAAATGTCTATCTACCTTCCTAACCTTAGGTTGGGTAGTCTTGGCATGTAGGACCACATGCTTTTCCTTAATGCCCTCATGGTTTCTATTCTTATGGTAAATTGCATTAAAATGATAAAAATTAGAACTATCATGCTTTTTACGATAACGTAAAGGGGTAGGCTCAATAAATGTTACCTTCTTCTTTACCTTGGAGGCTCCCCCTTGACTAGTGCCTCCTTGAGCCTTGACCATCTTCTTCCCCTTGGGGCATTGACTTCAGTAATGCCCTTTTTGTTGACACAAGAAGCACACAATGTGCTCCTTGCTCTTCTTTGTCCCGGGGGTGGTCTCCTTGGGCTTCTCCTTGCCCTTTTGTGTCACTTGACCCTTCTTCTTGGCCAAGTTGGGACACTTGCTCTTGTAGTGCCCACTTTCCCTACACTCAAAACATATTATATGATTTTTATTTTTAATTGAAACATTTATACCTTCTTGTGTAGGGATGGCACTTGCTCCTCCATTTGATATTTCTTGAATTTTGGAGGTGGCACCATCTTCTTCTTCTTCACTTGACCCGGATGTGGAGGCCTCTTCTTGCTCCGGGTTCATTGATCTACACTTCCCCTCAATCCTTGAGGTGGAGGCTTCATCATCTTGTACATGGAACAAGGAGTATGCTCCCTCCTTGTTCTCTTCATTGCACTCCCTTGAAGATGAAGCTTCTTCTTGGACTTCTTCTTCGGGGGTTGAGCATCTCTCAACCTCGGAGTCCTCCTCTTGGTCTTGCTCCAAAGAGTCACCCTCTCTGGATTCTTCTTGCTCTTGTACAGTGGAGGGGATCTCTTCATGAAGCTTGGCCAATTTACTCCATAATTCCTTTGCATCTTCAAATTCTCCAATTTTGCAAAGGATGGTGCTTGGCAATAAATTGACCAAAAGCTTGGTCACTTTGTCATTTGCCTCGCACCTTTGGACTTGCTCTTGGCTCCACTTGCTCCTCTTGAGAACTTTGCCCTTTGAGTTTGTCGGAGTCTTGAAGCCTTCCATAAGAGCAAACCATTGCTCTATCTTCATCATAAGAAAATTTTTGATTCTTGATTTCTAAGAATCGAAGCTCGTGGAAGTGTATGGTGGAGCCACCCTCGTGTCGAATCCGAGCCCATCTCAGAATTCCATTTAGAAGTTGAGCTTTTGAATTTCTTTGACTTTGACAATTTTGCTTCAACTTCTTCACCCTCTAGCTCTTCTTGTTATGCTTGACCCTTCCGGCGATGATTCTGGTGAAGAGTGACCTCGCTCTGATACCACTTGTTGGGACCGAAAAGTAGCTAGAGAAGGGGGTGGGTGAATAGCTCTTCGCGTGCAAGGTGCTCGTCGTTGCTTGTTTCTTCGAAGATGTGCAGCGGAAATACAAGAAACAAAAACATACAACGCTAACACTTGGGATTTTACTTGGTATCCACCTCACAAGAGGTGACTAGTCCAAGGATCCACGCACACACACACACCTCCACTAATATACACTCCTTTTCGGTAACTACCGAAGGAGGAAAAGCCCTACAAGTTCACACTACAAGAAGAAAGGGAAAGGATACACAAATACAAGCAAAAGCTTACAATGAGTATAAAAACCCTAACCCTAGCTTTCTTCTTCAGCTGTAGATCCGCCTCTTGACTTGGAAAACCTCCAAGAACCTTCAAGAACTGGCGATCTGATCTTTGTGGAGGAGCTGTGGAAGCACTGGTGTGATCTGAGTTGAATCGGTGAAGTTCTGAGCTCTGTCGTGGAAGCAATACCGAAGGAAATGAACGCCTGCGGCTTAAATGGATGCTAACGGTCGAATCCCGATCGATTGGAATGCTCCCAATCGATTGGGGAGGCTTTGGATCGATCCACGGATCGATCCAGAGCGCCTCTGTGCTCTGGAAAAATGCCTGGATCGATCCACGGATCGATCCAGCGCTTATCGCGCGAAGCAGCAGCGTCCCAATCGATCCACTGATCGATTGGGACCTCTGGATCGATCCACCGATCGATCCAGAGGGGTTCTGTTCGCGGGGACTCACCGGATCGATCGGCCGATCGATCCAGATCTTCTGGATCGATCCACTGATCGATCCAGATCTGTTGGATCGATCTACGGACCAATCCAAATCTGCTGGATCAATCGGCTGATCAATCCAGATCTTGGTTTTTGCCCAAAACCAAGTCCAAAGCCCCCTAAACCAACATCTAGTCAACCATGACTTGTTGGTACATAAGACCTAGCATCCGGTCACCCTTGACCAGCTAGGACTCTCTCACCAAGTGTCTGGTCAATCTCTTTAACCCACTTGGACTTTTTTCTTCTTGCCAAGTATCCAGTCACTCCCTAAGACCTACTTGGACTTTTCTTCCTCGTGCCAAGTATCCGGTCAATCCCTTTGACCTACTTGGACTTTCACTAGATGTCTGGTCAACCTTGACCACTCTAGATTTCTCCTGCCTGGCTTCACTCACCAGGACTTTCCCAATTGCCTAGCTTCACTCACTAGGTCTTTCACCTGGCTTCACTCACCAGGATTTTCCTCCTGCCTAGCTTCACTCACTAGGTCTTTCACCTGGCTTCACCCACCAGGATTTTCCCTTCTGCCTAGCTTCACTCACTAGGACTTTCCTCCTGCCTAGCTTCACTCACCAGGACTTCCTTCTGCCTGGCTTCACTCACCAGGACTTTCAGTCAAGTATCCAGTCAACCTTGACCTACTTGACTTTCTTTCACAATCTTAACTGGTCAACTTTGACCAAACGGAAATTGTATCAACAATCTCCCTAAATGAACAACTGCACCTGCATTGTCCATATCATCTAAACCCAATATATTGTCAAACATCGAAACCCAAACCAAGACTCAGGCTTGGTTAACCAGGTCAACCTTGACCTAGGGAATATTGCACCAACAATTTCTAGGGATAAATTCCTAGGCTAAGTCCAAAATTTGAAAGTCTAAGAAATTGGGATTTTGAAAAAGTATTTTTCCTAAGATTAAAAAGTAAGTTGAAATGAGTTCTATTCTACTAAGCACGCCCCTATTTGTTTTCTAAGTGAACTGAACTCAAGTTCAGGTAAGGGTTTTGTGAATATGTCAGCTAGGTTGATTTTGACTCAACGTATTTAAGTACAATATCACTATTAGTTACGTGATCCCTTACAAAGTGGTGCTTTACTTCTATATGTTTAGTCCTTGAGTGGTGAATTGAGTTTTTGGTTAGATTAATTGAACTTATATTATCAATTGAAATTTTTGTTTTCTGGTATTCTAGTTGATAATCTTTTAGTGTATGCATCATCCATAACAGCTGAGATGCACATTCACCTAGGGTGATATATTCAGCTTCAGTGATAGATAAAGCAACACAGTGTTGCTTTCTACTTGACCAACTGACTAGGCACTGACCTAGAAATTGACAACTACTACTTGTGCTTTTTCTATCTAGCTTGCACCCGGCATAGTCTGAGTCAGAGTAGCCAGCTAGGTTAAGGGTGCAAGATCTAGGGTACCATAATCCTACATTTAGGGTCCCTTCAATATATCTTAGTATTCTTTTAACAAAGGTTAAGTGAAACTCTTTTGCACAAGATTGGTATCTTGCACAAATATCTACTGCGAAAAGAATATCTGGTTGGCTCGTAGTTAGGTACAGTAGACTCCCTATCATGCTTCGATAGTATTTCGAATCTACTGGTTTACCTTCTAAGTCTGAGTTAATTTTAATTTAGTGGCCATAGGTGTATTTATAATTTTTGAGTTTTCCATTCCAAATTTTCTAACTAGTTCCTTAGCATATTTAGTTTGATAAATGTAAATTCCATCTTTGGTTTGTTTAATTTGTAAACCTAAGAAAAAGTTTAGTTCACCTACCAGACTCATTTCAAATTCATCTTCCATTAATTTGGTAAATTCTTTTAAAAACTTGGAGTTAGTTGATCCAAAAATTATATCGTCTACGTAAATTTGGGCTATAAAGATGTCTTTTTCTAAGGTTTTTACAAAGAGGGTTGGATCTATTTGACCTTGGTTGAAGCCTTTTGATATTAGATAATTGGATAAGCGTTCATACCAAGCCTTAGGAGCTTGTTTTAGTCCATATACGGTCTTTTTTAGTCTAAAGACATGATTTGGATATTCTAAGTCCTCAAATCTTGGGGGTTGACCTGCATATACCTCTTCTTTAATAAATTCATTTAAAAATATGGATTTTACGTCCATTTGGTATAGCTTGAACCCTTTGTGTGCTGCATAGGCCAGCATCATCCTAATGGATTCAAGTCTGGCTACAAGGGCATAGGTCTCATCATAATCTAATCCTTCTACTTGATTGAATCCTTTGGCTACTAACCTAGCTTTGTTTCTGACTATATTGCCCTGATCATCTAATTTGTTCCTAAACACCATTTAGTATCAATTATAGTCTTGTTCATGGGTTTAGGTACTAATACCCAGACTTGATTTCTTTCAAATTGGGCTAACTCTTCTTGCATTGCTAAGGTCCAGTCTAGGTCTGGTAGGGCTTCCTAGTTCTGACTCCTTGAGTTGGATCACCCAAAATTTGATCAGATGGGTGATTTGTACTTGTTCTAGTTGGCCTTATATTTGGGTTAGTAATTGGTTCTTGTGAGTCACTAGGTTTAAGTAGGTTTTCTTCATCATCTTCTATATTTCTTGAGTTAGCATTTTCTATATTATTTTCATTTATTATATTTTCTTCATCAAATATTATATTTATAGTTTTTTCAACTTTTATAGTGTTTTTGTTATAAACTCTGTATGCCCTGTTGGTTGTTGAGTACCCTAAAAATATTCCTAGGGTTATTTTTTATGAGAATTTTCCTAAGTAATCTTTGGTGTTTAAGATGAATACTTTACACCCAAATACATTTAAATAGTTTATGTTAGGGATTTTATTATAATATATTTCATATGGTGTTTTAGTTTGACTTTTATTAATTAAAATTCTATTTTATATATAACAGGCTGTATTAATTGCTTCAGTCCAGAATTGATTAGATAGTTTGTTTTCGTTTAACATAGTCCTAGCAGCTTCTTGTAGGGTTCTGTTTTTACGTTCTACTAGACCATTTTGTTGGGGGGTTCTAGGGCAAGAATATTCATGTTTATATCCATTCATTTCACAAAATTGAATGAAGTTATGATTTTCAAATTCTCCCCCACGGTCACTTCTAATTCTTTTTATCTAAGTATTTTTTCATTTTCTATTAATTTGCAAAAGATTTTAAATACTTCAAAAGTTTCATCTTTAGTTTTTAAAAATTTTACCCAAGTAAATCTTGAGTAGTCATCGATTATTACTAATCAATATTGATTATTTCTTAGTGACTTGGCTCCATGTGAATCAAACAAGTCTAGGTGAAGGAGCTCAAGTATTGAAGTTGTTCTATTTAGGTTGGTTAACTTATGGTTTGACTTGGCTTGTTTACCTTGTTGACAAGCATCACAAGTTGAATTTTCAATAAATTTTAATTTGGGCAGACCTCTAACTAGACCATTTTGACTCATTTTTGAAATGAGTCTAGTATGAGTGTGACCCAGTCTCCTGTGCCATAACTCAGTTTCCTCTTGTTGTGTTAATAAACACTCTAGTGAGGAAGTTGGTAGGTCTATAGTATAAATGTTCTTTTTCCTAATACCCTTAAGTTTAATTTCAGGATTATTAATATTCTTAATTATACATTCAGTTTTTTAAAATGTGACTAAATATCCTGAGTTACATAACTGGCTAATACTAAGTAAATTGAAACTGAATTGTTCAACTAATAATACTTTTCGAATGTAAAAATCAGAATTTAGTTGGATGTTACCTATTCCGATTACTTTAAGAGTTCTGTCGTTGCCGAACGCGACAGACCCTAGCTTCTTGAGTTTCAACTTCTTGAATTTCAGTCTGTCTCCAGTCATGTGTCTGGAGCATCCACTATCTAGCATCCATTGATCCAAATCTTTATGTTCCTACATAAAGTATTTGACTTGGGTCAATTTCTGGATTTGGAAGATAGTTTGACTGAAATTATCTTAATGTTCCATCTCACCCAAGCTAGATGATCAATCATGGTATTCCTATGGGTGTTTGTGAGATGGTTTATTAAGTTAATTAACTCACTTGGGTTAAGTTAATTCAATTGAATTATTAAATTTATTAAATTAAATTGTCAATTTGACTAATTAATTTAAATTATTAAATTGATTGATTAAGTATTTTTTTAAAATAGATTAACTAAGTTAAATTGATTAATTAAGTTAAATTGATTAAATAATTAGATTAATTAAGTTAAATTGATTAAATTGATTAAATAATTAGATTAATTAGGTTAAATTGATTAAATAATTAGATTAACTAAGTTAAATTAGATTAATTAAGTTAAATTTATATTTTGTTTTGTTTTGAACTAAATTTAATCTAAATCCACCTCACCCGATTTTAAGTTATCAATCAGGAAACCTTATGTAGTTTTTGTGAGATTGTTATCTTTGATTTAGATTATTTTTAAAGATTAATTTACATTTGAGTTAAACTTAGGTTTTCCAATTAGTCAATTAAGTATGTATTTCAAGGATTGGTTCTCAGGTCCTGGCGAGACACTAGGCTTTCTTAGGTATGAGATCATCCACCACTTCCTAGACAGAACTGCTCAAAGAAATGTCATATTTAATTTTCTTTTTGAAATCCCTAGGTTTAACTGAACAAGTATAAATTATGCCTAGGTCCTTAATCTATCTTAGTCTAACCAAGCATATTAACAGGAAAGTAAATAAACAATCATCAAACAATTCTATTTATTTATTAAGATAGTTTTTCTATTGGCTCCCCCTATATTATAGCCTCAATGTGGTCTATCAAGGTAATGCACTTGATCCTTGGAGACCCAATATTGACCAAGTTGGACTTAGGTATCCATGCTTGGACTATCTTACTATTTGGTCTGTTAATAAGCGATAAATAAGACCGATATTTCTTTTTAGCTTTAAATCCAATTCCGGATCGATTGTATATGATTTTCTGTTTTCCAAGAATCAAGTCAAGATTCTTGGAATCCAGTGTAAACCGTTCCAGTGTAGTTTTCAAATCCTTGACTTGACTTTTCAGGCTGTAATTCTCTTCCTCAAGCTTTTGGACTTGAGTTGAGGTTCCAGTCTGAACTGGGTCAGCCAAGGATTCGGTATTAGTCACTTCTTTAAAGGATGTTACTTCCTTTAGAAGTGACTTGATCCGAACATTAGACTTAGCTAACTTACGCATTAAGTAATTAATTAAATTGTATAACCAACTTGTACTTACAGTGGGGTTTGGCCCTTCAGAAACGGATACGGATCCGTGGCTTCTCTCGAACTCAGCTTCCGACTCGTCCTCGCTTCCTGATTCGTTGATGTAGTCTCGGGCCATCATTGCGAGAAAACTCGTCTGCTCGAGTTCTTCGTCATCGAACTCCTCTAAGGACGACTCACCCCAAGTTGCCTTCAAGGTCTTCTTCCTTCTTGCCTTTTATACATCTTTCTGGTTTGGGCAATTGGCCTTGATGTGCCCCTTTTGGTTACACCCGTAGCACGTCACCTCGAACTTTACCTTTGGTTGGGCTTCCTTGGACTGGATGACCTTTCTGACATCCTTTTTGTTGAAGCCCTTCTTCTTCTTGTAGAGCTTTTTCACCAAGTTGATGAGCTCAGTCGTGAGTTCTTCATCGTCGTCGTCTGAATCTGGTTCTTCTTCTGATTCTGGTTCAGTTTTTTGCCTTGGTTTTGACTCATGTGATCTGCGGGTACTTGCAACCAAAGTTATACCCTTTTCGACTGGGCATGCAATAATCTGCTCATACAACTCGAATTCAGAGAATAACTCATCTAATTTAATAGAAGAAAGGTCATTAGAAACCTTGTAAGCATCTACCATGGATGCCACAAGGTGTTCCTTGAAAAAGCGTTCAGAGAGTACCTGATTATGTCGCAGTTCTCCGCTTTTTGTCCGATCGCATAAAGCCCGTTGAGGAGATCATGGATCCTGGTGTGGAGCTGGCTAGCCGTCTCACCTTCCTGCAATTTTATATTGTACAATTTATTGAGAATTAAATCTCTTTTGCTTACTTTAGTGTCGGACATCATCTTCTCCCACAGCTCCTTGGCGCTTGAGAATGGGCCGATGTGGTTCAGTTCCTCCTTCGTCAATCCGCATTGGAGGGTGCAGGTCACCTTGGCGTTTGCTTCTACCTTTTTTATTAGTGTCGCGTCCGAGTCCTTGTATGGTAGTTGCTTGCTGGTGCCGTCAGTTGGTAGTTGGAGCCCGGTTTTGACGATCATCCAGACTTCAAAATGAGTCTGGAGATACTGACCCTTCCAGTACCCGAAATCGTCTCTGGTGAAGAGCGGTGGTCGAGCGGCGCTATAACCTTCTTGAAGTGCCATTTTAAAACTTGCACACAAAGAAAGGAAAAAATCTGCTCCAAGACTTGGTATTGGATTAGCAGTGCGGGATGTATAATAAAAGAAAAGCAAACTCGAGTGGTGTTGCACAAACTTCGAGCAAAAATTGATTCGAACGAAAAAATAGATTGGAATGTAGCAATTGTGCTAATTCCAATCGACTCTGAAAAATTACTTGATTGGTGGTTGCACTAAATCGAAGCTACCCCACTCTGATACCAATTGTTGGATTGAGAAGCGCTAGAGGAGTGGGGGGGGGGGGTGAATAGCGTTCGTGGCTTTCACGTGTCGTAATCGGAAAACTATCGAGTAATAAACGTAGTGGAAATGAAAGAAATCACACAGAAGACACCAATGGTTTATTTGGTTCAGAGCCTAGGGCGACTCCTACTCCAAGGCCCACGCTCTTTGAGGGTTTACTTTGGGCAACAACTATATTGCGCAAAAGTTTACACAAGTATTTCAACTTAATAGCAATTAAAAACTATACCGACAACAAAAGTAGTAGATTCTGAAGCTCTGGGTCGTCGGGGACTTATAACAGCACTTCTGGGCGTCTCTTGGGCAACAAACAATGGCTAGATTACTTGAGAATTGTTGTTCTAAGGCTGTTGTTCGAGACCCCTTATAAACCCTGCTGGAGGCGCCTCAAACCCCTTCCAAGGCGCCTCCATGCTGCCGAGTCAGCCGCGTGGATCAGCGCTGAAAACTTTTTCTCTGATCCACTTAAAGGTGCCTCCATGCCAGTCCAAGGCACCTCCAATCTGCGGTCCAAGGCGCCTCCATTCCAGTCTGAGGTGCCTCCAGCTCTGCTGCGTGCAAGCTCTACTCCTTTGCACCCGAGGTGCCTCTAAGCTCCATGGAGCCGCCCCGGATACTATTCATCCGAGGCTTAAGGTTGCTCCTTTGTACCTGCAAGATACGTTAGTCCAAAAAAATACCCTGCAATACAAAGTTAGCACATAATATCATAAATATAAAGTCTGACAGTCATCGGACTGTCTGATTCTGACTTCGGATTTCCTACCGGAAACCCTTGGTCGAACCGACGCCTACTGTTCCCTCTTCCGGGGAACGCGTCCTCACCTACTCCACTCAGGAGAGCATACCTGATGTGAGTCCGATCCTCCAGACCGACTGGACTTTCCGTTTAGGGTTACCACCCCCTAGGACCTAGGATTACCACCCCCTAGGACCTAGGGTTACCACCTCCTAGGGTTTTTCTCCACCTTGGGTTACCACCCCCTAGGACCTAAGGTTACCCCTTTAGGATTTCTCCTCCACCTAGGGTTACCACCCCCTAGGACCTAGGGTTACCACCCCTTAGGGTTTTTCTCCACCTAGGGTTACCACACCCTAGGGTTTTTCTCTTGCCTAACCGCAGTTAGGACTTTCTTGCAAACTTGTTTAGGCTCATTAGATAACAATTAAACTTAACTTTGAATCCCTTTTTCCATTATCAAAACTAAGGTTTAATCGTCGGATGCTTATCGCACCAACAGAGAAAATATTTAATTCAAATAAAATTTAGTGTCTTAACTCCTTTCACTCCCACTCGAGTAATGCCTCTCAAAAAATATAATTAAGGGTCTTAAGTTTTAGGGTCCTAGAGTCTAAGTATGAGAGTTCAAAGTAAAATAAAAATTTTTTCAAAACAACCATCTACTTTCCTTAAACAAGTGTCTAACCTTTAGCTACTAGTTGTTTACCATGAGGTAGAGCTTTCACTTGGTTAGTCAAGTTAAGCAAGTATTCTAGTTAGTTTGACTAAAATGGATAACTTAAATTGATTAATTTAACTTGGTATTTATTGTTCAGACTTATGTTGATGTACAAACATAAGTATTCTGAAATCTAGGTAGTACCCTATGCATCTCACTTCATTTTAAGTATTTTTGATACACAAGCAAGGTATTCCTAGTGTGCTTGTGAGATGCTTTGGCTGAAACCTATGGGTACATGCTTTCTAGGGGTAGATACCTAGGATAAGTCCAATCTTTTGAAAATACTAGTAAAATTAGGAATTTTGATTAAAATAATTTTTCCTAGAATTTTAAAACCAAGCTGATTTTGAAAAAAAAACTTTTGAAAAAGCAATACTATAAAATGAATGATTTTAAAAGTTTTAGATTTTATTCTTCTAAGCATATACTTAATTATCTTCTAAGTATACTGAACTCAAGTTCAGGTATGAGTTTTGTGAAAATGTCAGGTAGGTTTGATTTGGACTCAACATAGTCAAGTACAATGTCACCCTTAGTTACATGATCCTTATAAAGTGATGTTTAATTTCTATGTGTTTAGTCCTTGAGTGGTGTATTGGATTTTTAGTTACATTTATTAAACTTATATTATCAATTGAAATTTTTATATTTTTATATTTTTATATTTTAATTGATAATTTTTTAAAGTGTGCATCATCCATAATAATTGAGATGCACATTCTCACATGACTATGATTCTGCTTCAATAGTGGATAAAGCAATACAGTGTTACTTTTTACTTGACCAACTTACCAGGCAATGACATAGAAGTTGACAACTTCCACTTGTACTTTTTCTATCAAGTTTGCACCCAGCATATTCTGAGTCAGAGTACCCAACTAAGTCAAACGTGCTAGTCCTAGTGTACCAAAGTGCTACACTTAGGGTTCCCTTAATGTGTCTAAGTATTCTTTTTACATTAGTTAAATGTGATTCTTTTGCACAAGATTGGTACCTAGTACACATACCTATTACAAATAAAATATCAAATCGATTTGCAGTTAGGTATAGTAAACTTCATATTGCACTTCTATAATATTTTAAGTCTATTAGTTTTCCTTTTAAATCAGAGTCAATTTTAACATTAGTTACCATTAGGTGTTTATATTTTTAGAATTTTTCATTCTAAATTTTTTAATTAATTTCTTAGCATATTTGATTTGAAAAATATAAATTCCTTCTTTTAGTTGTTTAATTTGTAAGCCTAAGAAAAAAAAATTAAGTTCTCTTGGTAGACTCATTTCAAATTTATTTTCCATTAATTTAGTAAATTCTTTTAAAAATTTAGTATTTGTTGAGCCAAAAATTATATCATTTACATAAATTTTAGCTATAAAAATATCTTTTTCTAAGGTTTTAACAAATAAAGTTTGATCTATTTGACCTTGGTTAAACCCCTTAGATATTAGGTATGTTGATAGTCGTTCATACCATGCCCTAGGTGCTTGTTTTAGTCCATATAAGACTTTCTTTAACTTAAGGACATGGTTTGAGTGGTCTAAATTCTTAAATTCTGGGTGTTGATTTACATAAACTTCTTTGATGAACCTAGGAATGTGAATTTTACATCCATTTGGTATAACTTGAATCCTTTATGTGCTGAATAGGCTAGCAGCATCCTGATGGATTCAAGTCTAGTCACAGGTGCATAGGTTTCATCATAATCAAACTCTTCTACTTGGCTGAACCCCTTTGCTACTAGTTTAGCCTTATTTTTTACTATTTCACCTTTATCATCTAGTCTATTTCTAAATACTCACTTAGTGCCAATTATTGATTTACTTGTGGGTTTAGGTACAAGTTCTCAGACTTGGTTTCTTTCAAATTGAGCTAGTTTCTCTTGCATTGCAATTATCCAGTCTGGGTCATGTAAGACTTCTTCTATAGTCTTGGGTTCAATTTTGGAAAATAGAGCTATTTGACTTAGGTTTCTATATGATGATCGAGTTCAAACTCCTAGGGTTGGATCACCTAAAATTTGGTCAGATGAGTGATTGAAACTTATTCTAGAAGGTCTTATGTTAGAGTCAACAATTAGTTCTTGTGATTTACTTGATTTAAGTCTAATTTCATCATCTTCTGTGTTTCTTATAATTTGATTATTTTCTTCATCAAAAATTATATTTGTTATTTGTTCAAAGTTTAGGGTATTTTTGTTGTAGACTCTATAGACCTTATTGGTTGTTGAATACCTTAAGAAGATCCCAGTTGAAGATTTAGATGTAAATTTACTTAAATAGTCTTTAGTGTTTAGTATGTGGACTTTACACCAAAAAAACTTTTAGGTAATTTAGATTGAGTATTTTATTATAGTATATTTCATAGGGAGTTTTATTTTTAAAATTTTTTATTAATATTCTATTTTGAATATAACATGTCATATTTATTGCTTCGGCCTAGAATTAGTTACTTAAGTTGTATTCGTTTAACATAGTTCTAGTGGCCTCTTGTAATGTTCTATTTTTTCGTTCTACTAGACCGTTTTATTGGGGGTTCTAGGACATGAAAATTCATGATTATATCCATTAGTTTGATAAAATTCGTTAAACTTATGATTTTCAAATTCCCCTCTATGGTCACTTCTAATTCTTTTGATTTTGGTATCTTTTTCATTTTCTATTAACTTGCAAAAAGTCTTAAAGATCTCAAGAGTTTCATCTTTGGTTTTTAGAAATTTTACCCAAGTAAATCTTGAGTAGTTATCAATTATGAGTAAGCAGTATTGGTTTCTGCTTAGTGACTTGACTCCATATGAATCAAATAGGTCTAAGTGTATGAGCTCAAGTATTGAGTTAGTTCTATTTAGGTTTGTTGGTTTGTAGGTTGACTTAGTTTGTTATCTTGTTGGCAAACGTTACAAATTATATTTTCTAAATTTTTTAATTTACGTAGACCTCTAACTGAGTCATTTTGACTCATTTTTTAAATGAGTCTGATATGAGTGTGACCCAATCTTCTGTGTGATAATTTAGTTTTCTTTTGTTATGTCAAAAGACACTTGAGTGAGGAGGTTGGTAGGTTAATTGTGTAAATATTATTTTTCCTAATTCCCTTAAGGGCTATTTTAGGATTTTTGACATTTTTAATTAAGCACTTAGAGTTAGAAAACATTACTAAGTATCCAGAGTCACAGAGTTGACTTATGCTAAGTAAGTTAAAAATTAAATTTATCAACTAATAGAACTTTTCGAATAACAAAATCAAAACCCAGTTTGATATTACTTATTCTGATTACCTTAAGTTTTTCGTCGTTGTCGAACGTAACTTACCATAGATTTTTGAATTTGAGCTTGGTGAACTTCAATCGGTCTCCAATCATGTGTTGAGAGTATCTACTATCCAACATCCATTGGTCTAAATCATTATGTTCTTACACATAAAATATTTGATTTGGATCCAATTTAAAAGGATTATAAAATAGATTGATTGAGTTCAACCCTTTATTCTCCATCTCACCCAATGTAGGTTGTCAATCATGTTATACCTATGGGTGATAGTGAGATTATTGATTGAGTTTCATTTAAGTTTGATTTAAGTTTAATTTTAATTAATTTTAAGTTTGATTAATTGATTAATTTTAGTTTGAGTTAAATTATTAAGTTTAGTTTAAATTAATTGATTAAGTTTAGTTTAAGTTAATTGATTAATTTTAATTTAATTGATTTGAGTTTAACTAATTTTTACCTAAGTCTATCTCACGCTTTTCTAAATTGTCAATCAGGGAGCCTTATAAGTTTTTGTGAGATGATTAATTTTATCTTAGATTAAAATCTAAGGATTGATTTACATTTGATTTGAGCTAGACTAAGGTTTAACAGTTAGTCAATTAAATATTTATTTCAATAATTGACTTCCAAGCTGTGGCAAGACACTAGGCATTCTTAGGTATTGGATCATCAACCACTTCTAGACAAAATCTTTTAAACAAATTGAATATTTAATTTCCTTTCTGAAAATCCTAGGCCTAACTAGTCAAGTGTGAATCAAGTCTAAGTCCTTATCTACCCTAGTCTAAGCATGTATAATAAAAGTAGTAAAGCAAATATTAAACAAGTCTATTTAATAAAAATTATCTTTCTATTGGCTCCCCCTGGATTATTTTTCTATTTGTTCCCAAGTCTAAGGTAGTGGATTTGATTCTTGGGGATCCAATATTGATCAAGTCCAACTTGATTAATTAAGTTAAACTTGGAGACCCATACTTAGACTATTATTCTATTTGTTCGATTAACAAGAGATAGATAAGATTTAAATTTGTGTTTAGCCTTATATCCAAATTCGGATTGATTGTATACTGCTCTTTGTTTTCCAAAAATCATATCAAGATTCTTGGAACCCAAGGTGAATCGTTCCAATGTGTCCTTCAGTTCCTTGACTTGACTTTTTAGGCTGAAATTTTTTTCCTCAAGTTGTTGGACTTGAATTGATGTTCCAGTGTGAATGGATTCAGTCAAGGAGCTTGGGTTAGTCATTTCTTTAAGGGCTATTGTAACACCCCACCCTCCTCACTACTGGACTGTGAGGGCGGAGCGCTACTGGACAACTAACTTTACTTAACTATCCTTGTTCACATGTTAATAGTAAGTCCTAAAACTCTCGGAGAACTCAAAACTTACAATTAACTAACAGCGGAAGACTGAATGACTCATCTAATACATTCTACTCAACTCTTGGTTAATAAATTCTTATGATAAATCCCAAGGCTTCTATAGTCCAGGCATCACACATCCATCCGCACCTCCTTGTCGCCTTCCTTTGCTATAACTTTTCCTTTCCTTTATCTGCAGTAAGAGAAAATGCAACTATAAGCAAAATTGCTTAGTAAGCGCTATCTAACTCACAAAACTCGAATATGCATGTGAATAAAATATATCTAAAACTGATTTGTGAAGTTTTGAAAACTATTTTCATAATAGATAAAAATAATAATCAAACTTCTGATGGGCCCGACAACTATACTTGCTATGCGCGCATCCCTAACTAGACCCGAGATAGCTGGTCCCGAATCTAGTAGGGTTTACTAGGTTATCTAAACCTAGGGACGACTATGGGAGCCCAACCCAAGGACAACTAAGAGTCCAGAACAGTGCCACTGATAAAAGTAAAATACTGATTTATAAGCTGATTTATCTTAATTACTTCTTCTTTAAATGCCTTGGCATTTTAACGAGCACCTTGTGTGCCAAAATCCCTAAAGTCTTGATTTTGGGATCTACTTAAGGCCTTGGCCTTTTTCTTTCTTTTCTTTATCTTTCTTATACTTGTTAATACCTCCAATAAAAGAATGCTTCTTTAAAAACTGAAATGTTTAAACAAATTCTAACTTTGAAATGCATAAACCAAAATCTGCATACTATGCTAATTAAAATTCTGCATACTATAATAATCAAGATTCTGTATTCTATGCTACCCTATTTCTGCATACTATGCAAACATAAATTCTGCACTATAATACTTAACCAAACTGCACTATAATCTTTTTCTTTAAAAACTGCACTATAAGTTCCACAAAAAATCTGCACTACAAGTTCCACAAAAAATCTGCACTATAAATTCCACCAAAAATCTGCACTATAAACTTTTAAGAAATCTGCACCATAAGCTCTTAAGAAAATTGCACTACAAGCTCTAAAGAAATCTGCTCTAAAGAAATCTGCATTTTAAACTCTAAGAAATCTGCACTACAAGCTTAATTAAAATCTGCACTATAAGCTTACATAAAAATCTGCACTATAAGCTTGATTGAAATCTGTACTATAGGCTTAATTAAAATCTGCACCTATAAACTTAATTAAAATCTGCACTATAAGCTTAATTAAAAATTTGTACTATAAGCTTAATTAAAATCTGCACTATAGGCTTAATTAAAATCTGCACTATAAGTTTACATAAAAATCTGCATTATAAGCTTACGCTACAAGAAAAACCCTCATAGACATCGGTGGAACAACAACAGTTTTAAGCAAAAACCGATGTCTTTGAGTATTTTACACCGGTTTTTCCAAAAACCGATGTCTATGAGCACAGATTTTCGCTCATAGACATCGGTTTTTTTGCCGATGTGTATGAGCGCCTTTTTTTTTGTTAATAGACACCGGTTTTAACAGCGGTTTTTAAAACCCGGTGTTAATGAACCAAAAAAAAATAATTTAATTTTTCCAACCAAAATTTACAACACTTCGTTCCCTCAAAACCTAAACTAATATCGCGTCGCTTCTCTCAGCCTAAACCTATACCTATACCTCCCGACCATCTGTCTCAGCCTCATCTCCCTCTTCCCCTTCCTGGATCTCTTCCCCTTCTTGGATCGATGCCCCCCTCAATTGGATCAAAACCACCTGCTTCTTCTCCACGCTCGCCGGCACGATCTGGCCGGGCCAGTCCGGCGGCTCCGGCCCCACCGGCACCCATGGGGGCTCTGTTGAAGGCTCTTGCTTGCTCAACGACGACGGCGAGCTCGTGTTGAGGCAAAAGGAAGCAGAGAACAGGGATGCGTCTCCTCCATTTCCTTGTTGCTGCTGAAGCTCGAGAATCGATTCCTCCAACCTCTGAGCAAACTCCTCCACATTATCCTCCTCCGCCCGACCATCATCGACGCCGCCAGAAGGGAAGCACTCGGTCCTGGCGCCGAAGGCGCGGCGGCGTAAAAAGCCATGTCCAAGCGGCTGCCTTCCTCTGCCTCCCCCAACCTCCATCGACCGAACACAATTTGTGCAGTGGTACTAATGCACAGTGACAAGCTAGCTATAGCAAGAATAGATCAGATGGAGCCGAGGAAATATAGAGATAGGGTTTGGTTTTCTTATTTAAATTAATTAAATTTGCATTGCATGCTTTCTTCACGCAAGCTACTAAGGGAAGGGCTGCCCTGGCCCTGGCCGTGTAGAATTGGCCTGTGAGATCAGTGGGGAGAAGAGATAGGATTGGGCGCTTGGCGTGGCTTTAAAGTGCTAGAGAAACCAAAAGCCAACAAGCATCGAACAGTAGTAACTCCTCCAAACCCACCGCCCCTCTTAATTTCTCTCTCCTCACACCATTTTAGCTCTCTCCCTCCCTCTTATAATCTCGATCGATCACTCTTCCTTCAAGACTGCTACAAGCTCTCATACGCGCGTAATAGATAGCCAGTATTATCAATTGGGGCTGGCTGGCTGCAGGGTGTGATATGAGTAGTGGAAGCAGTATCAGCGCAGGAGCAGGATCAGGAGGAGGAAGCGGAGCTGGCAGTGGAGGAGGAGGAGCAGGAGGAGGAGGGCCTTGCGGGGCCTGCAAGTTTCTGCAGCGTAAGTGCGTGATAGGATGCATCTTCGCTCCCTATTTTGACTCGGAGCAGGGCGCGGCGCACTTCGCGGCGGTTCACAAGGTTTTCGGTGCCAGCAACGTCTCCAAGTTGCTTCTCCACATCCCCGCTCACAAGCATCTTGACGCCGTCGTCACCATCTGCTACGAGGCACAGGCTCACCTCCGTGATCCCGTTTACGGCTGCGTCGCTCACATCTTCGCCCTCCAACAACAGGTATGTAATATACTATATACATATATGATATTATTGATCATTAATTTTTTTAGCTCCATCGATCGATCTCGATCGATTGTATTCTGTCCTAGCTAGCGAGATGATTGATTCTTAATCAATTATTCATTTAATCATAACGCGACAGATCGACACATGTCGTGAAGGCGGACCACGTCCCAGCGACCTGAACACCCATCTCCTCTCGACGTCTCCTCCGCCTCTGTGCTTTCAATGAAGTCAAACCTTACCTCTTCGTGACTGAAAACGTAGGCCTCCTCTCACCCTACCCGCCCATGGAAAGTGTTCATCAAGAACAATACTAAAACCGAACACTATCGCACGGTCTGGCACCAAGGAGATCTAGTGAACAATTTGGGCATTATCGCACGGTCTGGCACCAAGGAGTTCATGGAGGCACTCCAAGCCAACGTGGATGTGAGCATGATTGGTCAATTTGGTGTTGGTTTCTACTCCGATCTCGTGAGGTATCTCGCTTCGGGTTGCAAGCCCAAGGAGAAATGGAGGTATATAATCTTCATCTGGCTTTTCTGCTATGCCTGCTAGTCCTTCCTGGGATTGTTGGTGGATAAATATGGATTGCCTCTGATCATGCATTTGGTGTACAGAAGTTTATATAGGATCTCTATTGATGTGATTTTGTTTCTCCTTTCCAATTATTATGTTTTTTTTAAGTTTTCTTTGAATGATTAGTATATGGAATTCTGTAGGAACTAAATACATATCCTGTTAATTATCTAAGTCAAGGAAGACTTGGCTGGTTGTATTAGTTACTGTCCTAGTATCCTTGTGAAGTACAGGAACAAAGAAGATTTTTTTTCCTTCGTATTAATATTGCAAATTAATCTTGTCCATTTATTGTACCCTGAATAAACTGCTTTATTTCCTTATTTAAGGCTCCTTGTTTATGAATTTGTTTTTTTTTCCATTCATTTCCTTACATAGAGGTCAATGTTAAGAAAAGATCCATGGAGCTGGCCTCTAGGAATCAATAGTTTATCGATGTTGTTTCTTATGAAAATTAATTTCCTTGTACTTATTGAATTGTTTCATTTTTTCTATTCCATATGGAAGGGATGCCTCTTTGTTTATCTTTGAAGTTTAAAGAGACGTTTCACTGTCGTTGGTCATATTGTTATAATGACTTGTATGTTTTTTTTGCTGAAACAGAATTGGTACTGAACATGAAAAGTTTTGTTTTGAAGTTGATACTTTGCGCCCAATGAATTATGAGCAGATCGCAGACTTGCTAAATGGTTTGGCAGAGAGGTTTGATTGGGATAAAGTCATGGAAGAGAATTACATTATTGGTCTCAAACAGGTGATAAAATGTTTCTCTTTTAAGTGTTTAAGATTGCATAGTATGGCTTTGGGTTACTTCTATGATCAGGTTCGACTCTATATATTTATCATGTATGGCTTTAGGTTCCTTCCTCCTCGTGTTATAACATTTGAGCAACAACATCAACGTTTTAGTGAGTCATGATCCTGTGTATCTTGGGCATGTTCAATTATGCAGCAATTTTATTATTACATGTATTTTTGCACATAACTGTTTTTTTGCTTTACGTTTCATCTCACTTATTTTAACAACTAAATTGTGTACAACTTTGTTGGACCAGCATGTACCTTCTGCGTTAGAAGTTTCATGATTTAAATCTATTCCTCTTATGCTAGTCTTCCTAATCATTTGTGTTTTGGTGAACTTCTTGATGCTAATTATGAAGCCATTTCTGTTGGACTAACTACAATTTAACAACTTTCATTATGCACTTAGTATGTGTATGATATGAGTTACTTATGAAGTATACAATAGTCTTTTGTAGAGTATTTTGTTCTTCTTGAAAAACTTTAAGATACTGTAAAGTGCAATTGAATGTCTTTTCTGCATATTGCAGCAAGTTTTCTATAGTAAATCCAACATATATGAAAAGCTGATTAACTTATTTTAACCTTCCCGATCAACTTGTTTCAATTAGACATAATAGGGTTTAGTCTATAATGTTTCTAAACTATTGAAAAGTTATAACTGTTTTCAAAATTTTTATGCCTTGTGACTTTCTAGGATACTCTCTAGCTACCATTCCTTTGATGTTGAATTCTGAATGCTATATTCTCAACACACTTCATTTTGGCGAAGTTGAATTTGTAGACAAGCCTAGTACCTGGATTGATTTTGTTTCTTCTGCTTAATACAATGTTAAATCCGATTGGATGATTATCTACCCCATGAGCTTAAGCTGTCAGTAAATCACTTGATTTATGCTATTTTATGCAATATAATAAGTCATCCCCCCCCCTAATTTATATCGTTTAACTTGTGTGCCTGCAAACAATTGTGAATTTTCCTCCTTTATAGAGAATTATATATCTGCTTGCAGGAAAAGAACGATGTTAAGCTTGAGAAAGTTCTAAAGGAAGCAGCTATGGAAAACAAAACAGTAATATTAACAACTATGAATGTTGCCTGGGCTTCTCCTAGTTCTATTATAGATTTGTTTTTTCAAAGTTTTCGGACAGGAGATGGAACACGCAGACTCCTGGACCATTTGGTAATCATTGCCTTGGACAAGAAAGCGTACATAAGGTGCATATCCTTGCATACTCACTGTTTTGCTCTTTATACTGAGGGAATGGATTTCTCAGATGAGAAGATTTACATGACTGCTGGATATTTGTCAATGATGTGGAGAAGGATAGAATTTCTGCGTGTTATTCTCGAAATGGGATACAACTTTATTTTCTCGGTAAAATTCTCCTTCCTATGATTGGCCTTTGTAATATTCTGTTTGTTAAAGTACTGATGTGTGAAAGTGACCATACCTTCTGGATCTTCTTGTTCTCTAAGTATCTATTTCTATGTAGACTATCTTGCCTTTTTTTGTCCATTGCCAAGTTTGCAGGCAATGCTCTATTGTTAAACTTTGTTCCTTGTTTCTTGTTTGTGCAAACATATTTTGTTACCCCTTCTTTCATCTGCTGCAAACGCATATAAGATAGAATCATATATATCTACAAATTTATGCATGGAATGCATGCCTAGGATAATAGTTTGCTCGTGTAACAACCACCCTTCTTACTACTACTACACTCTAAGGATGACCGTTACTTAACTACTAACTCTACTTAACCGGTATGATTAAAAATCACATGGAAACCCTATCGAAAAATTTCGGCAGAGTCTCCCTTGTACCGGTGACCATAAACCAAGATACAAGCATAGTATACATCAGCCACAGGCGGCTGGAACATTTATCAAACACCCATGCAGTTAAATAAGTATCAAACACACAAATATCTAATTACTAAACTGAACTCATCCTACATGCAATCTAAACAGAATAATCTCAAATGACATGAACTTAAAATACAACTCAAATGTTTACAATAACTAAAATGTGGAAACTAAAATTAAAACTTCTTTCCTAGTCTCAAGGCTTCCATAGTCCTGGCATCACACATCCATCCGCACCTCCTTGTCGCCTTCCTTTCTATATCTTTTCCTTTCCTGTATCTGCAGTAAGAGGAAATGCAATCTATAAGCAAAATGCTTAGTAAGCGCTATCTAACTCACAAAAACTCGATATGCATGTGAATATACTGAAAACTAAAACTGAATGCTCAAAAGGAAAACTACTCATGCTCATCTACTAGTAAATAAACAAACATACTGAAGTGCTAAACATGTAAATCTACTCATGCTCTTATAATAACAAAGAACAGTAAGCTAATCTAAATACCATGCTAGCATAAAAGGAATCTAAACTTGCTGATTTTAAAACAAAGTGAAACTTAATTCATTTGTTCTAAACTTATTCTTTTATACTTTATACTTATGTAAAACTTGCTTTACTTCTTCAAAAGCTTATACTTATAATACTTCAAAATAGTAATCAATTTCTTTTGGGCTCGGCAACTGTGCTTTTACTTTTGTAACGACCCGGCCCATTTGGCGACCCTCGGGTCGTCGACCGTCGACCGTCGGCCGTGCCGTTACTACTAGGTTATCTAAACCTAGGGACGACTATGGGAGGCCAACCCAAGGACAACTGAGAGTCCAGCACAGTGCCACTGATAAAAGTAAAATACTTGTTATCTTTTAATACTTCTATATAATGCTTCGGCATTTTCTTTAGCACCTTGTGTGCCAAAATCTCTAATCTTGACTTTGGGATCTACTTAAGGCCTTGGCCTTTTTCTTTCTTTTCTTTATCCTTCTTATACTTGTTAATACTTCTAAAAGAATGCTTCTTCAAAAAGAAACTGAAATGTTTAAGCCAATTCTAACTTTGAAATGCTTAAATCAAAAATCTGCTTACTATACTTATAAAACTCTGCATTTTTAAACTTAATAAAATATGCATATCTACTTAACCAAAAATCTGGAATTCATAATAAGCTGCTCATGCTTATAGAATAAAAAAGAAACTAAGTTTACAATGGTATTAAACAGACCTGATCATGTTATTAAATAGCAAGGAAAACTAACATTATGTACTCAGATTAAGGGTTGTACGTGCCACCTCATAACACCCAAAAGAACTGAACTGGTAGAAACTTTAACTTCTATAAAACTTGCTTTTAGAGGTTCAATAATAATAGCTTTATAAAATCTATGTAAGACTTGCGAAAACTTATACCTTTAAAGAGCATTATAGATTTTCAAGCATGTTACAACATGATCTACCGCAAAAGAACTAGATGCTAAAAGAGAACTAAAATTCTATGCTGCTACAAGAGATAAACTGCAAATCAATTCCTCATGCTCAATTCTATACACATGCATATCAATTCCTTATGTATACTACTGCCCAGATTAAAGAGGAGAAAGCAAATCTCTTATATCCCTAGCAACATTTCTTCAAGCATGCTACTGCCGAACTAAAAAAACAAAGAACGCATGCTACTCTTAAACCTTTAGCTATTCCCATGCTGTACAAAAAAAACCCGAAAGCTATTCCCATGATGTACAATAAAATCCGAAATCTATTCCCATGTTGTACAATCAAATTCTGATTGTTGTGTGCCCCGGCAACAATGAAAAAAAAAATAGAACAATGTCTCTGCTTCAGCTCACAACAGCAGGAATACTACAGCATGTTAAGGAACAAATGGAACAATAATCTAAACAGCATGTTTACATTTTAAACCAAAGGTCTAGCAAGCTACTGAAATCTACTAGAATTCCAAAAAAAACAACAACTTCACAGCATTTACCTACAACAACTCATAAGCCTACAACAACTCATAAGGTGTAACAAAACTAACCTTGTTTTACCTACAACAACTCATACGCCTCTAAAGCTCTAATAGCCTCAAAACCATTTTACTGCATCCTCATCTAGAGGTTTTTTTCTATACATGGCAGCACACTTCGAAAAACCCTATTCTACAGCATACTTTGAAATAAAATTCAAGGAGGAAACAAGAATCCTCAAATCACGACAGCAAGCTTCACAAGAACAAACTCCACAGCGTGCTTCAAAAAAAATCAAGAGGAACACGGAAGCATCAAATCGGATTTGGAACTACCCTTACCGCGGGTGAGAAGTAACTTACCTATTCTTGGACTCAAAACTGGGAAGAGGAGCTGCTAGGGTTCGGAGAAAACTCAAGTTCTCCGGCTCTTCTTCGTGCTCACGGGTCCTCCTCGACGAAGAATCACGACGGTGAAGGAACCTTCGGAGAACGCCTTCGCCGGCCACTGGAAACGAAGCTAGGGCTTCATTTTCTTCACTCGGCAGAATCGGCGCCGTCGCAGAAGGGAAGAGGAGAAAAGGAGAGAAAGGTTCGGGGAAAAAGAAAACTTAAGTTCTCTCCTCTTATAACTATGGTTTCAATCATAACACATATATATATCTCGCACCCTACCTTTTCATGAAATACTTGCGGAAGAGTTGGTTGGCTGCAGTTTTGACCAAGTCAAGGGTCGTGGTTTTGAATCCTCAACCGAATGTTTTATTCCCCTTTTATTTAAAATGCTCCTAGCTACTGCTTATATATAATTCGCTCCATATTTGATTAACAAAACACTCGCAGACCAGTTGGTTGGCTGAGTTTGGTTAAGATCTGGTTCGGGTCCGAGGTCTTGGGTTCAAAACCCGGCTTCAACACCTTTTTTTTTTAAACTTCTTCCTTCTTGGTAAAAATACCAAACGAACCCCAAAAATTGCATAAAAATACTCTAAAAATTTCTAAAAATCTCTAGAATTTTTCTATAGTATTTTTAAATATTTTTGAATTATTTTTGGAGCTCAAAAGGAGGAAATTTGGGTCATTACAGCTCGAGTGTATGAAAGTTTATCCAATGGGATAGGCATTAAGTTGTCCATATAAGCATCAGTATGTGACAGACTCATTGTTATCCATGCTCTTACTGCCTAATATTCTTTATAGGGCTTTGCATATAATTCTGTTAGCAGGAACTGCTAACATCTTGTACTACTGATACTCTGCATGCTGTATCCTTTTTAGTCTCGGTTTACTAATATATTATTTATGTGTTTTTACAGTTTACAAATCTCAAATACTTCAGAGTTGAAATTGATGAAGTGCGGTTCGAATGGGCTGAATGCATGCTAGATTACATTTGAAGTGTGGTTCTACCTTGATGTGTTAAAAGAATGTTCTACCTTGATTTTGATATCTATTAGCTAGCTTTTGATGTAAAAAGAATGTTTGGGTATTTTATGGATATTGTTGTAAGAAGATTATTTATATAATTTGTGAATATTTGTGTATTTTATGGATATTATTGAATGAAGAATATTTGTATAATTTATGAATATTTGTGTATTTTTTTATATTGTCGGTTTTTCATTGTTTCGGAAATCAAATTTGTGCTGTTAAAAAATATACATATTACATCGGTTTTCCACCGTTGCAAAATCGGTGTTATTAACTAATATTACATCGATCATTTACCGCTGCCAAAACTGGTGTTATTAACATACAATATTACATCGGTTTTACACCGTTGATGAAACGGTGTCGTTAAGTGATACTACATCGGTTAATAACCGATTCGAAGACTGGTGTCGTTAAGTGATACTACACTGGTTTTAACCCGATGTCTAAAATGGCAGACTTTTAACATCGGCTTCATAGACATCGGTCGAAAATGAAAGAGACACCGGTGGAAAACTGATGTCTATGAAGGTTTTTGTTGTAGTGTTAATTAAAATCTGCACTATAGCTTAATTAAAACTCTACACTATAAGCTTAATTAAAATCTGCACTATAAGCCTACATAAAAATCTGCTGTAACGACCCACCTTCTACTAACTAGGCTGTGAGGCCAATCGTTACATTAATCTGTGCTAACTAATCCATGGCCATCATTAAATACTAAGTGCGGAAGCTGTACTAACTGAAATTTTGCTAAACTACTAACATTTCTTGGTACTATACATGCTAAGGGGTGTAAACTAACTATTCATGACATGTTTTACCTTCCCCATGATCAAGGAACTGAACTTAAACATTTTTCCGCTGATATCAGACCTCCCAATCGATCCATTGATCGATTGGAATGTCGGATCGATCCGGCGATCGATCCAGCACGCTACTGTGCTCGGGCAATATTCTGGATCGATCGGCTGATCGATCCAGACTGGTCAATCGATCCAGTGATCGATCCAAGAGCCTTCTGTTCGCGATAAAATTGGCTGGATCGATCGGCTGATCTATCCAGATGCCTACTGTTCACGAGACGAGTTGCCCAGTCGATCCATCGATCGATTGGAAACTCTCGAATCGATCAACTGATCGATTCGAGTTTCTGATTTCGTGCCAATGATCTGATTTCAGCACTATTTCGTGCCTCAATCTCATTCCAGGTTCTAAAATGATTAAGAAACACTCTAACAATAACAACTAACATTCTAACATTATAAAAACAGTGTTCTAAGCATAATAAAGTGCAAATGATAAAATACTGAAAGGTTTTAATGCTTAAACCAAGCTTGCTAAAATTCCTTAGATCTCTATCCCAAGTTCCTGCCCACACACATCTTCGTAGCATTGTCCTCCAGCCTCCGCTAGTCCATCTTTCCTTTACCTTTATCTGCAGTATAAGGAAAAGAAAGTATCTATAAGCTTTCGCTTAGTAAGAAACCATCTACCTCACTAAAACATGCATACGATGCATTTATGCTTTTTAAAACATGCTATCAAACATATGATGAACTTGTTAAAAACATGGCATACTGAAATCACTGAACATGGACACTAAAGCATGGCATACGAGCTAATCATAAACTATCATAAGTATCAATAAAGGAAACTGAACTGAACATGAACTGAGCTAGGCTGGAACTGAATTCAAACTCAACTATCATAACTATCCCTTGTGAGTTTTGAAAAACTATAATATAATAGATTAAAATACATAATCATACTACTAATGAGCCCGGCAACTGTACATGCTATGCGCGCATCCTTAACTAAACCCGGGGTTGCAAATCCCAAATTTAGTAAGGTTTACTAGGTTATCTAAACCTAGGGACCGACTATGGGAGCCCAGCCCAATGGATATCTAATCCTGTACAGTGCCCCTACTGAAAATAAAATACTGAATCATAGCTAACTAACTTATCTTGCTTTTACTAGGTTATCTGAACCTAGAGGCGACTGTGAGTGCCCACCCATTGGACCGTAGTCCCATATAAACTGTAGCAAGACTAACTAGACTATTTAAATGCTTCTATTGCATTTACTGAGCTATTAAAAAAATTGTCTACTGTAGCATTTTACTGAGCTAAGCATTTTATCGAACACTTAGTGTGCTCCAACTCTCCTCTCTATTAGGGAGACCACCTCTAGGCACCCGACAACGTCTAGAATCTCCAACTGAAAGGAGGAAACGTGTCTAGCCCATCTAGAGGTGCTCAACTAAATCCCTAAACCTGCGAGAAGGGTTAAATACACCCTATGTGTCGAAAAGTCTGCATATAACTAATTTAAAAACATAGAATCGTACGAAAAGCTACTTATACTGCAGGTGAGGGGTTTCTTACCTCCTGCTCGAAGTTTCTTACGATTCTAATCACTAGATTTCCGGAGGAGACGATCCTTTCGACGATCTTCTCGCGTCTAAGCGTTCCTCTCGCGGAGGGGAGCGTCCACGTGTCGAAGTCTCGCCGGAATTTGCCCTTGGAACCCTTGGTTGTTCTTGTGGTTGGCGCCGAGAGGAAGAGGAGAAGTGGGCGGCGGAATTAGGTTGGGGTGGAGAAAAACTACGATCAATGAAAATAGCTCTTCACTTAATTATTTCCTGTTTATATTAAGTGATAATTCCGGCCCAACTCCAACTTAAATAACATTGTTTCCCTTTCCTTTTAGCACGGCCCTACTTGGTTCACTTGGTTACCATGGTTCACCATAAGTCATAGGACCCAATAGGTCTCGGGTTCAATCCCCGCTTAAGCTATTTTATTTTCTATTTATTTTTACTACTTCCGCTATTCTAAAAATTCCATAAAAATATTCTAAAATTCCAAAAAAATCGTAGAATATTTCTAAAAATAGTTTTGAGAATTTTCGAGCGTTACAATCCCCCATACCTTATAAAAAGTTCATCCTCGAACTTAGAATAACTCTGGGTACTTCTATCTCATACTAGCTTCTGTCTCCCAAGTTGCCTCTTCTGCTGTGTGACTGTGCCAAATGACTTTGACTAATGGTACTTCCTTATTCCGCAATTTCTTAACTGCTCGGTCTATTATCTGAATAGGCCGACTGTCATAGCTAAGGTCTTCGCGGATCTGTACCGACTGGGGCTCAATCACCTGGGTGGCATCTGGGGTATGCTTCTTCAGCATAGAGACATGAAATACATTGTGGACAGCTGACATTTCCTGGGGTAGCTCTAGCTCATATGCTACCTTGCCCACTCTTCTGCTGATAAGGTATGGTCCCACATATCTGGGACTTAGCTTGCCCTTCTTCCCAAAACGCATTACTCCCTTCATGGGAGCTACTCTGAGGAACACTGAATCCCCAACTGAAAACTCTAAAGGTCTGCGCCGTGTATCAGCATAGCTTTTCTGGCGGCTCTGAGCTGTCTCTATCCTCTGGCGGATCTGCTGTATAGCTGCTGTGGTATCTGCTACTAGATCTGTCTGAAGTTCTAGTTCTTTCTGTTCACCACTCTCATACCAGCAGATTGGAGATCTACACCTCCGCCCATAGAGAGCCTCATAAGGTGCCATACCGATAGTGGCCTGATAGCTGTTGTTGTATGCAAATTCTGCTAGACTCAGATATTTGCACCAACTTCCTTTGAAATCTAGGGCACATGCTCGGAGCATATCTTCGAGTACCTGATTTACCCGCTCCGTCTGTCCATCTGTCTGAGGATGGAAGGCTGTGCTAAACTTCAACTTCGTGCCCAAAGCTGACTGTACACACTCCCATAAGTGTGATGTGAATCTGCTATCTCTGTCTGATATAATGGTTCATGGGACTCCATGTAGTCTAACGATCTCCTTGAGATACAACTGAGCTAGCTGTTCCATGGAGTAGGAGATCCTGATAACTAAGAAGTGGGCTGATTTAGTCAATCTGTCGACTATTACCCAGATGGTATCAAAACCATTCGTGGTTCTGGGTAATCCCACGATGAAATCCATAGAAATGTCTTCCCACTTCCATTCTGGGATCTGAATAGGCTGCAAAACTCCTCCTGGTCTCTGATGTTCTGCCTTGACCCTTTGACAGGTTAGACAGGTGCTGACATATCTAGCGATGTCTCTCTTCATCCCAGGCCACCAAAAACATTTCTTCAAGTCTTGATACATTTTGGTGGAGCCAGGATGCATCGCATAGGGAGTCTTGTGAGCCTCATCTAAAATCTTTCTTCGTAGTTCCTCCTGATCTGGAACACATAATCTGTCGCCAAAGTACAACACCCTGCTAGCGGACACTCTGAATTCTCCACTTTCTGTTTCTGCTAATCCTTGCTTGATTTTCTGAATTTCAGGATCCTGCTCCTGAGCTGTCTGGAGATCACCAAGCAAGGTAGACTCTAATGTCATAGTAGAGAGCTGTCCGACTATGAGTTCGAGACCGAAATCTGCGATCTCTCTCTGTAGGGGCGGTGACATGGCTGCTAGAGATAATAGGGCAGCACTGGACTTTCTGCTAAGTGCATCTGCTACCCTATTTGCTTTTCCTGGGTGGTAGAGGATGTCTATATCGTAGTCTTTGACCAGCTCTAGCCATCTGCGCTGTCGCATATTCAGATCCTTCTGAGTGAAGAAGTATTTCAGACTCTGATGATCTGTATATACTCTGCACTGAGCTCCATACAAGTAATGTCTCCAAATCTTGAGAGCGAACACTACTGCTGCCAGCTCAAGGTCATGAGTAGGATAATTCCTCTCATAATCCTTGAGTTGTCTGGAGGCATAGGCGATTACCTTACCGTCTTGCATCAGCACCGCTCCTAGTCCCAACTTATAGGCATCACTATATATATCAAAGCTGTCTGTGTTTTCTGGTAGAGTCAGAATAGGTGCACTGGTCAATCTCCTTTTTAGCTCGCTGAAGCTATTCTCACAGTCCTCTGTCCACTGAAATTTTCTGTTCTTCCTGGTGAGAGCTGTCAGTGGGGAGGCTATCCTGGAGAAGTCCTCTACGAATCTTCTGTAATAACCTGCTAATCCAAGAAAGCTTCTGATCTCACTAGCGTTCTTGGGTCTTTTCCAACTACTCACAGCTTCTATCTTACTGGGGTCTACCATAATACCATCCCTTGAGATGATGTGACCCAGGAAGGACACCTGATCTAACCAAAATTCACATTTCGAGAACTTGGCGTACAACTGGTTCGGCTGAAGGGTCTGCAATACTATTTTCAGGTGCTCTACGTGTTCTTCCTGAGTTCCTGAATAGATAAGAATGTCATCGATAAACACAATAACAAATTTATCTAGGTAATCCCTGAATACCCTGTTCATGAGGTCCATGAAAGTAGCTGGAGCATTTGTCACGCCAAAGGGCATGACTACGAACTCGTAGTGTCCGTATCTAGTCCTGAATGCTGTCTTGAGTATATCCCCTTCTTTAACTTTCACTTGATGGTAACCTGATCTGAGGTCTATTTTAAAGAACACTGCTGCTCCCTTTAGCTGATCGAACAGGTCATCTATTCTGGGAAGAGGATACCTGTTCTTGATGGTGACTTGGTTCAGTGCCCTGTAGTCTATGCATAAGCGCATGCTCCCGTCCTTCTTCTTCACGAACAATACAAGCGCTCCCCATGGTGAGTGACTAGGACGTATGAAGCCCTTGTCAAGCAGCTCCTGTAGTTGCTCATGAAGTTCCTTCAGTTCTGCTGGAGTCATGCGATAAGGCGCTTTGGAAATAGGATTGGTACCGGGAATGAGCTCTATCTCAAATTCAATCTCCCTGTCTGGTGCTAAGCCTGGTAATTCCTCAGGGAAGACTGCTGGGTAGTCAAATACAACTCGAACCTCTGCTAGCTGTTGGTCCTTGTCCTGACTGGTACTGACCACGTGTGCTAAAAATCCCGTACATCCCGAATCCATTAACCTCTGTGCCTTCATAGCTGAGAGAAGCTTCCTGACCCTTCTCTTGGGTTCTCCGACGAACTCGAACGGTGCATCTGCTTCAAGTTGGAATATGACTTTCTGCTTACGGCACTCGATGGAGGCACCGTATTTGATCAAGAAATCCATCCCGAAGATGACATCGTAGTCAGTCATATTTAGCACTATCAGATCACAGAAGAGTTCTCTGTCTGCTATAATGACTGGCACTGCTCTGAACCAGTGCGTAGATGCCATAATTTCTCCTGAAGGTAAGGTCGTCAGGAACTGACTACTAAGTACCTCTGGAGGTCTTGCTAACTTCTCGACAAATGCCCTAGATATATATGAATGGGTTGCCCCAGTATCGAATAAGACAATTGTACTTTGCTGTAAAATACTAATCTGACCTGTAACAACTGTCGAGGCATTTGCTACATCCTCTCTAGTCAGTGAGTAGATCCTCACATTGGTCGTAGCTGGAGGGGCTTCTAATCTGCCCTGGCTGATGTGTGGACCATCTAAGGCGGCCTGCATCTGATGCAACTGTGATGGCTTGGCTTCGTACTGGATCGGCTGTGGTAGAGGAAGACTGGTCTTGTTCGGGCACTGCTTAGCCATATGCCCTTCCTGTCCGCATTCAAAGCATCCTCGTGTGCCCTTACAACAAACTCCAGGGTGGAATTTCCCACAAGTAGCACACTTTGGATAGCTGGGTTGTTTACTAGCCGGTCCTCCTTTTGGGTAACTCCCCGGTTTGCGCTTGTTGCTGGAGTTCCCTTTCCAGTTAGAGCCATGGGGGCTGTGACCCTGCTGTTTCTGAATACCTGAGCCTCCTTGACCTTTAGATTCTGAGAGGACTTGCTTCTGCTGCTTTATACTGTTCTGGTAGTGCTCGGTGGTCAGAGCACTGCTGACTAGTTCTTCGGTGGTTTGCGGCCTATGAACGCCGCCAGCCACGTTCATTGCTATTTCCGGCCTCAGCATCTTGAGCATCAACCGGACTCGTTCTTTCTCTGTGCTGACTAGTTCAGGGCATAGACGAGCCAATCTGTTGAATTTCTTCATGGCTTCCTCCACTGAAAGGTTGCCCTGACGAAACTCAGTGAACTCGTCGTAGTGGCGGTTTGTAACCCGCATGTGAAAGAATTCCTCAAAGAACTCCTTCTCGAAGTCATCCCATGTCATCTGATTTACTGGGCGCTTCGCTCTAATTCTCTCCCACCACATACGTGCATCTCCTGTCCGACTCATGTTCTGGCCAGTCCAGAAGCTCCATCGTACTCTCCAGTGTTTTGAACCAGGCCTGTGCATCCCATGGTTCGCTGCTGCCTGAGAAGTTCTCTGGTTTGACTCTTTGCCACTAGATCAGATAGGCTTCTCTCTGGGTTCCTGCTGCTGGGGCCACTGGTGCTGCAGGTTGGATTGGTGGAACCTCTAAAACCACTGGTGTCGCTAAGTTAGGCTCCGGGGTGACAGTGGGAGTGTTCTGCTGACTAGCCTTTAAGGTGGCTATTTTCTGTTGCTGTTCAGCTAGCTGCTGCTGTAACTGAGCCACTAATGTTGTAAGGTCTGGGGGAGGCACTGAACTGCCTGCCTCATGCTGGGGCTCAGTGGCTGCTGCCCTTCTAGCTGGGCGTCCTCGTGCCATTTCTAAAGACATGAAGGACATACATGACGAACACAAGCATAATAGAGTAGCTATTGTTATCATGTTAACTACTATCATAAACAAGCATACTTTAGTTATATCTGAACATGAAAACAAGAAATATAACGAAAGTGAGAGATGTTCTTACTTGGAAGCTGCAGGTTCAATGCTGATGTGTGTGTAGGAAGTATGGGAACTTGCTCTGATACCACTCTGTAACGACCCACCTTCTACTAACTAGGCTGTGAGGCCAATCGTTACATTAATCTGTGCTAAATAATCCATGACCATCATTAAATACTAAGTGCGGAAGCTGTACTAACTGAAATTTTGCTAAACTACTAACATTTCTTGGTACTATACATGCTAAGGGGTGTAAACTAACTATTCATGACATGTTTTACCTTCCCCATGGTCAAGGAACTGAACTTAAACATTTTTCCGCTGATATCAGACCTCCCAATCGATCCATTGATCGATTGGAATGTCGGATCGATCCGGTGATCGATCCAACATGCTACTGTGCTCGGGCAATATTCTGGATCGATCGGCTGATCGATCCAGACTGGTCAATCGATCCAGTGATCGATCCCAGAGCCTTCTGTTCGCGAAGAAATTGGCTGGATCGATCGGCTGATCGATCCAGACGCCTACTGTTCACGAGACGAGTTGCCCAGTCGATCCATCGATCGATTGGAAACTCTCGAATCGATCGGCTGATCGATTCGAGTTTCTGATTTCGTGCCAATGATCTGATTTCAGCACTATTTCGTGCCTCAATCTCATTACAGGTTCTAAAATGATTAAGAAACACTCTAACAATAACAACTAACATTCTAACATTATAAAAACAGTGTTCTAAGCATAATAAAGTGCAAATGATAAAATACTGAAAGGTTTTAATGCTTAAACCAAGCTTGCTAAAATTCCTTAGATCTCTATCCCAAGTTCCTGCCCACACACATCTTCGTAGCATTATCCTCCAGCCTCCGCTAGTCCATCTTTCCTTTATCTTTATCTGCAGTATAAGGAAAAGAAAGTATCTATAAGCTTTTGCTTAGTAAGAAACCATCTACCTCACTAAAACATGCATACGATGCATTTATGCTTTTTAAAACATGCTATCAAACATATGATGAACTTGTTAAAAACATGGCATACTGAAATCACTGAACATGGACACTAAAGCATGGCATACGAGCTAATCATAAACTATCATGAGTATCAATAAAGGAAACTGAACTGAATATGAACTGAGCTAGGCTGGAACTGAATTCAAACTCAACTATCATAACTATCCCTTGTGAGTTTTGAAAAACTATAATATAATAGATTAAAATACATAATCATACTGCTAATGGGCCTGACAACTGTACATGCTATGCGCTCATCTTTAACTAAACCCGGGGTTGCAAATCCCAAATTTAGTAAGGTTTACTAGGTTATCTAAACCTAGGGACCGACTATGGGAGCCAGCCAATGGATATCTAATCCTGTACAGTGCCCCTACTGAAAATAAAATACTGAATCATAGCTAACTAACTTATCTTGCTTTTACTAGGTTATCTTAACCTAGAGGCAATTGTGAGTGCCCACCTATTGGACCGTAGTCCCATATAAGCTGTAGCAAGACTAACTAAACTATTTAAATGCTTCTATTGCATTTACTGAGCTATTAAAAAATTGTCTACTGTAGCATTTTACTGAGCTAAGCATTTTATCGAACACTTAGTGTTCTCCAACTCTCCTCTCTATTAGGGAGACCACCTCTAGGCACCCGACAACGTCTAGAATCTCCAACTGAAAGGAGGAAACGTGTCTGGCCCATCTAGAGGTGCTCAACTAAATCCCTAAACCTGCGAGAAGGGTTAAATACACCCTATGCGTCGAAAAGTCTGCATATAACTAATTTAAAAACATAGAATCGTACGAAAAGCTACTTATACTGCAGGTGAGGGGTTTCTTACTCCTGCTCGAAGTTTCTTACGATTCTAATCGCTAGATTTTCGGAGGAGACGATCCTTTCGACGATCTTCTCGCGTCTAAGCGTTCCTCTCGTGGAGGGGAGCGTCCACGTGTCGAAGTCGTCGCCGGAATTTTCCCTTAGAACCCTTGGTTGTTCTTGTGGTTGGCGCCGAGAGGAAGAGGAGAAGTGGGCGGCGGAATTAGGTTGGGGTGGAGAAAAACTACGATCAAAGAAAATAGCTCTTCACTTAATTATTTCCTATTTATATTAAGTGATAATTCCGGCCCAACTCCAACTTAAATAAAATTGTTTCCCTTTCCTTTCAGCACGGCCCTGCTGGGTTCACTTGGTTACCATGGTTCACCATAAGTCATAGGACCCAATAGGTCTCGGGTTCAATCCCCGCTTAAGCTATTTCGTTTTCTATTTATTTTTGCTACTTCCGCTATTCTAAAAATTTCATAAAAATATTCTAAAATTCCAGAAAAATCGTAGAATATTTCTAAAAATAGTTTTGAGAATTTTCAGGCGTTACATCTGCACTATAAGCTTAATTAAAATATGTACTATAGACTTAATTAAAAATCTGCACTATAAGCGCTTAATTAAAATCTGCAATATAAGCTCTACATAAAAATCTACATTATAAGCTTAATTAAAATCTGCACTATAGGCTTAATTAAAAATCTACACTATAAGCGCTTCTTATGCTTTAAATTCAAGAAGAACAAAGGTCCGAAACTACTCCTACTACAGGTGAGAAGCACTTACCTTGATTCTTGGACTCACAACCGAACAAAAAGGGCTTCTAGGACCTTGGTCGGCCGCCAGAGATGATGTCCTAACTCCCTTTCGTTTTCTGCCCGAGCTCCGCCATCGTAAGCATCACCTCCTTTCACTTTCAACTGAGGGTTCCTAGAACGCAGATTTATTTTAGAGAACACTGTTGCCCTTCTTAGCTGATCAAATAGATCATCCATTCTAGGAAGAGGGTACTTGTCCTTAACCGTTACTTTGCTCAACGCTCTAAAATCCATGCACATCTGCATAAATCCGTCTTTCTCCTTAACGAACAACTCTGGAGCTCTCCGGAATGAATGACTAGGGCGGATGGAACCCTTGTTAAGTAGCTCCTAAAATTGTTCTTGTAACTCTTTTAACTTTGCTGGAGACATTCGGTATGGAGCTTTTGAAATTGAACTGGTATCAGGAAACAACTCAATTTCAAACTCTACTTCTCTGCTGGAAGATAGTCCAGGTAGCTCTTCTAGAAAAACCTCTGGGTATTCGCAGACTACCCGAACGTCTTCCTGCTTGGGTCTTTCTTGTTATCATTATCCTTCTAGTTCTAATTATTTAACTGGGGTTTCTGACTCCCCACTATCTTGTCCTCTATCTTAACATCTAGTTATGCCAAGAATAATACTTGACATCTTCTCTATCCTTTCTAAACATACTTATGTACATGAATATAAGAGAAACAAAACTAAAATTGTCTCTATTCTTCCTAAGCATGTGTATCAAAACATAGAAAATTAAAACATGAATTTTCTTCTTTCCTAAGCACATATAAGCAGATAGTCTATACTGTAAATAATAAAGAAAGCATAAAAGAAAATTAAATACTTTCTTACTTGAAGACGGCAAGGATGGTGCTGATGTGTGATGCTGGAGAATGGGAACTGCTCTGATACCAACTGTAAAGACCACCCTTTTTACTACTACTACTCTCTAAGGATGACCGTTACTTATCTACTAACTCTACTTAACCGGTATAATTAAAATCCTCGAAGAAACCCTACCGAAAAATTTTGGCAGAATCTCCCCTGTACCGGTGACCAAAATCATTAATACATGACATAATATACACAGCCACAAGCGGCTGGAACACATATCAATCAACCACGCAGTATAATAAATCCAAAATAAAAGGAAACAATACCACAACTCATCACACCATATCACAATTCTTCTACTATGTCCTAATGACATCAAAATAACAAATGTTATCTCAAATACTCCTAATATAGCAAAAGACAATGGAGACTAAAATAAAACTTCTTTCCTAGTCCCAAGGCTTCTATAGTCCTGGCATCACACATCCTTCAAACACCTCCTTGTCACCTTCCTTTCTATATCTTTTCCTTTCCTGTATCTGCAGTAAGAGTAAGTGCAGTCTATAAGCAAAATTTGCTTAGTAAGCGCTATCTAACTCACAAAATCTCGATATGCATGTATATAAATAAAAACATGCTAAAACTGAATGCTAACATGTAAAGCTACTCATGCTCATACATAGCAAAGGAATCATACTAACTGAAATACTAAACATGTATAGCTAATCATGCTCTTAAATAGCAAAGAACAGTAGACTAACTCATGCTCTTCTATTAGTAAAGAAACATACTGAAAGGCTAAACATGTAAGGCAAGTCTATACTATCATGCTTGCATAAAGAACTTAACTTACTGAATTCTAAACACCTTCTGTGTCTTATTTCACTTGCTTAAAGCCTTATTCTTTAATACTTATGTGAAACTTATTTTTTTACTTGTTCAAAAGCTTATACTTTTAATACTTCAAAATAATAATCAACTTCTTCTTGGGCCCGACAACTGTACTTGCTTTTACTTTTGTAACGACCCGACCCATTTGGCGGCCCATTTGGCGACCCTAGGGTCGTCGACCGTCGACCGTCGGCCGTGCCGTTACTACTAGGTTATCTAAACCTAGGGACGACTATGGGAGCCCAACCCAAGGACAACTGAGAGTCCAGTACAGTGTCACTCATAAAAGTAAAATACTTGTTATCTTTTAATACTTCTATATAATAATGCCTTGGCATTTTAATAAGCACCTTGTGTGTCAAAATCCCTAAAGTCTTGACTTTGGGATCTACTTAAGCCTTGGCTTTTTCTTTCTTTTCTTTATCTTTCTTATATAAACTGAAGGCAGCAAATATAAAATCAGATCAATAATCATTTATTTCATATTAAATAAAACAAACATGTTGATGAGTGGTAAATGATCTGATTCTATATGATCAACATAAATCCTTGGTCATTTACATCAACATAAACCCTGGGTCCAATGTTTTGTTTATATAAGTCCAAATATGGAAAAAAAAAAATATAAACATGGATCGGGAGTCAGCCATGTTGATGTAGTGAATCCAGATAGTCTTGCTTACAGCTGTTTGTTATGCAACCAAGTGGATATTCATGATAAACTGGATACACACTATATTAAGGTAATCATACAGGGACCTACAGATGAAACTTCAGATAAGAGACATGCTAGCTTCTCTTCCTATTGCTTATTTGCCTTTTGAGTTCCTAATGCATACGTTAGTTCTTTCAACCACCATGAAGCAATTCCAAACAACAGCACACTCACATGTAAAGCAAACACATGCCATCATGCAAGATGTTTTGCATGACTAAACTGATAGGAGGATCAGGACATTCCTAACATACCAAAATGTTCCAACATACCTTTCACTAGAAATCCGATGAAATCCCTAAATCAATACTAATCAAACGCCTTAAAAGAAAGAATTCTGCTACAAACCAAACAAACCAATCGAAGGGAACTACTCTTACTGCAGGTGAGAACACTTACAATGCACAAGCAATGCACAAATGCTACAACACTAGAACTGAATGCAAGGAATTAATCTGGCTGAATTGAACCTCAAGAAGTCAACTTGCTGAATTGAAACTTAAATATGCATTACTGATTGGAATGCCTTTGAAACAGCTGATGATAAACTAGAATTGTATGCTTTCTTAGGGTGTATATTGATCTAGATGCATAAAGCAATCCCAGGTATTAGTTAATTCTAGTTTCTTCATTAATCATCTTATAACTCACACATCAATTCCAATTATCCAGCAAACTGAAACCAACTCAGAAATCAAACACCCATCACCACTAAAACCTCAAATCCAAATCAAAACTGAAATCCATAGCCCTCCCAAGAAGCATGAACCACATTGTACTCATGATACAAGCTCCTAGATTTGTCCCCCAATTCACCACGAGCTTACAAAACACAAATACCACAAATGAACAGGTTACAATCTACTAAGTCCATCCTAGAAATTTTCAGCACCTTCACCAAGAGCAAGATCGTATTAAAGAAACAAATCTAAACTATTCTCAACCAAAAACATCTAGTAGGAGTAGCGCAAGGAAGGCAAATCGGGTTCAAAGACTTCTCAAATCTGTCCCATGGGATCAAAACCACTACGACGAAGTAAAGCTGCATCACATAGCATGAAACTAAGTAGCATAGAATCCGTTCAAAAGCACAAAGCACCTACAATCTGACCCAAAGCTTTCGGGAAAAAGGAAAGGAATAATCGCAGCTATCCTACTGCAGGTGAGTAGCGACTTACCTTGCGTTCTTAGACCCTCTACTGAAGGACGAAAGGGCTTCTAGGGTTGCTGAGATGCTTGAGTTCCTGACCTCTTCTTGTGCCTATGCGTCCACCTCGCCGAGAGGATCGTGAAGAAGCGAAAAGATCTCGGATTGAACCCTCGCCGGCCGCCGGAAACACCCCAACTTCCTGCTGCGGTTTCGCCCGAGAGAGATCGACGCCGTCGCGAGAAGAGAAGAGATGAGAAGAAATTTGTCTCGGGAAGAAAAATAAGCCCTCTTTTATAACTAGGGTTTTTTTTTATTAAATACTATACCTTAAATATTTGTCGCTGCATATCTGATTAGCATCAACCGCTGGTGCAGTTGGTTGGCTGCGTTTTGCTTAAGGCCCGGCTCGTGGGTTAAAGTCTCGGCTGCAACCATTTTATTTCGTATTTATTCTCTATTTCCTAACTACTGCTCAAATAGAATATTTCTCCTTCTTTAATAAGAAACGCCCGCTGGAAGAGTTGGTTGGCTGTGTTTAATCGAAACCTTTGGTCACGGTTTCGAAACCTCAGCCGAGCCTTTAATTTCCCTTTTATTTTAACTGTTCTTAACTACTGCTTAAATGTATTTCGTCCCATATATGTTCACAAAAAGGTTGTAGACCAGTTGGTTGGCTGAGCTCAATAAAAACCTGATTCAGGTTCAAAGTCTTGGGTTCAAAACCCGGCTTCAATATATATATTTATTATTATTTTTTTAAATTTTTTAAACTTCTTCCTCTTGGTAAAAATACCAAACGAACTCCAAAAATTACATAAAAATACTCTAAAAATTTCTAAAAATATCTAGAATATTTTAAAAGTATTTCCAAATATTTTTATGGACTTTTAGAACTCTAAATCATGAAATTTGGGGTGTTACACCTAAAACTCTCGGAGAACTCAAAACTTACAATTAACTAGCAGCGGAAGACTGAATGACTCATCTAATACATTCTACTCAACTCTTTGTTAATAAATTCTTATGATAAATCCCAAGGCTTCTATAGTCCAGGCATCACACATCCATCCGCACCTCCTTGTCGCCTTCCTTTGCTATAACTTTTCCTTTCCTTTATCTGCAGTAAGAGGAAATGCAACTATAAGCAAAATTGTTTAGTAAGCGCTATCTAACTCACAAAACTCGAATATGCATGTGAATAAAATATATCTAAAACTGATTTGTGAAGTTTTGAAAACTATTTTCATAATAGATAAAAATAATAATCAAATTGCTGATGGGCCCGGCAACTGTACTTGCTATGCGCGCATCCCTAACTAGACCCGAGATAGCTGGTCCCGAATCTAGTAGGGTTTACTAGGTTATCTAAACCTAGGGACGACTATGGGAGCCCAACCCAAGGACAACTAAGAGTTCAGCACAGTGCCACTGATAAAAGTAAAATACTGATTTATAAGCTGATTTATCTTAATTACTTCTTATTTAAATGCCTTGGTATTTTAACGAGCACCTTGTGTGCCAAAATCCCTAAAGTCTTGATTTTGGGATCTACTTAAGGCCTTAGCATTTTTCTTTCTTTTCTTTATCTTTCTTATACTTGTTAATACCTCTAATAAAAGAATGCTTCTTTAAAAACTGAAATGTTTAAACAAATTCTAACTTTGAAATGCATAAACCAAAATCTGCATACTATGCTAATTAAAATTCTGCATACTATACTAATCAAGATTCTGTATTCTATGCTACCCTATTTCTGCATACTATGCAAACATAAATTCTGCACTATAATACTTAACCAAACTGCACTATAATCTTTTTCTTTAAAAACTGCACTATAAGTTCCACCAAAAATCTGCACTACAAGTTCCATAAAAAATCTGCACTATAAATTCCACCAAAAATCTGCACTATAAACTTTAAAGAAATCTGCACCATAAGCTCTTAAGAAATCTGCACTACAAGCTCTAAAGAAATCTGCTCTAAAGAAATCTTCATTTTAAGCTCTAAGAAATCTGCACTACAAGCTTAATTAAAATCTGCACTATAAGCTTACATAAAAATCTGTACTATAAGCTTGATTGAAATTTGCACTATAGGCTTAATTAAAATCTGCACCTATAAACTTAATTAAAATCTGCACTATAAGGTTAATTAAAATTTGCACTATAAGCTTAATTAAAATCTGCACTATAGGAAAATTAAAATCTGCACTATAAACTTACATAAAAATCTGTATTATAAACTTAATTAAAATCTGCACTATAGGCTTAATTAAAAATCTGCACTAAAAGCTTAATTAAAATCTGCACTATAAGCCTACATAAAAATCTGAACTATAAGCTTAATTAAAATCTGTACTATAGACTTAATTAAAAATCTGCACTATAAGCGCTTAATTAAAATCTGCAATATAAGCTCTACATAAAAATCTGCATTATAAGCTTAATTAAAATCTGCACTATAGGCTTAATTAAAAATCTGCACTATAAGCGCTTCTTATGCTTTAAATTCAAGAAGAACAAAGGTCCGAAACTACTTCTACTGCAGGTGAGAAGCACTTACCTTGATTCTTGGACTCACAACCGAACAAAAAGGGCTTCTAGGACCTTGGTCGGCCGCCGGAGATGATGCCCTAACTCCCTTTCGTTTTCTGCCCGTACGCAGAAGAGAAGGAGAGAATGGTTTAAGTCACGGGAAAACAGAGCATCAACTTATCCCTTTTTATAACTTAATATTTTTGTTAACTCCTTAAATAAATTCGCTATCTTTTCTAAACAGACAAATCCTACATCAACTTATCCCTTTTATAATCCAATATTCCGTTAATTATCTTAAATAAATTCGCTACCTTTTCTAAATAGATAAATCCGTTTGCCCACCTGTTCAGTTGGGTTTTGACCGAGTCAAAGGTCGTGGGTTCAATTCTCGGCTTGGACATTTTTTTGTCGAAACTTCCTTCGTTTAGTAAAAATACCAAACTGCCTCCAAAAATTACATAAAAATACTCTAAAAATTTCTAAAAATCCCTAGAATATTTCTATAGCATTTTTAAATATTTTTAAATTACTTTTAGGACTCTAATTGAGGAAATTTGGGGTGTTATAGCTATTGCCTCCTTTTGAAGTAATTTAACCCGGACGTTGGATTTTGCTAGTTTACGCATTAGGTAATTTACTAGATTATGTAATTTATCTACTTGAGAAGAACTTACAGCGTGGTTAGGCCCTTCGGAAATAGATATGGATCAGTGACTTTTTTCGGACTCAGTTTCTGACTTGCTCTCGGCTTCAGATTTGTTGACTTGTTCTCGGGCCGTAAGTGTGAGGAAGCATCTCTGTTCGACATCTTCATTAGAATCTTTTGAAAAGGATTCCTCCCACATTGCCTATAGTGTTTTTTTTTTGCTTCTTTGTTTCATTCTAGTTTAGACAGTTGACTTTGATGTGTCATTTTTTATTGCAGTCATAGCAAGTTACTTCAGACTTGGCTTTTGGACTCGGTGGTACTGTTTTTGACTAGATCACCTTCTTAATTTCTCTTTTAGTGAATCCCTTCTTCTTCTTGTAAAGTTTTCGTACAAGGTTGATGAGCTCGGTAGTGATCTCGCCATCGTCGTCTTCTGAGTCTAGTTCATCTTCGGACTCAGGTTCAGTCCAGCACTTGACTTTTGGTTCCCGTGTTCTGCCTGTTCCTATAATCAAAACAATTCCTTTCTCAGCCGGATATGCATTAGTTTGTTCGTATAACTCAAAATCGGAAAACAATTCATCTCTAATACTTGAAAGATCCTTGGATACTTTGTAAGCATCTACTATTGATGCCTATAAGGTATTCCTCGAAAAAACATTCAGTGTGTACCTGATGACGTCGTGATTTTTCACCTTTTGACCAATTGCATGTAGACCCTTGAGGAGGTCCAACTTGAAAAATATTGGCAAGTTCATAGTTTTGAAAGTAGACTTTAATTAGGAAGAAGGAAAAACTTAGCAAATTTTTAAGCTTTGATAGGAATTTAGGGTTTACCAAAAACTTAGTTAGATTTAAGCTTTGAAAATAACTTAGCTTTTCAAAAGAAACTTAGATAAACTTAGTTTTTGAAAATAATTGTTAAAAAAAACTTAGCTAAATTAAAAATGCTTTGAAAATACTTAGCTTTTTCAATAAAAACTTAGATAAACTTAAGTTTTGAAAATTACTTAGCTGAAAAAATTGATAAAAACTTAGTTAAGTGCTTAACTTAAAAAGTTTTTGAAAAAAATACTTTAACTTTTAAAAATATTTTGATAAAATCCTAGCTTTAAAAATAATTTTATTTAAATACTTAGCTTAAAAATAATTATGCTTAGCTTAAGAATAATTTTTCTTAAATACTTAGCTTAAAAATAATTTTGTTTAAACACTTAACTTTAAAAAGACTTTGATAAATTTAGTACTTAGCTTTAAAAAGACTTTGATAAATTTAATAAAGGTTTTGAAAAAAACTTAGTTAAAAGTACTCAATTTAAAAAAGATTTTGATAAAAGCTTTAGCTTTAAAAATATTTTGATAAAACCTTAGATTTAAAAATATTTTGATAAAAACATAACTTTAAAAATATTTTCTTGTAAAAATACTTAAAAATACTTAAAAATACTTTAGCAAATACTTAATTTCGGTCTTTTCAAAGATAATTTATTTTTATTTTCAAAAAAATGAATTTCTTCTTTCAGAAATATTTTGAACTTTTGAAAAGTTTAACTTTGAAAAATAATACTTTAACAAGATAAAAATAAAAATTAATGTCTTAAACTTTTTTGCACTCTCCCTTAATTAATGGTAAAATTTTTTTAGGATCCTAGAGTCCAAGCATGTAAATCAAAAATATAAAATTTATTATTTATTTTCCTGATATTCCATCTCAATCATTCTATGTTATCAAGCATGTAAAAGTTTTAAATTTGTGCGAGATGGAGTTAAGTTTATTTTAATTTTATCAATATTTAAAAATATTGAAATTGAGATTTAAAATATAAGTTTAAATTTTAATATAAGTTTAATTAGATTTAAACATTTGACAATAATTAAAATTTTGAAGATTTTGAAAATATATTGAAAATTAATTAAGTTTGAAATTATAAACTTACATATTAATTATATTTAAAAATTAATTATCTTTTAAAAATAATTAATATTTTGAAAATCTAAGAATTAATAATTTAAAATTTAATGATTTGAAAATTAATAATCAAATACTTAAGATTTTGAATTTTATTAAAATTAATTATGATCTTGAAATTATAATTTTGTAAATAATGATTTTGAAATTTATTATAATTTTAGAATTAATTATGATTTAAAAATTAATTATAATTTAAAAATAATTATAATTTTAGTATGATTTAAAAATAATTAACATTTAAAACTTAATTTTTCAAAATTAATTAAGTTAAGTTAATTGAATTAATTAATTTGGGTTTAGTTAACTACTTTAAACCTAGGTCCATCTCATCTTTTTTCTAGATTTTCAATCAGGGAATCTTAATAGTTTTGTGAGATGGTTAATTTAATCTTCAATTTAAATTCTAATCTAAAGATTGATTTACATTTGAGTTATACTAAGATTTTTCAGTTAGTAAATTAAATATTTATTTCAATGATTGGATTCCAGGCTGTGGCGAGGCACTAGGCCTTCTTGGGTATGGGATCATTCACCACTTCTAGACAAAATCTTTCAAAGAAATTGGATATTTAATTTTCTTTCTGAAACTCCTCGGTCTAACTAGTCAAGTGTAAATCACGCATAGGTCCTTATCTATCCTTGTCTAAGCATGCATAATGAAAGCAATAAAGCAAGCATCGAACAGATTTATTTATCAATAAAGATGATCTTTCTATTGGCTCCCCCAGGATCATAACCTCGATAGGATTTATCAAGGTAATAGATTTGATCCTTGGGGACCCAATATTGACCAAGTCCAACTTAATTAACCAAGTTTGACTTGGGGACTCGTGCTTGGACTAATTTTCTATTTGTTCTATTTACAAGCGATAAGTAAGATTTATATTTTTGTTTAGCCTTAAATCCAATTCCGGATCGGTTGTAAACGGCTCTTTATTTTCCAAGAATCAGATCAAGATTCTTGGAACCCAAGGTGAACCATTCTAACAGATCCTTAATTTCTTTAACTTGAGTTTTCAAATTGGATTTTTCTTCCTCAAGTTGTTGGACTCAAGTTGAACTTCTATTTTGAACTGGCTCAGTCAAAGAACTTAGGTTAGTTTCCTCCTTAAGGATTGTTACCTCCTTTTGGAGTGACTTGATCTAGATGTTGGATTTGGCTAATTTCTTTAATAAATATGAAACTAAATTTTGTAAATCATATACGTTAATACCATAAATTAGAGAGCTTACAATGTGATTAGGCCCTTCGGAAACGATTTGTAGTGTCTCTTCTGGTTACAGCCGTAGCAAGTAACCCCAGACTTGGCCTTCGTGTTCGATTGAGTGACCTTCTTTTTGCACATTTTTCGTACCAATTTTTGAGCTCGGCGATAATCTCGTCGTCTTCTGAGTCTGATTCATCTTCAGACTCGGGGTCGGTTCTGCGCTTTGCTTTTGGTTCCCGCGTTTTGCTTGTTCCTGCAATCAGAGCTATACCTTTTTCGGCTGGACGTGAATTAGTCTGTTCGTGCAATTCAAATTCTGAAAATAATTCGTCTAACTTAATTCTTGAGAGATCCTTGGATACCTTGTAAGCATCTACCATTGATGCCCACAATGTATTCCTTGGAAAAGCATTCAGTGCATACCTTATGATGTCACGGTTCTCCACCTTTTGACCGATTGCGTGGACACCGTTGAGAAGGTCTTGTATGCGAGTATGTAGTTGGCTTGCTGACTCACTTTCCTACATTTTTACATTATATAATTTATTTAAAATTAAATCTCTTTTACTAACCTTAGTATCGGAGGTGCCCTCGTGCAGCTCAATCAATTTTTTCCACAACTTCTTTGCACTGTTGAAGGGACCAATCCGGTTCAGCTCTTCTTTGGTTAGACTGTATTGAGGAGTTTGTGTGTTTTTTGCATTAGTTTCAATTTTCTTGCAAGTTGGTGCATCCCATTTGTCGCAGGGGACAAGTGCTCCGATGGTGTCGACTGGTAGGGAGAAGCTCATTTGAATGATGATCCACATCTCTACTTCTGTCTTCAGGTAGTACTCCATTCTGCCCTTCTAGTAGCCGAAATCTTCACCGGAGAAAAGAGGCGGACGAGTTGTGTTGTAGCCTTCTTGGTGGGCCATTAAAACAAAAATCTTGCACACAATAAAAATAATAACAAATGTTCCAAGACTTGGTCTTAGATTAGTAGTGCGGGAGAAAAATAAAAATAGCAATTTACTAATTTTAAAAAAATAATAAAATATTAAAAAAATATTATTACAAATTTTTGAAAATACGATATTTCACTAATACCGACTAATGGTGAAAAGATGAAAATAGTATTTTCAAAAATAGTTTTGGAGGAAAAAATGAAAGGCATAAGGTTTTATTTTTAATAAAAATGGACGAAAAAGCGCCGAATAAGAATGCTCGAATGGTAGTTGTACCGATTCAGAGCGACCCCGCTCTGATACCAATTGTAGGATCGAAAAGCGTCAAAGGGGGGATGTGAATAGCGCTCGTGGCTATTTCGTTCGTTTTAAGTAAATACGCAGCGGAATAACGAAACAAAAGAAAACACAGCAATGCTAACAAGTCCAAGATTTTATTGGTTCGGAGCCTGTGGTGATTCCTACTCCAAGGCTCGCATGTAAGAGTGCTTTTAATCAGCAATCACTAATCAATCCAAAATAATACAAAATGATTACAGTTGTAGTACAAGTAACTTTTAAGTAAAACTATACTGACAACTTCGTATGAGGAAATCTCTAGAATAATCGTCGTCAGAGCTTTTAGGCATCGTGGAAGCATTTTCTCAGCAGCTCGAAGAAGCGAAAGTCGTTCGTTCTGTTGTTCTGAAGCTCCTGGTCAAACCTGCTTTTATAGGCTGTTTCGTACGCCCGGAACCCCTCCGGGCGCCTGGACCACATGACTCGGTGACTCTACGCGCTCCACATTAGCTTGGTGATAACTTTTGAGTTTCGGATGCCCGGACCGACTCCGGGCATCCAGACCAGCTCGGGGCGCCCGAAATAGTTATGGGCGTCCGGATCAGCTTTTTCCAGCCCCTTATTTTCTGTAAAATAAAGTTAGTCCAGTCATAAAACAATATATATAAACTGAAGTTTGACAACCTCTGACTGTCCGGTTCTGACTTTGAGTTTCGTCGAAACTTTAGGTTGAACAGATGCCTACTGTTCCCTCTTCGGGGAACACATCCTCACCTACTCCTCTCAGGAGAAGTTACTTATTGCCAGATTGATCCTTCAGACCAACTGGACTTTTGTTCATCGTCCGAAGCTTCCGGTCTTCATACTGGACATCAGCTCCACGACCCGCCCAGACTTCCACCCGATTCGCGAAACCAAGATTTCAACCTAGAATCCCCGACTTTAGGATCTTTTGCTCGAAGCCTTCGACCCGCCAAGACTTTCCGCTTAGGGTTACCACCCCTTAGGACCTAGGGTTACCGCCACTTAGGACGTAGGGTTACCACCCCCTAGGGTTTTCCACCTACCTAACCGCAGCTAGGTTTTTGCCTAAGAACTCTTATGACTTCTTTGAAATATCATTCAAATTTGTTAGACCACAAATAACCTTAACTTTGAACCCTTTGCCATTATCAAAACTCAAGTTCGATCGTTGGATGCTTCCCGCACTAATATAAAAGATAGTAAATGGTGCAGGCAAAGAAGGAGAGAACTCGGATGGAGATGCGTGAAATCCAAAAAAGGGAACCGAATCAAAGAACATGACACTGATCAGCAGAGATAAAGTATTGACAGAAAGTAGGGGAATAATACTTATACCCTTTCTGAGACTTGGGTATCCAAGGAAGACACACTTATGAGACCGGGGAGAGAATTTGTCAATGCCAGGATCAAGAGTATAAGCAAAACATATATAACCAAAGACCCTAAGTGGTAAAGGATGAAGAGACTGATGAGAATAAATTACATCATGAGGTATTTTACCCTAGAGAGTTGAGGAAGGCATGCGATTGATGAGATAACACGTAGTAAGTACAGTGTCGCCACAAAAATGATGAGGAATGTGAGAGTGGAGAAGAAGAGTCCGGATGGTCTCGAGGAGATGACAATTCTTACGTTCTATAACCCCATTTTGTTGAAGGGTATGAGGGCAAGACGTGCGATACAACAAACTATGAGATGCCAAGAAGGTACGAAACAGAGTAGATAGATACTCGTGTGCAGTATCACTTTGCAAAGTTTGAAGAGAAATACCAAATTGAGTTTTGATTTCATGGAAAAAAGATTGAAAAATACGAAATAATTCTAAACGATCCTTCATCAGATATAACCAAGTATAACGGGAAAAATTGTTTATAAAAGTAACAAAATATCGTGATCCCAATATAGAAGAAATACGACTCGGACCTCAAACATCAGAATGAACCAAAGTAAAAGGTGATGTAGCTCGACTCACATTACAAGGAGAAAAAGAACTGCGAACATGCTTTCCTAATTGACACGACTCACAAGATAAAGACTCTAAGTGAGAAAGACTAGGATGTAATTATTTCAACTTATCGAAATCTGGATGCCCCAACTGTAACGCCCGGAAATTCTCAAAATAATTATTAAAAATATTCTAGTATTTTTCTGGAATTTTAGGATATTTTTACAGAATTTTTAGAGTAGCGGAAGTAGCAAAAATAAATAAGAACGTAAAATAGCTTAAGCGGGAATCAAACCCGAGACCTATTGGGTCCTACGAATTATAGTGGACTCTAGTAACCAAGTGAACCCAGCAGGGCCGTGCTGAAAGGAAAGGGGAACAATTATATTTATATTCGAGTTGGGCCGAATTACCCACTTAATATAAATAGGGAAGGGATTAAGTGAGGTTTTATTTTGATCGGGATTTCTTTCTCCTCAAACCCTCACCGCCGAATCTCTCTCTCTCGCACCCTCTCTTCACGCCAAAGCCAAGGAAAGGCTAGGGTTTCATCCCTAGGGTCATAAGGGCTCCTTCCTACAACAACTCCAACCCGAGGACGCTCCCCTCCGCGAGAGGAACGCATAGACGCGAGAAGATCATCGAAAGGATCATCTTCTCCGGAAATCTAGCGATTAGAATCATAAGAAAATTAGAGCAGAAGGTAAGAAACCCCTCACCTGCAGTATAAATAGTTCTCGTGAGATTTCATGCTTTAGTTTAGTAGTATATGGATTTGTGGCACATAGGGGGTGCAACAGCGCACGCCAAGTGCCCGATAGTATGTTCAGCACCATTAAAATGCGACTTAGGCATTTTAAATAGTTAGCTAAATGCGATAGAAGCATTTATTTAGTATATGCAGCTTTAGTATAGCTTATATGGGACTACGGTCCAATGGGTGGGCTCCCATAGTCGCCTCTAGGTTCAGATAACCTAGCTCTGGGTTCAGATAACCTAGAAATAGCAAGAACAGCAAAAATTCAGATATAACCAGTATTTTATTTTATTAGTGGCACTGTACTGGATTAGATATCCATTGGGTTGGGCTCCCATAGTCATCCCTAGGTTCAGCTAACCTAGTAAACCCTACTAGATTCGGAATTTGCAACCCTGGGTCTAGTTAGGGATGCGCGCATAGCAAGTACAGCTGTCGGGCCCAAACAGTAGCATGATTATTATTTTAACCTATTTATGAAAATAGTTTTCAAAACTTCACAAATAGATATGTGATTTCAGTACAGCTTTAGTATTAGTTAGAATTAGCTCAGCTTAGTTTTTGTATCAATTTAGTTCCTATTGATACTATATGATAGTTTATGTTAGCACTTGTTGCCATGACTAGATTGTTTGTATGCCATGCCATGCTTTTACCTGTTCAGCATATATTTCAAATAGCATGTTTTAAAAAACATAAAATGCATCGTATGCATGTTTTAGTGAGGTAGATGGTTTCTTACTAAGCTCTAAAGCTTACAGATACTTCTTTCCTTATACTGCAGATAAAGGTAAAGGAAAGATGGATTAGCGGAGGCTGGAGGGCAATGCAACGAAGATGTGTGTGTGAAAAAGGAGTTTGGAATGAAGATCTTAGGGATCTAGCAAGTCTAACTATTAGAACCTTGTTACTTTTAGTTTTCGCATTTCAGTTTGCTTAAAAGTCATGAACTAGTGAAATATGCACCATGCCATGTTTAGAATGCTAGATAATTGATGTTAGAATGCATTTCAGTTAGTTTAGAGTTGGTATATAAGATTTCTGCTCGAACCAGGGCTGAAATCAGGTTTGGATATGAAATCAGAAACCTCGATCGATCAGCCGATCAATTGGAGGCTTCTCAATCGATCAGCTGATCGATTGGGAAGCTTATCCCGTGAACAGAATGCGCCTGGATCAATCAGCCGATCGATCCAGCCGAGTTTCGTCACGAACAGAAGGTTTGTGGATCGATCAACCGATCGATCCGAGCTGAACCCGCGTACAGCGCGTCGTTGAATCGATCACTGGATCGATTGGACATACTGGATCGATCAGCCGATCGATCCAGACGTTAGTTCCTGCATACAGTAGGGTCCGGAATCGATCACTGGATCGATTGCCCAACCTGGATCGATCAGCCGATCGATCCAAATGACGATCAGAGGCCTATTACTAGCTGAAAACACTTTAGTTCAGCCCCAGATGACAGCAAAAACCTAGAACACCCCTTCTAGCATAACCACAGCAATTCGAGGGGTAGTTTAAACATTAAGTTCAGCTAGTATAGCAATTAACAGAAGCATATTCATTAGTTCAGCAAAATTTTAATCAGATCAGCTTTCCGCACATGAATTAGACAGCATAATGTAACGATCGGCCTTACAGCCTAGCCAGTGGAAGGCGGGTCGTTACGGAGTGGTATCAGAGCAAGTTCAATACTTCCTTCACACACATCAGCATTGAACCTGCAGCTTCCAAGTAAGAACACCTCTCCTCTTACTTATGTTTTCTTACTGTCATGTTTATAGATAGCTAAAGCATGTTGATATATGATAATGTTTAACATGGTTGATTATAGTAATTAGTTAAATGTGATAGTATTAGTTATGTATGTCCTCTCTTCCTTTAGAAATGGCAAGAGGACGCCCAGCTAGAAGGGCACCAGCTACTGAGCCCCTGCACGAGGTAGGCAGTTCAGTGCCTCCCCCAAACCTTACAGAAGCAGCTAGCAGAACAACAACAGGAGATAGCCACCTTAAAGGCTAATCGGCAGAATACTCCCACTGTCACCCCGGAACCAAACATAACAACCCCAGTAGTTATAGAGGAGCCCCAGCAGCAGAGGCAAAGAGAAAAGCCTATCCGATCCAGTGGCAGAGTCAAGCCCGAGAACTTCTCAGGCACCGGTGAACCATGGGATGCTCAAGCACGGTTCAAAACTTTGGAAGCACGATGGAGCTTACGGGTGGCGAACACGAGAAGGTGAAGTCGCCTCATTACGCCTAACAGTATGTGGTGGGAGAAATTAGGCGGCGCCCGATAAACCGATGACATGGGTTGACTTGAGAAAGAATTTTCAAAGAGTTCTTTCACATGCGGGTCACATACCTCCACTATGACGAGTTTCGCCAAGGCAACCTTTCGGTGGAGGAAGCCGTGAAGAGATTCAACAGTTGGCTCGTCTATGCCCTGAACTAGTCAACACAGAAAAAGAGCGAGTTCGGTTGATGCTCAAGATGTTGAGGCGATGAACGTGGCTGGCGGCGTTCATAGGCCACAAACCACCGAAGAACTAGTCAGCAGTGCTCTGACCATCGAGCACTACCAGAACAATATCAAGCAGCAGAAGCAAGTCCTCTCAGAGTCCAAAGGACAAGGAGGTTCAGGTACTCAGAAACAACAGAGCCACAGCTCTAACTGGAAAGGGAACTCCAAGGAGTTACCCGAAAGGAGGACCAGCTAGTAAACAGCCTAGTTATCCCAAATGTGCTACTTGTGGGAAATTCCACCCTGGAATTTGTCGTAAGGGCACACGAGGATGCTTTGAATGTGGACAGGAAGGGCATATGGCTAAGCAGTGCCCAAACAAGACAATTCTTCCTCAACCACAACTGATTCAGTACGGAGGCCAGTCAGCACAGCTACATCAGATGCAGGCCGTTCTAAATGGTCCACACATCAGCCAGGGCAGATTAGAGGCCCCTCCAGCTACGACCAATGTGAGGATCTACTCACTTACCATAGAGGACGTAGCAAATGCCTCGACAGTTGTTACAGGTCAGATCAGTATTTTACAGCACAGTACAACTGTCTTATTCGATACTGGGGTAACCCATTCATATATATCCAGGACATTCACCGAAGAGTTGGCAATACCTCTAGAGGTACTCAGTAGCCAATTTTTGACGACGCTACCTTCAGGAGAAATTATGGCATCCACGCACTGGCTCAGAGCAGGCAGAGAACTCTTTTGTGATCGATAGTGCTAGATATGGTGATTATGATGTCATCTTGAATGGACTTCTGATCGAGATCGGTGCCTCTATAGAGTGTCGTAAACAGAAAGTCGTATTCCAACTTCAAGTACATCGGAGAACCAAAGAGAAAGACCAAGAAGTTTCTCTCAGCTCTAAAAGCACAGAAATTAATGGATTCAGGATGTACGGGATTCCTAGCACATGTAGTCAATACCAGTCAGGACAAGGAGCAACAGCTAGCAGAGGTCCGAGTCGTATGTGACTACCCAGCAGTCTTCCCTGAGGAGTTACCATGTCTAGCACCAGACAGGGAGATTGAATTCGAGATAGAACTCATTCCCGGTACGAATCCTATCTCCAAAGCGCCTTACCGCATGGCTCCAGCAGAACTGAAGGAACTTCATGAGCAACTACAGGAGCTGCTTGACAAGGGCTTCATACGTCCTAGTCACTCACCATGGGGAGCGCCTGTATTGTTCGTGAAGAAGAAGGACGGGAGCATGCGCCTGTGCATAGACTACCGGGCACTGAACCAAGTCACCATCAAGAACAGGTATCCTCTTCCCAGAATAGATGACCTGTTGGATCAGCTAAAGGGAGCAGCAGTGTCCTCTAAGATAGACCTTAGATCAAGTTATCATCAGGTGAAAGTTAAAGAAGGGGATATACCCAAGACAGCATTCAGGACTAGATATGGACATTACGAGTTCGTAGTCATGCCCTTTGGCATGACAAATGCTCGAGCTACTTTCATGGACCTCATGAACAGAGTATTCAGGGACTACCTAGATAGATTTGTTATTGTGTTTACCGATGACATTCTTATCTATTTAGGAACTCAGGAGGAACACGCAGAGCACCTGAAAATAGTATTGCAGACTCTTTAGCGAAACCAGCTGTACGCCAAATTCACGAAATGTGAATTTTGGTTAGATCAAGTGTCCTTCCTGGGTCACATCATCTCAAAGGATGGTATCATGGTAGACCCTAGTAAAATAGAAGCTGTGAGTAACTGGAAAAGACCCAAGAACGCCAGTGAGATCAGAAGCTTTTTGGGACTAGAAGTTCGTAGAGGATTTCTCCAGGATAGCCTCCCCACTGACAGCTCTCACCAGGAAGAACAAAAAATTTCAGTGGACAGAGGACTGCGAGAACAGCTTCAGTGAGCTAAAGAGGAGATTGACCAGTGCTCCCATTTTGGCTCTACCAGAAAACACAGACAACTTTGATATTTATAGTGACGCCTCTAAATTGGGACTAGGAGCAGTACTGATGCAAAATGGTAAGTTGATCGCCTATGCCTCCAGACAACTCAAGGAATATGAGAAAAATTACCCTACTCATGACCTTGAGCTTGCAGCAGTAGTGTTCGCTCTCAAAATTTGGAGACACTACTTATATGGAGCTCAATGTAGAGTGTATACAGATCATCAGAGTTTAAAGTACTTCTTCACTCAGAAGGATCTGAATATGCGACAGCGCAGATGGCTTGAGCTGGTCAAAGATTATGACATAGACATCCTCTACCATCCAGGAAAAGCCAATAAGGTGGCAGACGCACTTAGCAGGAAGTCCAGCGCCACTTTTCTATCCCTAGCAGCCATGTCACCGCCCCTACAGAAAGAGATCATAGATTTTGGTCTCGAACTCATAGTGGGACAGCTCTCTACTATGACATTAGCATCTACCCTGCTTGGTGACATCCAGACAGCTCAGGAACAGGATCCTGAAATTCAGAAAATCAAGCAAGGGTTAGCGGAATCAGAAAGTAGAGAATTCAGAGTGTTCGATAGTGGGGTATTATACTTCGGTGACAGACTCTATGTTCCAGATCAGGAGGAACTAAAGAGGAAGATTTTAGATGAGGCTCACAGGACTCCTTATGCGATGCATCCAGGTTCCACCAAGATGTACCAAGATCTAAAGAAATGATTTTGGTGGGCCGGGATGAAAAGAGACACCGCTCGATATGTTAGCACCTGTCTGACCTGTCAGAGGGTCAAGGCAGAACACCAGAGACCAGGAGGAGTTCTGCAGCCTATTCAGATTCTAGAGTGGAAGTGGGAGGATATTTCTATGGATTTCATAATGGGACTACCCAGAACCACGAATGGTTTTGATGCCATCTGGGTGATAATCGACAGATTAACTAAATCAGCCCACTTCTTAGCTATTAGGATATCCTACTCCATGGAGCAGTTAGCTCAGTTGTATCTCAAGGAGATCGTCAGACTGCATGGAGTTCCATGGACCATCATCTCAGACAGAGACAGTAGGTTCACGTCACACTTCTGGGAGTGTGTACAGTCAGCATTGGACACTAAGTTGAAATTCAGCACAGCCTTCCATCCTCAGACAGATAGTCAAACGGAGCGAGTAAATCAGGTACTCGAAGATATGCTCTGAGCATGTGCCCTAGACTTCAAGGGAAGTTGGTGCAAATATCTAAGTTTAGCAGAATTTGCATACAACAACAGCTATCAGGCCACTATCGGTATGGCACCTTATGAGGCTCTCTATGGGCGGAGGTGTAGATCTCCAATCTGCTGGTATGAGAGTGGTGAGCAGAAGGAACTAGAACTCCAGACAGATCTAGTAGCAGACACCACAGCAGCTATACAGCAGATCCGCTAGAGGATAGAGACAGCTCAGAGCCGCTAGAGAAGCTATGCTGATACACGGCACAGACCCTTAGAATTTTCAGTTGGGGATTCAGTGTTTCTCAGAGTAGCTCCCCTGAAGGGAGTAATGCGTTTTGGGAAGAAGGGCAAATTGAGTCCCAGATACGTGGGACCATACCTTATCACTAGAAAAGTTGGCAAGGTAGCATATGAGCTAGAGCTACCCCAGGAGATGTCAGCTATCCATAACGTATTTCATGTCTCTATGCTGAAGAAGCATATCCCAGATGCCACCCAGGTGATTGAGCTCAGTCGGTACAAGTCCGCGAAGACCTCAGCTATGACAGTCGGCCTATTCAGATAATAGACCGGACAGTTAAGAAATTACGGAACAAGGAGGTACCATTAGTAAAATTCATTTGGCAAAATCACACAGCAGAAGAGGCAACTTGGGAGACAGAAGCCAGCATGAGACAGAAGTACCCAGAGTTATTCTAAGTTCGAGGACGAACTTTTTATAAGGTATGGGGGATTGTAACGCCCAGAAATTCTCAAAATAATTATTAGAAATATTCTAGTATTTTTCTGGAATTTTAGGATATTTTACAGAATTTTTAGAGTAGCGGAAGTAGCAAAAATAAATAAGAACGTAAAATAGCTTAAGCGGGAATCGAACTCGAGACCTATTGGGTCCTACAACTTATAGTGGACTCTAGTAACCAAGTGAACCCAACAGGGCCGTGCTGAAAGGAAAGGGGAACAATTATATTTATATTCGAGTTGGGCCGAATTACCCACTTAATATAAATAGGGAAGGGATTAAGTGAGGTTTTATTTTGATCGGGATTTCTTTCTCCCTCAAACCCTCACTGCCGAATCTCTCTCTCTCGCACCCTCTCTTCACGCCAAAGCCAAGGAAAGGCTAGGGTTTCATCCCTAGGGTCATAAGGGCTCCTTCCTGCAACAACTCCGACCCGAGGACGATCCCCTCCGCGAGAGGAACGCATAGACGCGAGAAGATCGTCGAAAGGATCATCTTCTCCGGAAATCTTAGAATCGTAAGAAAATTAGAGCAGAAGGTAAGAAACCCCTCACCTGCAGTATAAGTAGTTCTCGTGTGATTTCATGCTTTAGTTTAGTAGTATATGGATTTGTGGCACATAGGGGGTGCAACAGCGCACGCCAAGTGCCCGATAGTATGTTCAGCACCATTAAAATGCGACTTAGGAATTTTAAATAGTTGGCTAAATGAGATAGAAGCATTTATTTAGTATATGCAGCTTTAGTACAGCTTATATGGGACTACGTTCCAATGGGTGGGCTCTCATAGTCACCTCTAGGTTCAGATAACCTACCTCTGGGTTCAGATAACCTAGAAATAGTAAGAACAGTAAAAATTCAGCTATAACCAGTATTTTATTTTATTAGTGGCACTATACTGGATTAGATATCCATTGGGTTGGGCTCCTATAGTCGTCCCTAGGTTCAGCTAACCTAGTAAACCCTACTAGATTTGGAATTTGCAACCCCGGGTCTAGCTAGAGATGCGCGCATAGCAAGTACGGTTGTCGGGCCCAAACAGCAGCATGATTATTATTTTAACCTATTTATGAAAATAGTTTTCAAAACTTCACAAATAGATATGTGATTTCAGTACAGCTTTAGCATTAGTTAGAATTAGCTCAGCTCAGTTTTTGTATCAGTTTAGTCCCTATTGATACTATATGATAGTTTATGTTAGCACTTGTTGCCATGACTAGATTGTTTGTATGCCATGCCATGCTTTTACCTGTTCAGCATATATTTCGAATAGCATGTTTTAAAAACATAAAATGCATCGTATGCATGTTTTAGTGAGGTAGATGGTTTCATACTAAGCTCTAAAGCTTACAGATACTTCTTTCCTTATACTGCAGATAAAGGTAAAGGAAAGATGGATTAGCGGAGGCTGGAGGGCAATGCAACGAAGATGTGTGTGTGAAAAAGGAGTTTGGAATGAAGATCTTAGGGATCTAGCAAGTCTAACTATTAGAACCTTGTTACTTTTAGTTTTCGCATTTCAGTTTGCTTAAAAGTCATGAACTAGTGAAATATGCACCATGCCATGTTTAGAATCCTAGATAATTGATGTTAGAATGCATTTCAGTTAGTTTAGAGTTGGTATATGAGATTTCTGCTTGAACCAGGGCTGAAATCAGGTTCAGATATGAAATCAGAAACCCCGATCGATCAGCCGATCAATTGGAGGCTTCTCAATCGATCAACTGATCGATTGGGCAGCTTATCCCGCGAACAGAATGCGCCTGGATCGATCAGCGTATCGATCCAGTCGAGTTTCGTCGCGAACAGAAGGTTTGTGGATCGATCAGCCGATCGATCCGAGCTGAACCCGCGTACAGCGCGTCGTTGAATCGATCACTGGATTGATTGGACATACTGGATCGATCAGCCGATCGATCCAGATGTTAGTTCCCGCATACAGTAGGGTCCGGAATCGATCACTGGATCGATTTCCCAACCTGGATCGATCAGCCGATCGATCCAAATTAGTCTCCATGCACAGTAGCATGCTGGATCGATCCGTGGATCGATCAGAGGCCTATTACTAGCTGAAAACACTTTAGTTCAGCCCCAGATGACAGCAAAAACCTAGAACACCCCTTCTAGCATAACCACAGCAATTCGAGGGGTAGTTTAAACATTAAGTTCAGCTAGTATAGCGATTAACAGAAGCATATTCATTAGTTCAGCAAAATTTTAATCAGATCAGCTTTTCGCTCATGAATTAGACAGCATAATGTAACGATCGGCCTTACAGCCTAGCCAGTGGAAGGCGGGTAGTTACACCAACTGAGCATGAATAAGAAGTGGAGATGTAGTCGCTGAACCAACAAGAGAGGGCTGTTGAAGCCTGTATAGGCCATGAGACTTACATCCAAACCCAATCATTCTCCCCATACTCTAGTCCTATAAGGAAACAGAAGTTTTAGTAAAAGAGATGACACAATAAAAGGCCTGAGTAAGTGGGCTAATGGACAATAAATTAAAGGGAGCTCCGAGAACATAAAGAATATTATGGATAGAAAGAGACGGGGAAGGACGAACGATACAAACACTCTAGGACTGAGTTTGGGAACCATTGGCTATGGTGACAAAGGGCAAATAACCGAAAGTAGAGAGAGAAGAAAAAAGGGATTTATTACCAGTGATATGATCGATGGCCCCAGAGTCAAGAAGCCAAGGACTCGAAGAGCGAATATGCCAGCAAAGGAATTACCAGCATGTGCGACGATAGCAGTGGAATCTGAAGCATGACGATCCTTATATCATTTTAGAAAGTCATCATAGGAAGGCGATGAAGTCAGATCCGGTGGCAATTGTCTAGCAGAAGCTGAAGAAGTGGCAGAACTCTGAGTGATCTGAGCAGTGCGAGAAGGTCGACCATGGAGACTCCAACACTTATCAATCGTGTGTCCTGGTCAGTGGTAGTAAGCACACCAAGTACGTCCTTTGCCACCCTTACGAGGTGGAGGTCTGTTGTTGTTTTGAGAGATCAAAGCTGACGAGTCAACAGGAATGGAAGGAGGCAACGTCAAAACTTTGGCAGGGACATGGAGGAGAGTTGCCCAAGTACTGTCCATGGTAGCTTCTTTGGGGCTACCCTGGATCTAATCGCAGTCATCAGAATAATTTGTGAGTAGACCATATAAAGCCAGAGACAAAAATTTCTTCCAATTATCAAGCTCCACAACAAGAGTGGCCCCAGGTGGAAGTAGTTCATTAAAGTCACAAAGAAAACTAGAGACTGAACCTAGATGGGTAGACATTGAATTCTTAACTTGATGGGCACTGAGGATGGTCATAAGATCTTCACAAACCTAATAGAGTCACCGAGAGGTGTTTGTAAAGAATTGTTGATTCTGTGTTCAAACAGAGTTACAGGTTTTGTAAGTGTGGAAGACATCCCTAAGAGATGGATGGATGGTGGCTTGGATAATGCAACACAATTGGACGTTAACCTTTTTCCATAGAAGACGATCGACGACTTAGACATCCTCTTCAGTGTGAGTGAGATGTGTCTCATAACCCTGTCCAATAAGCCAAAGCTCAATGTGAGAGGCCCAAGAAGAGTAGATCTTACCATCCATTGCTTGAAAGAGAGTGGTGCAGTGATGTGGTTGTTAAAGATTGAAATATCCGACTTTGGAGTCCTGGATTAAGCCATTGATCAGTTCGGTGAAAGAGGGCACATGGCGAAGAAAGGCTTAAGCGATGCAAGAAGATAGGTGAGGACGATGGAATTGTAGGAAGAATAATCCCTGCCGTCGCCAAACGCTGATCTCCCAAGCCTCTCTCCGTCGTTAGACTGTAGGAGAGGACGAAGGATGGTGTGCTCACGATGCAGGAAAATGCCCGTGTCAATTCACGAAGAGGAGAGAAGGGCGGCAGTGTCGAGCGGTTGTCGAAGAGGGGTTGAGATATGCATGCGAAGAGGCATGCACAATGTTGTGGTGCAAGGAATGGCGACACAAGAAAAATAAATAGGGTTTGTCTTTCAACCTCGCTCTGATACCATATGGAAAAGAGAAAAATCTTTCATTTGTTTTTATTAATATGTTTACATGTAGGTATTTCTACATAAGGAGAAAAAAAAATTAATCTCAATCTCTACAATCAAGGGAATATAATAAAGATCAATCTCAATTCTAATAATCAAGGGAATCTAAATCAATCATAATCTCTATAATCAAGGGAATCTTCGGAAGTATTCAACAGTAATGTAATTAATATTACATTACTACGTTTGGTGAAAAAGTTGTATAATATGCATGTAATCTTTGATTATAAAGGTGATTACATTTTTTTATTTAGTGTCTATTATTTTTTTATAAGGAATATAATTTATATTATTATAAAATGATAAAAAATATCCTGTGACCTTTGCTGGCGGTGGTGGTCGGCGGTATTGGTGCTAGGCCTGCCGTGGCAGGCAGGCAGTGGGCGGCGGCCACCGGCGGACAACGTCGGTGGTGGCCAATGACGACAGATGGTGGCAGCATGTAATCTGATTGCAGATGGTGGCATCATATTTTTTCATTAGTTTTTAATTCATAAGATACATCTTATGTTTTTATAAAGAATATAATTCATGTTATTATAAAATAATAAAAAATTTCTTGTGATCTTTGTCGACGATGGTAAGCAGTGGTATCGTCGCCAAGCCTACGGTGGTAGGCATGTGGTCGATGGCGACCACCGGTGGACGACGTTGGTGGTGACTGATGACGTCAGATGGTGGCAGCATGTTATCGACAGTAGATGGTGGCAGCATGTAATCTGACCATAGTTGGTGGCAACATATTTTTTTCATTAGTTTTTAATTCATATATAAGATACATGATTGCAACGTTTGATTAGGGATAATATAATTAAGTTTATAATATAATAAAATTTTAATATAGTATATATTATATTATATAATTAATATTAATTACTATGTTTGGTGAAAAAATTATATACCATGCATGTAATCTGACAAAAAATTTATAAGTAATATAATTCATATTATTATAAAATGATAAAAATATTATGCGACCTCTGCCGGTGGCGATGGTTGATAGCATCAGCGATAGGCTTGCGACGGTAGCTAGGCGATGGGTGGCAGGCGGTGGCCACCAGCGGGCTACGGCGGTGGCGGCCGATGACGGCAAATTGTGGCCACGATGTCAACGATCGGTTGGTGTAAAAAATAGACTAGAGGTATATTGAGTATTTAAATTTTAGTTAAATATTGAGCTTAGAATGTAATTGGATTCCATGACCAAACTTTATTATCTTTTATGATCCGAGTTATATTATATTATAATTTTAAAACTGTACCAAAGTAATCAATATAATCTTAATTATATTATATGGTTGATTATTCCTCACCAAATACAGTCCAAGTGTTCTGCTAATTGAATTAGATTAAATTTGTTTTTTAAAACTATTTTTAGAAGGTATAAACAATTTTTAAATTCAAATTTAATTTTATCGAAAAAAAATCTTGAATCTTCCAATTAAATAAAAAACCTTGATTAAGATTTTAGTATACTTTAATGTTTTTTTCATTTCTTTTTTAAATTTGGTACTTACCAAATTAAATAAGCTTAATTACAAAATTTAAAATCTAATTTAAATCCAAAATATAATATTGTTCATCTTGAAACTTCTGTTCTGACCTTTGTAAATTGCTTTACGGGTTCAACAATGAAGGCATTTGGGCCTTTAAATTTGGAATTGTTTCAATAATGCAAATTTGAAAGCAAAATATGCCTTAGTTTATAGAGAACTAGGGAACATCATTTTCTTGTTCTTCATTCCAACATCCTAATAAATCCTTATAAAAAATGAAAGAAGGATATAACATACAAGTGACTAAATTTAAAATTTAAAACTTAATTGGTTGGATGCAAGGATCTTTAACTCTATGACTAAGGCGAGAAAATTAATGAACAAATATAAATAAAATACAAACATGTATTAATAAAATAGTTAATTAAAAATTACAACTTATACTAACTAAAGCTAATCTTGTTAATAGTAACTCATTTAGATAAGTATTCTAACTTTATCGATACATCTTGACACTGTATCAATTTTGTAAGAGACTGAAACTCCGGGTTTTAAACTTTATTTGAAATAACATGTTTAGCACATGTTCTATCATTTGGATCTTTTTCCTTGTTATTAAATTTTTCTTTAGTTTTCTTCTGGCCCACTATTAGTTATTAATATTGATTTAGCTTGTCCATATATAAGATCTGTAGATATTCTTTTAACAGCCCTGGCTTATTTTTCCATTCTATTTGTGTTGGGTGTACACTTGTTCAATTAACTTTTCTACATTTTCTAGTGACTCCAATTAATTTTCTTTAAACACTGAATCCTATCAGTCTATTGTATCCAGAGCTGCAAACATACAAGTATGGGGAAGAGAAAAATAAATAAGAAGCAAACTATCTCAGGGTAGTAAAAAAGTTTCAAGCATTTCTTCTTTGAGATACCTGCATATTTCATTTCTCTTGGAACCTGACCTTTTATGATAATCAATCTACCTTTGATGATAAAAGGGCTGTTGCTTATGAAGGCTTATAACTAACTAATGTTAAAATCTTAATTATGAAATTGATGGTCCCTGACTGGAACCACATTAATAATCATTATTCTAGAATAAATACCGTTGTTTGCGGTGCTTAGTTATTTTTGTGTTCCAATATATTTTATGGTATTTAGATATGTTGGATCTCTATTCACAAGTTATTGGAGGGATAGTACTTATTTATCTGTCAAGATGGCTTGAATTGATAATCTCAAGTTGTAGGCCTGGTTGAGTTGGTCGATCGCCAAGTTGTTGCATCAATGAGTGCTCCGAGTGCCAAGTTGAGGATGTTGATACCGACGGCTCGGGACAAATGCCGATCAAACACGGAGCTTATGCCCGAGTTGCATGAGGAGCGTTGCCCAAGGAATAAAGACTCCGAGTCTTGCAGCGAAGCAATCCCCTTTAAATAAATTTGTCCTCTCTGGCGGTACTAAGAGGCCATGCTTAAACATCAGTTTCCTAGGATAAAATGACGAGACCATGATACAACTTAGCACAGGTTAACGTGACGAATTGAGCGTATATCTGAACATTATCATGGATATCTACCAAATATCGATACAAAGATGAGGAAAAATTGAGGGGATTCTCACAATGAAAGACTCTCTGTCCTCGCGCTCTCTCTCTCTATTCACGTTTTACTTGCTCTATGCTTCTCTTTTGTTCTCTTCACGATCAAGTAAAGAGGTGTTCAACAGCATAAGTAACCACCATTCAAGACTGGTGGCAAATTCTAGCAAGTGCCTTTCATGCACACCAAGTGCATATGACGTTCATGCAAAGCAATAACAAGGTTTGCTTTGCATGCAATGTGACACGCATGAAAAGCAACAGCATGGTATGCAAGTGACACGTGATTTGAAGAATTCAAGATGAGCACAGATCCTCATGTCAGTAAAATATAGATCAAAAGATAGGTCATTCGATGGAGAATGATGATCCCTACTTATTTTATATATAGGGTCATCACTCTTTATCAATGATAAAAAATGATCCATCTTCTAGTCCACGTTTTACGGATTAAAGAATCTAAGCTGATTCAACAGACATACAAGAATTACGGGTAAATGTTTGTGAACTCATTGTTCCCCGACCCTAGGTCACTTTGTGCAATAGTATTCGCATAAGAATCATTAGTTGGTGTAATCTAGGTCCTAAATTTATATCTCATTTACACAATCGATCAATCGTAATGTGACTCAATTAATACAAGACTAATAATCCACAAGTCATGTTTGTATTCATATTTTTCCAACAAAATCATGCTCGTCAAAATTGGGATAAAAAAAAATCAGAAAATTTAAAAAATAAAAAAAATCCAATAATCAGTTTTATCAAATTAGCAGAATCAGTGAAATTAAAATTAGTAGATTATTTCATATATAATACAAATGTGAATGCATATTGTATGCCATTACATATCCAATTATTAATAATACAATATACAAATAATGATATATTTATTTATATGAAACTAAGAAATAATAAAAATGGACTATAATCAATATTAGAATTATAGTTTTACTATAATTACTCAATAACCAAAGATTGTTATTTTGTTTCAATGAAAGTGTTGTCATTTAATATTCAATATTACACAGTGTAATCTGGTCCCCCTAACTGAATTTGAATTGATTTTTAGTTAAATAAAGTGAAATTTTAGGACTATGCTGAGCTAGAGAAATTATTGTATTCTCTTTCGGTCCATATATAATAACTTCACTTAATTGATAGTGTGCGAGAGGAAGTTAGGTGAGCCATCTATTTCAACGATGGCTAAGTTGAATTAATGGGTGATCCTTGATTTGATAGTGAATCTCATGATGTAAGAAGGCAAAGAAATTTAAGAGGGTGACAAATACACTTTCTTCCTTGTGAGTTCTTGAAGAGCTTAATAGAAGGACTAGATAAATCATGTTTTGCAAGATCATCTCAATTGATCAAATTTCAATTTCATGTGTTTTCACATTAAATTTGGATTTTTTTCAATTTTTAATGTAAACTAACTAATTTCTAGTTAACTTTTTATTTTTAAAATGTTTCCTTAATTTCTTTGAGATTGCTCATTTCATTGATGCAACTTGCAATCCGTTTTGGTACATGTGCCTTTATTTTATTTTATTTTGAGTTCAATGCACAATCCACTAACCATCTTCTCCTCCGAACAATAATTCAGAGATAAGAATTCATCTTTTACGAAAGTAGAGGAACAATAACACGTTTACCATTACTTACAAATTAAAGCATAAAAAGATGATTTAAAGAATACAGGAATATTGACAACAAGAATCTAAAGATTGAGCATTGAGCACAGTTATCAGAGTGGCATTAGTGTTGCGTCGAAATTTTAGAGCTTGGTGAGAGTAGCAAATGATCAAAAGTGTGTTCTGAAGCTCCTATTCACAACTTTTTTTTATTGACCATTCCGAACGCTTGGATCACCTTTTGAGCGGCCCAGCATAGTCCATCGTATTTAACTTCGTCGCAATTTATCCTCCTCTAGGAGCTTGGATCCCTTCTGGATACTTGGACTGTTGATGTGACACACTTTGGATAAAGCTTTATCCGTCTCCTTCTGTTGGGATATGCCTGATGCGGTTGTGTGCTGAACACGTTTCATAAACATGCGGAGAAAAAAATAAAATAATAATAATTCTTAATTATTATATCACACATACCACACACATACAATGATATAATATGCCAAATATGATTGCATAATTAAAATTTTACGGGAAGTAAATTTACGCTAGGTATACCTTACGGATGACCTGTAATGAAAAGGGCATCGACCGTAATGTCGTTGTTGAACCTCGCCTCTATTCGTATTCACTATTTATCGATGAGGATAGCTTGCTAGTCCTCAGTTGCTATGCTAATTCCGACCGAGCTGGATGCTCGATCGAGCATTTATGTCCAACCAACCGTGTAATCCTATCAGGCAACCCATAGTGTTGCAGATGCCTTTGATCTCCTATTTTGACTATCACATTAGCCGGTCTTCACTATTTTGACTTACTTTTGGGGGGGCTCATCTGTTGGGGTTGCAAGGTTGGAAACATAGTCCTACATTGAAAATACATGGAAAAGATCATGAGTTTATAAGAAAAAGATATCTCCATTGGCATGAGGCCTTTTGGGGAGAGCTCAAGAGCAAAATCATGAGGGCTTAGGCCCAAAGTGGACAATATCATACTATTGTGGAAATATCTAAATTCTTTTCGATCCTACAATTGGTATAAGAGTGAGGTCGCTCTTCACCGGACTAACTGCTAGAAGAAACATGAGCCAAAGCCATGATCCAAGATTAAACCATGTAGGTGAAATCTTGAACAAAGTAGGGGAAGCCCTGAGCAGGTCAAGAGCGACTCGATGCTTGAGGGGAGGCCCTAAGCGGGTCAAAAGTGACCCGATGCTCGAGGGGAGACCCTAAGTAGGTCAAAAGTGACCCGATACTTGAGGGGGACTCTGTGGTCCTTTGTTTGAGGGTGGGGGGGATTGTTGGGATTGCATGGTTGCAAATATAGTCCCACATTGAAAACACATGGGAAAGATCATGGGTTTATAAGAAAAAGATATCTCCATTGGCATGAGGCCTTTTGGGGAGAGTCCAAGAACAAAATCATGAGGGCTTAGGACTAAAGTGGACAATATTATACCATTGTGATGATATATAAATTCTTTTCGATCCTACATCATCTCCATCGTCGTATCACAATCCTTTCTCTCAAGTCTAATTGAAAGAGACTGTAAGTTTGACTGACTGGATAGTTAATATTTTTTTTTTTGCCACTCTTCTTCCTGACTGGGCATTGTAGGTTTTAGGGTCACCACTTGGCCTTCACAATTACTGCTCTTACGGAAGTTGATTTCTTACCTGTTGGGAGACCCGGCGATTGATGTTCCTTGGATCTAACGTGGACAACACTTAGTTGTTTATTAGCTCTTTTATGATTTCCTTCCCAAGCGACCACCCATACTCAATGCCTTTTAATTGCTTCTAATGTCACTATGATTTCTTGGAAATCGCTAAAATCCCTTGCCATTAATGTAAATCACATCGAGTATGTTTTAATCAAATGTTTGCTGATTATTTTCATTCCTCATTAATGTCACTTGTGATTGAATGCCTCGTGTCGAGATCCTCTGCCGCCGACTATTCGATGTAACATGCGACTGTTGGAATTCAATGTGACATCCACCTTTTTAAATTTTGACGGTCCTAATCAAATCTCATTTTCCCAAGCCCTTAATCGGACAGCTTGGGATAACCGCCAACAAGGTTTTTAAAGCCTTCCTTTCTCCCTTCACTGTATTGCCTGCATCTTCTCTTTGTCTGCTTCCTTGGCGATTTTATTTTCTAGTAAGTTCTTTCTTCTTTTCCCTTTCGATCTCTAATGGCGCATTCTCCTTCTCCTCCTCTGGCTGTCCCTGAGTTGTGGTATACCTCCATCGAGTCGGACTTCAACAACGAAGAACTGGATCAAATGAAAATGACCTATTACATTCCTGATGACCACAAAATTACAATCCCTTCTACCTACGATCGTCCTCATATACCTCCCAATGGTTTTCTTCCTTTCTTTAAGGACCAATTATATACTGGTCTGCACTTTCCTATCCATCCTTTTATTTCTGAAGTCTGTAGGTATTTTCACATCTCGTTATCGCAGTTGGTGCCTAATTCCTTTAGGTTAGTATGCAGGGTCATGATACTATTCTGTGTGTACGAGATTTCTCTCCTGCCTTGTATTTTCTACTATTTTTATTATCCTAAGTTATTCGACCTGAGTACCTTCCTCTGTCAAGGCCGAGTGGGCACTATTTATTTTGATAAGATGCCCACTCCAATAAGCATTGGAAGCCCCACTACTTCTATATCCGCCTTCCTAACTAGGTCGCTTTTCCAATCAGCTAGCAAATGGATCTACCAAACTCCCCCAGGCTGGGCAGACACTGATGGGAGCCGACTTATCTCCAAGCAATTGCACAACTGGCCGATCTAAAATACCACATGCACAAGCTACTACTGGAGGGTATCTTGAATATGTTTGAGTTGAGTCCCATCTGAGCTCGGCTGCCCGACTCTTTTGGTAATCCCTTTTTCCTTCTATCATTTTTGAATCTAACTAATTTATTTTTATTTTTTGTAGCCCAAGTCATGTTTAGGGTGTTGCTCAACGGCTCTAGCAAGCTAAATAATGCAGAAGTCAATGTCAGGAGCAACCGAGCTGGAGAGCCACGGTTGTAGCCTAGGTTCCCTCAAGACTAGGCAAGGAGGAGGGAATCAAGTGTTGGCAAGCAATGCTGGCTAACACTAGCTAGCTGCTTCCTGAGCATCCTTCCATTGTGTCTATAGCAGTTCCATCGGAGTCCGCCACATTTTGCGAACCACTGATCCAATGCCAACGTCGTAAAAGGCTTCCATCGACAGCTTACTCCTACTCGGCGACCTTGGTTTCGCAAACTTCTACTGTTGCGTTGACATCGTGACCTCCATTAGAGCGAGATGAAAGTTCTACCTCTTCAATCCCTGAGAGGGCGGCTGGTCTACGGAATCTTCCATCTTCCAATCGGACACCATCCCTATCAGCGCTATTGGTCGGCACCATCCCGACCCAACTAGTATCTTTCTTATCACTTTCGCCGGTCAACCTCGTGGCTCCTGTATCTATAATCTGTTCAACCATTCTGTCCAAGTCAAAGGGCATGTCCACTTTAGAGACCACATATCCGAGTGGGCGCAGACATATAATGGCAGTTATCAAATTGCCAACTGACGACTGGAGCCATCGAGACGACACCGAGCCATGCTCCCCCGAACACAAGATCAGAATACAAGGGTCCTTGGCCCAGACCTAGGTTGATGCTAGGGCTATGACGATAACAATTCTGTCTCGGGAGCTTACTAACAACTTCAATAAAAAATCCACTAGGGTAAGCTCATCCAAACTTTTCACATCTCATTTCCCAGTCAGACTTAATTGACATCAGTTTTCTATCCATACAGTTTTGGTTGGAAGGACTGACTCTCTGCCATAGACTGGCCTACCTAGAGCACGAAAATAAGTAGTTGCAAGCCCCAGTCGGGAAAACAAGCACTTTGCAAGCTCTGGTCGAGCAATTAATTGTTGAAGTTACTCAACTAAAAGATGACTTCGAGAGAACTTCTGAGTAGCTGTTGAACTATGAGCGGGCTCTAATAGTGGAAAAAGACAAAAACAACAATCAGGCTATCGAGCTGGAAAAGCTTAGGAAGCAAGCCCATAATTTTGAAACGAAGATCAGCTCGGCGAATGCTAGAAAGCTTCAGGCTATTAAAGATTTAGATATCAAGAATAAAGAGACTTGGGTCTTAGCCAAAACACTTGAGGAAGTATAAGTCAATTGGTCACAGAGCAAGTCGACCCTACGGCTGAGCAGGTAAGCCATGAACTTTAGCTTAGTGAGGATAAAAGAATAATCGACGAGAAAGACGTCAAGCTACACTCTATGAAGGCTGAACTCGCTTGGTACAAGGAGGAGGAGCCCGACCGATTGAAAACCTATAGGGTGGAGTACCTTCACTCCAAAAATTTCAACCAGATGCTGACTAATTGGACCCTCTGACTATTTGACTATGGCATTGATGGGACCTTCAGCAGCTAAAGGAGGGCAACTTTCTTGCAGCAAAGGTCCAGACAACATTCATCAAGAGGGAGAAGATTGTGGAAACACACCTCGACAAAGTAGTTGCCAATTTGGCATAGTTTTCTTTTAAGTTTATCAACAACGTTTTTGTACCAACTAAGTACTCTTTGTACAAAATTTCTAAGTTTAGTTCAATGCACGCCCATCCTATGATTTAAAGTTCTCGCTTTGTAGATGTGCTAAGTTATAGCTTACTTTTAGTATTTGAGACTTAGCTTTTCTAATTTACTTAAACAATATGGAGCGCGAGAGCCAAGATTGCTCAAAACTTGGCCGAATGGCACGAGAGTCTGGAAGCATGAGAGCTCAGCTTACTTATAACTTGGCCTATCAACTCAAGATTCTGGGATACTTGGCGCGAGAGCTTTGCTCGCTTATAACTTGGTCGAACAACGCGAGTGTTTGGAAGTGTGAGAGCTCAGCTCACTTATAACTCAACCAAACAGCATCAGAGTTTGGGGCATTTAGCATGAGGGCTTTGCTCGCTTATAAGTCGACTGAATGACGAGAGAGTCTGAAAGCATGAGAGTATACTCACTTATAACTCGGCCGAATGAAGCAAGAGTCTGGGACACTTGGCGTGAGGACTTTGCTCGCTTATAACTCAGCCAAACAATGTAAGAGTCTAAAAGTGTGAGAGCATGCTTAATTATAACTCATCTGAATGACACGAGAGTTTGAGACACTTAGTACGAGGGTTTTGCTTACTTATAACTTGGCCAAACGACACTAGAGCCTAGGACACTTAGTGCGAGGTTTTTGCTCACTTATAACTTGGCCAAATAGCACGAGAGTCTGGAAGCGTGAGAGAATGCTCACTTATATCTCGGTCGAACAATACGAGAGTTTGGGACACTTGGTGTTAGGGTTTTTCTCGCTTATAACTCGGCCGAACGACACAAGAGTCTGGAAGCGTGAGAACATGCTCACTTATAACTCAACTGAACGACGTGAGTGTCTAGGATAACATAGCGCAAGGACTTTGCTTGCTTATAACTCAACCGAATGATGCGAGAGTCTAGAAGCGTGTGAGCATTCTCACTTATAACTCGACCGAATAGCACAAGAGTCTGGGACACTTAGCGCGAGGGCTTTTCTCACTTATAACTCGCACGAATGACATGAGAGTCTGGAAGCATGAGAGCATGCTCACTTATAACTTGGCGGAACGACACGAGAGTCTGAGATACTTAGCGTGAGAGTTTTGCTTGCTTATAACTTGAATGAATGGCGTGCGAGTTTAGAAGTGTGAGAGATCAACTCACTTATAACTTGGCCGAATAACACGAGAGTCTGGGACATTTAGCACGAGGGCTTTGCTCGCTTATAACTTAGCCAAATGGTATGAGAGTCTAGAACACTTGATTATTTTTTATTTAAACATTCCTGCATTCATGGAACAAAATATTTTTACAATTTACATAAATTTGACGCAAACTTACTGCCGACCAACTAGCTTGCATTCCATGGTTGGTGGAGCCTCTTGAATGACGTTTACTCCCAACCGTTGAGCTTTCTGGGTGGCATGTGACTTGGTTTTTATAATTTCCATATAACATCTCAATGCTAACAGTTGGTCATCCCTAACTTCACCGACCGAGTCGTCCACTAGAAACTTGACATTCTAGTAGAAGGTGGAGACGACGGATCAGAATTTGTTTAGTGCCAATCGGTCGAGTATCACGTTGTAGGCCAAAAGTGCATCCACCACGATGAAATCCAAACGGCGAGTTCTCATGAGTGGCTCATCTCCGAGAGATATGGCTAGCCGGACTTGGCCAATCGACAGTACCTCATTGCCTGTGAAACAATACAATGGAGTTGTCATGGGCCGGAGCTTGCTTTTCTCTATTTGAAGTTGATCGAGCACCTTCTTGAATATTATATTTACCGATCTTCCTATGTCCACAAAGGTCTGGCGAACATCGTAGTTAGCAATTGCTGTCTTGATAATTAAGGCATCATCTTGAGGGATTTCAACTCCCTTCAAGTCTTGAGGATTGAAATTGATTTCTGGCCCTTGTGCCTTTTCCTTACTGCACCGAATTGCATAGATCTCCAATCATTATGCATGTGATTTTCTAGCCCGGTTGGAGTTACCGTCGATCAGACCACCTGCAATCATTCCAATGCCCCCCTGGGTGACATTATCGTGATTTTCTTCCTAGCAATCTGACCAGTGCAGTGATCGCTTAGCGGATGTTTGGGTGGGCATTTGGTTGCATCTCTACTGGGGTTGTTGCTAGTTCCACTCGGTAAGTGTGTTATCTTGATCTTGGCCTCTTAGTCGGTGGTGATGTTGACAGGTTAGAGAGGGAGATCGCTGACAATATCCTTGAGGGGCTGCTCGTCGTGACCTCATACCAAAGTGGTAGTAGTTCTTGGTGTTGTGAGCAGCCACGCGATGGTAAGAACAGAACATTGGCATGGTCGGCGCTTGATGGACTCCGCCCATTCAACTTATACATCCTAGACTGCATGCAATCGAGACTCCTGGTGTTGCTATTAAGGGCCCTCTTTGGCCCCTTTTGGAGGTATATTGTTGTTGGTCGATCGACGCTCGTGAACAACCACTGGCTCGGGGATCACTTCTTTTTTCAAAGATGACTAGTTTCCTCCACGGTGATATATTTTATAGCTCATCCGAGTAAATGCTTAAAGCCTCTCGGAGGATTCCTGATGAGAGATCGGAAGAAATCATTATCCATAAGCCCTTGTGAAAAGGCACTTACCAAAATTTTTGGAGTGGCTAACGGAACATCCATAGCCACTTCGTTGAATCTTTTGATGAAGGCCCGTAATGTCTCCTTGGCACTTGACTCTTTCGGTATATTGGTGGCGCGTGGCTATGTTGTCAAATTTGAGTAGATGGTCCTCGGGATCGGTCGATTTTGTATACTCTCTAATCGTCAAAGGTCTAAGGTGAGGTGGCAACTAATCGTTGAGGATTTCTTTGGAGAACTGTCTATTGATCCACTCAGAGAATCGTTGAGTCAGGGTGCTTTGCCTTTCCGCACATCCTGTATGGGCACGTCCTTGGATGATGATCATTGCGTCTTTTAGGCTCAGCCATGCTCTTCTGAGGGCATGGGGAATAACGCCTTGTGATATGAGATCGGTGCATTCGGTGCTTCTTGGAAAGCACCTGTTGGCCGATGGTGCGGCTTACAGCCGACAGGGTCTTTCGCTCGGGCTCTTTGGTCGGCTCGTTGACCTGTCATTGATACAGCTAGGTCATTTGGCACTCAACTATTTACTGCTATCTCTTGTTGTTGTTGCACTATCTTTGTAAATCGGACATTTATTAGTATCTTTAGCTCTTCTGGGGTTAACGTTACTGTAGTGAGTTGTCTAGTGTCTTCCACCTTCACGTTTCAGATGTAGGCGTAGTTCCCACAGATGGTGCCAAATATGATTCTATCCGAAAGCTAGGAACGTGGCTCGTCTGAGGTTGACTGGAAGAATACTCCACGCTGTCTTGTAAAATCAAGAGCGTTAGTGCCAGGCCAAAGAAGGGGTCCTCGGTGTTGACCCTCCAATACTCAAGTCAGTCTTCGGTTCCAGAGGATAGAATAGTAGTAGTAGCAGTAAATAATAGCAAAGAGCATATAGAATAATAAAGCATCGCATATCTCCGCCTGTGGATGGAGACCCCATTTTATAGTGCAGTATAACGTCTGTGCACACATCCCAAAGCATATGCATGTTTTTCAAAGTGTCCTAAGAAAAGATTAGTTGAAAAGTATCTCTGATACCTTTCCTTAAGTGAGTACGCAAATATCTGATATGACAGGTTAGAAGCTTCTAAAGTATGATCTGCCTGTAGGATGTTCTCTGTCCTTTCCAGCACAAACTTCCATAAAAATATAACATGATAGGTGTACGGATTCTTCTATAAGCCAATCGGCCGCTGACTGGTCGGGAGGACGCCCGTTTAGTTATAAAGGGTGCAACATTTGACTCGACGCTCACTCGGCCTATCCCTAGAATTGAGTGAAGGAAAATTGAGCCCAGTCAGCCCCAAAGCCCGATCGACCCCGGTTGCAGATCAAGGAATTCACCATTTACTGATGAGGATAGCTTGCTGGTCCCCAGTTGTTATGCTAACTCTGACCAAGCTGGATGCCCGATCGAGCATTCATGTCTGACCGACTGTGTAATCCAATCGAGCAACCCATAGTGTTGTAGGTGCCCTTGACTCCTTGTTAATTTTGACTACCATATCAGTTGGTCTTCACTATTTTGACTTATTTTTTGGGAGCTCATCTCTATCGCCGCATCAATGAGTATATAGTTGAAGTAGATGAGAGATAATTGGATAATGATAATGTTGAGGGGTTAGTGGTTAATATTGAGGAGTTGATAAAGCTAGTAATTTTATTCATGAATTAGTCTATAAATAGGCGATCTGTTTATCAACGATATATATTGAGAAAATATATTTATCCTCAACTCTTTTATTATTTTTCTTAACAATATTGCCGCTATCTCCACGTAGTGACGTTTAGGTGCAAGGTCATATATTATCACAACAATTTTGTTTTCTCCGTGTGAGTTTTCCTTGTGAAATATAAAATCAAACCAAAAGAGTAAAATGGAAGACATAGATAAATCCATTTCTTCGTATTTGTGAAGTTGTAGACACTAAGAATTAATGCATGCCATCTACTTTCATAGTAGGAACTCCTCGAGGAGGTGCTAATATCCATCACGGAAAAGATGGAGAAGTTGGCTTGGTCACCGCTATGATGTTCAGCAGCAACGACATTAGAGAGACTAGAGTTTTTATAATCTATTTTTAAAAAATAACTTCCACTGTTATTTCATTACAAATCCCAAGCTAAGCCCACATCTGATTATTGATCTGTTATGGAGCTCAATCGGGATCAATGAAGATTTATCAAAAGAGGAGTTCGCTGCATATTTCTTCAACCGTTGTTCCATCGGCAGCGAAATGAAAAATATAAGAAGATAAATGAACAATGCAAACATGTCTGACAAGTTCACATGTTCAACTTAGCTAACTGAAGAAGAATGAAGTGCTTCGGCAATTTTCTGACAGATCATTCAATATGTACCAATTCAAGAATAGCTCTCAATGTTTGCCTCTTACTCCTCTCCCCAAAACGTATATGTTTCATATACGAATATGTAAATACATTGTCAAAACTGTAATTTCTTTTGTTTTGACTTGTAACTAGAAAAGACCACATCTCATTTTATTGGCGTCAGAGAGATGAGTCAAAAAAAAGGACATTTGAATTGAGCCACGTCAAATCATTACAATAGCGTGGGGCGCCCTCTATATAATCGTGGTCCTATGGTTTTTTATTGGAGTAAATTAAATATTGTTCCTGTTGGTTGGTCATCATCACTTCCCTCAATTAATTAAAGCAAGCATTTTAAGATTACGGTTGGGTTGAACAAAAATACATAGGGATAACGACAACAGCACATGTCAAAGAATTAGTGTATATGCGACAGAATAAGGGAAATGCACGCATTAGTACATCTCATTTGATACTTCGGAGAAAAACTTATCTTACCCTTTAGTTATTAGACGATACGATCGACTATAAATTAATCCTATAATTTACATATTTTTATATAATTTGGAGATAGATTATGAAAAACGTCTAAGATACGTGTAGTCATCTTTTACTATGATAATACAACTCAGTTGAGTATTATATTCTGAATCATTTACTTTTAACTGATGATTAAAAGATTCAATTCTAGGTTAACTAGTGATGTGGAAATCTATGTTGAATGCTGAGGTGAACCTTTGGGCTTTGGAGAATCAATCCTGAGACTTTAGGTAAACCTTTGGAAGATATAAGAGAACTCAATCTTGAGACCTTGGGAGTATTGGGTTAAACCAAATTCAAGAATCAAATTATAAATTGATTTTAAATTTCTTTTCTACTTCTACAATAAGCAAAGTCTAATTTTACCTCTTCATGCACTACAAGAAAAACTCTCATAGACATCGGTGGAACAACAACGATTTTAAGCAAAAACCGATGTCTTTGAGTATTTTACACCGGTTTTTTTTCAAAAATCGGTGTCTATGAGCGCAGATTTTCGCTTATAGACATCAGTTTTTTAGCTGATGTCTATGAGCGCCTTTTTTTGTTAATAGATACCGATTTTAACAGCGATTTTTAAAATCTGATGTTAATGAACTAAAAATAATAATTTAATTTTTCCACACGCCCAAATTTATAACACTTCACAAAGTTATCTCCAAATCTAAACCAATATCGTAAGCAGTTTTTATTAATGTGAAGCGGGCAGGCAGTGGCAGTCTGGCGTAACCGCGACTCGAACCGTCTGCCACACAACGCCTCTCCTCCTACCTTCTTCTCCCCCCAAACCTAAACCCATTCCCATCGATCTCTATCGCGATGGCATCCACGAAATCCTTTCGCCACCTGCTTCTGCTCCTCGCCGTTGCCCTCCTCTCCCTCTTCCGCCGAGTCGTCGTCGCCGCTCGACGCCTGCTCTCCTTCGTCTCCCTGCGCGAGTTGTTGCTCCACCTCTCCTTCCTCCGCTGCGGTCTCCGACCCGTCATGCTCGACCTCGGCCACGTGTCGCTGCACATCTGGGGCCCCAACCCCCGCCGTGCCAGCCGGAAGCCTGCCCTCCTCCTCATTCATGGCTTCGGCGGCAACTCAACGTGGCAATGGGAGCGCCAGATAGGGGCCCTATCCCGCTCCTTCGATCTCTATATCCCAGACCTCCTCTTCTTCGACAGATCCCGTTCCTCCTGCGCCGACCGTTCCGTGGGCTACCAGGCGCGGTGCGTCGCGGAGGCGATGCGCCTCCTCGGGGTCGCTCGGTACTCTGTGATGGGGATCAGCTACGGCGGGTTCGTGGCGTTCCACCTGGCGGAGATGGAGGCGGAGTCGGTGGAGCGCGTGGCAATTCTCACCGCTGGAATCTGCATGTCGCCGGAGCAGTTGAGGGTGATGTCTGCAAAAGAGAAGAGAGACGTGTGCGAGCTGCTGCTGCCGCAGAAGGCGGACGATCTGAGGGCGCTCGTCAACCGGTCCATGTACCGCCCCCAAGTGCTTCACAAAGTTAAAGCACTTCACATTTTCTAAGGCTCTCTTTTCTATAGGGTTATTTAATCTAGTTGTTCTTCCATAATTCATCAAACTAACAAGTTATATGATACACAGGATTCAGTAACTGTTGTAGGATATCCACTTGGTGGAGATACAATCTCTGTGACAAAGGGTGTGGTATCACGAATTGAGGTTTGATTTCATGAAATTGTGATCATAAGCTTTTAGTATTTTTTTGGTGAATTTTATATTCTTGCTGAGATTGTTTTATAGATGATAAATTGCTGACTTAAGTGTTATCAATTTTAAGTTGGTTGAAAATTTTAGAACATGGTGTCTAAATGAGTTTTTTTAATATTAATCACTTTTTTTTTGCTTCTGTTTCAGGTTAGTATGGTCATGGATCCTCTGATCTGCTTGGTATTCAGATTGATGCTGCAATAAACCCTAGTTGGTAACTCAACCTAGTTTCCTTGCTAGAAAGATAGCATTTTATTTTTTAGATAGTTGGATGTTATTGCACCACTTTCTCTGGCAATGTACAGATATATTCTTGTAAAAGCATTTTAATGTTGTCAAAGAAACGTACTTGTTTTGCAGGAAACAGTGGTGGTCCTGCCTTCAATGATCATGGTGAGTGTATTGGTGTGGCATTCCAGATATTCCTTCTGCTAAATCTGCCTTTTATTTTCCCTACTTTATCTATTCCAAACTTTTCAAAAAACTTTTATAGATTAACTTTGTTCCAGAATAATGTTTAATGGAAATGCATCTGAGTACTGTTTAATGGAAAAGGAGAGTAGGCAGCTACTTTCCAGGTGTTGTTGTCACCAGTGGAATCTTTTGCAACTCGAGCCATTTCTAGGGTTCCAGATTGGGAGTTTGCTCGGCGCTCGCGCCATACGAGTGCAGTCAAGGTGTTTGCTTTCGATCCTGAGAGAAGGATTTGTAACATAAAACTATGGAAATAATGCTTTTTTTTTTTGTTTTTGAAAAAAAATATGAAGAACTACTGTTCAAAAGCTGGCATTTTGCTGCGAGTGGTTAGCCAACAGCTCAAAGCTTGCCTGAAATAATATCACTCCCTTTCATGTTTTGCCACTACTGTTACCTCTGAAATGCAAAAATAGTATCAGTACTATCACTCATTTGTAAATTGCCAGAGTTTTTTTTAGTATCATCTTAATTTGACTATCTTGCAGGTTAAGAGTTGATCATGAGAAAATTTTGATAATGTGTTGAAGGGAGCATCAGTAGAAGATGGTAGGAGTATTGCAGTTCTTCGATTTCGGTCAAACCAGCTCCTCCCGTAAGTTGCTGGCACTCAATCGACACAATAGTGGTGAGATTGCATCTTGCAAGATGTAAATAATGTACATGGACCTCTAACTTTCTTTTAAGTTAGAACTCAAGAAAACATATACAAACCTTCAACTTTGTTGCTCGAGTTAAATTATTGAAGATTCCTTCGGTCATATTTTACTATCATAATTCCTGATCTTACTGCCTTCACAGGTCTTGAACCTCCTAGAAATAGCTTAGAGGTTCCTCCTATGAATACTTATCATAATTTTCAACTGGTTCATGAAGACATTCAAGTAAATTGTTGGGTTTAAGAATTGTTCTTCAGAGTATTCATGGCTTCTTTAGGCAAGCATTTCACTGATTTAGCAATAAGAGAACCAAAATTACTATCATTTGTGTATATCTGAACGTACATGCTTCTGGTTATGTTCTTGATTTGGTACTTGAGATTTTTCTTCGTCGATTTATGTGAATCTTCTTGTGGGGATTTAACAAGAACCGAGAACAAAAATTGATTCCCTTTTTATATTCACATGATTTCAGTGCTCAAGTTACTATAAAGAGGACATTTGCCAACAATCTCACACCAAAAAATTGATTATTGTTGAAAGGCTCCACAGAACAAAGGATCAACATAATAGACCCAGTGTTGTGGCTCGATTAATGGGAATGGAGTCACTGCCTTCAGACACCAAGCCTACTATACATCAATTCATCAACAAGTCTCTATCAGCTTTGGGAGATGTGATCTCTGCTCTTGCCTCCAAGAACCCACATATTCCATATAGGTTCCTTCTAATGCTCATAGTCATATGCTTCTATTTTACTGTCTAAACTAGTTTAAATTTTTCATTGTACTAAAGGAGAGATGTATTTTGCAGGAACTCTAAGCTAACACATTTGCTCCAGAGCTCTCTAGGTGAGAAAAAACCTTAAGAATAGTAAACAATCAAACTCCACAAGATGTGATTATAACTTTAAACTTAGTCGGAACTCTTTTTTAGGCTGTGTCCCTTGTTGCCACTCAATTCTGAAGCAATCTCTCAAAGTGCCTTGTCTTAACCAATAGGTAATTGTTCATGTAATTGATATTCAACATTGCATTTCTTAGAATTGTCATTGCGGTCGAGGACAAATAGAGAGTATTTTGAATACATCACTGATGCTAAGTTGGGAGATCCTTCAATTCACTACAAATAGAGAGTATTCGTGGAGATTGTGATGAGATTTGGGTTGACAATGAGAATTTTAGTTTGGTAACTTTATTTATGATTTATATATATGACTATTTACTTTATTTTGGTAACTTCATGAAGCTAATGATGGTGGACTTCTTGCCACTATCATGACTGCTGGTTTCAAAGGTATTGGTATCATAATCCACTAAATATGCACTATTGTTATTTTCTTGTGAAAAGGTCAATAATTTATCTATCAGGTGAGCTTAACTGGTTTCAACCTGGAGTGAGAATGGAGATATTTCGGCTTGATGCTTGGTATTTCAAGGAAGATCTATTGATAAACCCTACTAATTACATAGTGAAAGGGCTTAATCGTAGGTGTTGTCTACCATAAATTATTCTTCGTTGTATGCAGGTTAATTAGAATCTCAACCTCGATACTTTTTTATTTCTGTGCTATCTGTGTTCCTTGACATACACCATGGTGTTACAAATCTTTATTGGTCCTTTTTTGTTCACCAATAGGGGTCAGTTTCTCTTGCTAAAACGGGCAATTTAAAAGATCATCGTGATGCACTTGTAGAATTAGTTGCTTCTTCGGAATATGGAATCCTTCATTTGTTTAGTCATCACCAGTTACAAGTATTACCCTCCGCATTCTACGTGAATGAACAAATCATCATAGTTTGAGTTCTACACTGTGAAAATTGATTTGAACTGTTCTTGAGTATCACTGCCAGCTCCCCAACAAAACATGCGACAAAAGAAATTAACTGGGCATATATTTTTCAAGAATTTTTATTAATTGAAAGGGAATTCTCATTACACGCAATGGAGTACGAAGAAGAGTTGTCTGTCATTAATTCTCAACAAGAATGATGGTAATTTTTGGTAAGCTTTGACTCCCTAGTTATAATGTCTTTCATTATCTATGTTTCAAAATTATGCACATATTTGCTAGATTTTTACTGGTTTAATTTTTTTTGATTGATTGACATTTCTTTGAATTGTTTCTGATGTGTTCAAATCATACGTTGTCCAAGTTATCTAGTTTAACTTTATTGCTATTACTTAAATTCAAAATTCTTAACTGTTTGTCTATAATTAAACAAGTGTTATTCCAATTCCACCCTCTTTTACTCATGTTTCACAAAAACATAAAATCTTTAGTCATATCATTATAGTTGGCAGGACTTTCTGATGAGAGGTTGGAAATCTCTTTTTTCAATTTTCAAAAAGAAGTACCAAGAATACGTTCATTGGCACTTCTCAAGTACTAATTAATTAAAAAGGACCCCAGTTAATAGAGTTGGATCGTGGAGTTGATATCATTGTTGTTACACCAAGATGTTTGAATGATATTCTGAATATGAAAAGATTGAACCTCCATCAAGTACTGATTAATTAAATTACAACTATGAGAAAATTTTGTTGCAATAATTTCTGGTTTGGAATATATTAAGTTCCCAGGAATGATAAATCTATCACTATATGATGTGGTTGAGATAAATGATGAATGTGTCTCCTTTTAAGCATTCAAATTAGTCATCTTGTTACCTGGTGCTCTTACTACTTTTTCAACTATGATTTTTGGTCTTGATTTACTAGTATATTATTTATGTGTTTTTACAGTTTACAAATCTCAAGTACTCCAGAGTTGAAATTGATGAAGTGCGGTTCAAGTGGGCTGAATGCATGCTAGATTACATTTGAAGTGCGGTTCTACCTTGATGTGTTAAAAGAATGTTCTACCTTGATTTTGATATCTATTAGCTAGCTTTTGATGTAAAAAGAATGTTTGGGTATTTTATGGATATTGTTGTAAGAAGATTATTTATATAATTTGTGAATATTTGTGTATTTTATGGATATTATTGAATGAAGAATATTTGTATAATTTGTGTATTTTTTTTTGTTATTGTCGGTTTTTCATTGTTTCGGAAATTAAATTTGTGCTGTAAAGAAATATACATATTACATCGATTTTCCACCGCTGCAAACCGGTGTTATTAACTAATATTACATCGGTCATTTATTGCTGCCAAAACTGGTGTTATTAACATACAATATTACATCGGTTTTACACCGTTGATGAAACGGTGTCGTTAAGTGATACTACACCGGTTAATAACCGATTCGAAGACCGGTGTCGTTAAGTGATACTACACCGGTTTTAACCCGATGTCTAAAATGACAGACTTTTAACATCGGCTTCATAGACTGTAACATCCCAAAATTTCACTATTTGAAGTCCTAAAAGACCTTATTAAAATCTAGAAATGCTTTAGAAAAATTATAAAGATTTTTTATAATTTTTAGAGTATTTTTATGGAATTTTTGGAATTCGTTTGGTATTTTTACCAAGAGAAAGAAGTTTTAAAAAGAAAGTGTTGAAGTCGGGTTTTGAACCCAAGACCTCGGACCCGAACCAGATCTTAACAAACTCAGCCCAACCATCTGGTCTACGGATGTTTTGTTAATCATATATGGAGCGATATATATTTAAGTAGTAGTTAGGAACAGTAAAATAAATTGGAAATAAAAGTGCGCGGCTGAGGAATCGAAGCCGCGACCTGGGATTTGGTTAAAGCCGGGCTGACCAAGTGTGCTAGCGATCGTTTCTTATTAAGAAAGGAGAAATATTCTATTTAAGAAGTAGTTAATGAATAGGAAATAAATAGGAAGGAAAAATGGTTGCAGCCAAGTTTCGAACCCATGCGCTATGCCTTAAGCAGAACGCAGCCCACCAACAGACCATCCGAACTTTTCTTAACTAAACCTATATCGAAATATATTTAAGTAGTACTAGTGAACAGAAACCTTGGGGTATTAAAAGGAAGAACTTAGGGATTAATCACAAAACCTAAATTCTTCCTCCCCTTTCTCTCGGCGACGACGTTTTCTCTCGGGCGAAAAACGCAGCGAGCTTTAGGGCACCTCCGGTGGCCGACCAAAGACCCATCCAAAGGCTTCTTCTTCTCCTTGTGATCCTCTCGACAAGGAGAACTCGAAGACGCGAGGAAGAGGCCGAGATCGTGAGTTTCTCCGAAGCCCTAGAAGCTGTCTTGCTCGGTTTTAAGTCCAAGAATCGAAGGTGAGTTGCTACTCACCTGCAGTAGGAGTTGTTCCGAGCTTTGATTCGTTTTCATGGCTTTCGGATTCTTGTTTTCTGTGATTTTTCTTCCTTATTGCTCTAAAGGTGGAAGTAGCCATAGAACCCTAGTTTTCAGATCTAAAGCTTTGGTATTCAGCTTAAGTCTTGTTGAGGTTTTGGTTAGCATAGTAAGTTTCGGATCTTGTTTCCCTTGAATTTGAAGCATGCCGTACAGCAGTGATTTCCGTTTAGTTTGTTGCCTTGGCACATAACAAGAAGAACAATCATGCTTTGGTTCCTTGTAGGTTCTAGTGTATCATCATATCCACGTATCAACTTTAGATAGCAGCAGAATTATTTTGGTAAATGGCAATTTTTAGCAAGTCTATATGCAGAAATTCATTGGTAGTATGCAGATTATCTTGTGAGCAAATTTTGGATCGGATTCAAGGTTGTTTATGTTCCTTAGTGATGCTTTCAGATTTTGGAACAAATTGTTTTATTTGTTTATGTTCCTTAGTAGACTTATTCATTTGTAGCTTAATTAGACATGCCAATTTGATTTCCTTTATAGCTTACTGGACCAGCATGTGTTTATTAAGCATTTAAGTTTCAGTTTTGATGTATATACATATATATGCACATTGAGTATTATGAATTAGTTTAATCTGTTGGTTTCCTTAATGGTAGATTAATGGATTTATTTAGAGCAGTGTACAGGATTGATTGTACTTAATTCCTTGGGTATCTAAAGCAAGCTATTAATTCTGTATCTTTTGGAAATGGATAAGTTGATTAGATGTTAACAGCATTGTGAATTTAGTTTATATAGATATACATGAGTAGATCTTTTAGTACCCATTTGCTATTGATTTCGGGTTCTTTTCTTTTGCTGTTTTCAAGCATGAGCAGTTTTAGTTTTCATTGCTGTTTAGTATTTCCTGATGAAGCATGATATTCTGTTAATTCCATGCAGCAACGATTCCTTTATTTTCTAGATTCTATTGCATGCCTAGTAGTTGAATTGGTTTTACTTTCACAGCATGCTTAAGTTGTTCTAGTTTCCTATTTGCTATTGGAATAACATGAGCAGTTCTATTTTTATAGCATGCAGATTTTTATAAGTAAAGTATGCAGATTTTTGATAGGCTTAATATGCAGATTTTTGTTAAGCTTTGCATGCAGATTTATGTTAAGCTTTGTATACAGATTTTCAGTACGCAGGGTGTGTTCTAGTGCACACCAAGTGCTTGATAAAATGCTTAGCTCAATATAATGCTACAGTAGGCATTTTAATAGCTCAGTTAATGCAATAGAAGCATTTAAAATAACTTATTTAGTCTTGCTTCAGCTTATATGGGACTACGGTCCAATGGGTGGGCTCCCACAGTTGCCTCTAGGTTCAGATAACCTAGTTCTAGGTTCAGATAACCTAGTTCTAGGTTCAGATAACCTAGTTAAAGCAAGGTAAAAAAATTAATTATGAAATCAGTATTTTATTTTCAGCAGTGACACTGTATTGGATTAGATATCCATTGGGTTGGGCTCCCACAGTCGTCCCTAGGTTTAGATAACCTAGTAAACCCTACTAGACTCGGAACTTGCAATCCCGGGTTTAGTTAGGGATGCGCGCATAGCAAGTACAGTTGCCGGGCCCATCAGCAGCATGATTACTATTTTGATCTATTATGTAAATAGTTTTCAAAACTTCACAAATTAGTTATGTGACTACAAGTTAGACTCAATTTAGCATTAATTAGTTCAGCTAATGTATCAGTTCAGTTTCCTATTGGTACACATGATAGTTCTATGATTAGCTGTACATGTTTAGTATTTCAGTTAGCATGATTCCTTTGCTATTTATGAGCATGATTAGCTATACATGTTTAGTATTTCAGTTAGCATGATTCCTTTGCTATTTATGAGCATGAGTAGCTATACATGTTAGCTTTTCAGTTAGTTTCTTTGCTATTTATGAGCATGAGTAGCATTACATGCTAGCATTCAGTTTTAGCATATTTTTTTTATTTATATACATGCATATCGAGTTTTTGTGAGTAGGATAGCGCTCACTAAGCTTTTAGCTTATAGATACTATTTTCCTCCTACTGCAGATAAAGGAAAAGCTAAAGTATAAGGAAGAAGGCGACAAGGAGATGCTGTGACGGTGTGTGATGTGTGGACTTTGGAGATCCTTGAGACTTAGCTAAAGAACTCACTTAGTTTAAGAATTTGTTTAGTTTAATTACTTATTAAGTTGATAAGAAAATTTTGTAGTAAGAAGTTATGTTTCCGCTTTTTATTACTTACATGATTTGATTTATTAAACTGCGTGGTTGTGAAAATATATGTTCCAGCCTCCTGTGGTTGAGTATACTCTGTATGTATTTACGGATATGGTCACCGGTACAGGGGAGACTCTGCCGAAATTTTTCGGTAGAGATTCCTCGTGGTTTCGATCACACCAGTCAAGTAGAGTTACTAGTTAAGTAACGGTCATCCTTAGAGTGTAGTAGTAGTAAGAAGGGTGGTCGTTACATAGACATCGGTCGAAAATGAAATAGACACCGGTGGAAAACCGATGTCTATGAAGATTTTTGTTGTAGTGATGGATTCATTGTACTTCTTTATGAATTCATGAATCTTATTAGTTAATGCATTTAATATTTTTAATGTCTTTTTGATTTTCATGTTATCTAAAAATGTATAAATATGGATGAAGTGTTAAGTTTGACATGAGTGTTGTAGCAACAATAAATCCAATACAAAGAAATCCAATTTGTTTCATATTCTTCTCTTTTTTCCCTCAAATTCCTTACTTCAATTCCTAGCCCTTCTTTTTGTTCCTTCAATCTTGGCTCAGAGCGAGGTTCTTGTGAAGACAATGAGTTGTGGCATCCTCTGGACTTCGACGGGTACTAAACTCCATCTTTTGATTGCTTCTAGTTTAACTATTGAAGCTAACAAAAATGGCCAACAATATTGCTTCCCTTATACCATGGTTCAATAGTGAAAATTTTGATTATTAGAGTACTCTTATGAAACTATGTCTTGAATTTCAAGACTTATGGAGTGTTGTTGAAGGAGTAAATATACTAGATGCTGAAGACCAATTGACTGAAGCATGAAGAAATATTCTAAAGAACAGGAAGCAAAAGGATAGAACTTATGGCTCTTTTTCAAATTTATCAAGTGCTCGAAATATAATTCTAGTTTATGAAAGAATATCAAAAGTAACCTATGCTCAAAGAGCATGGAAGATTCTACAAACAACTTATTCTAGCCAAGATCAAGTAAAAAGGTTCTCTCACAATCTCTTAGACCAGAATTTAAGAAGCTAGAGATGAAAGATAATGAAAAAGTCTCAGAATACTTCACAAGAATCAGTTCTATTGTAAATCAAATTATATCAAATGGAGAAAACATGGAGACTTAAAGGGTGGTAGAGAAAATTTTGGGAAGCCTATCAAGCAAATTCGATCATGTGGTATCGCTCTAGAAGAATAACATGATCTTGTTGGATCGAGACCGCGCTAGAGGGGGGGGGGTGAATAGCGCTCGCGGCTATTTTGTTTGATTCGTAAAACACTCGAGTAAAGACGCAGTGGAATAAAAACAAACAACACAAAGACACAGGTCAATTTTACTTCGTTCGGAGCCTAAGGCGACTCCTACTCGAAGGCCCACGATCCTTGATCGCTTTCGGTGGGCAACAACTATACGTTCGAAAGTATACAAAAGATGATTTACAAGTAATGCAGTAAGTAATCTTATACCGACAATGGAAAATACTAAATTGAAGCTTCGGGTTGTCGGTGTCGAGTTACAGCACTTCGGGACGAGTTCGTTAGCAGCTAAATGCAGAGGGAAGACTTGAATCTTGTTGTGTTGAGCTGCTGGTCGAATCCTCTTTATAAACAGTGTTCAAGGCGCCTTAAACAAGCTCTAAGGCGCCTTAAATGAGAATTTTATCCCGATCTGCTCGCTGGGATAATCCTTTGACTGCCGCGACCTGAAGACGCCTTAAACCCTTTCAAGGCGCTGTAGGACCGTTGGGCCGGCTTGAAGGGTTGGTAAATAACCTATCAATTAAAAACAGACAACCCTTCCTCGAACGATTAAGCTAACACTTGTAAAATGAATTAAGCAGATAAATAAAAGCATAAAAGAAAAGACGAGGCACCAGATGTTTACTTGGTTACAACCGATGTGGTTGTTAATCCAAGGAAGATTAAGCTCAAAAACTCCTTCAGGCGGAGAAGCCTCTTACAACGTTTAGGCACAGAAAATAGAAGTTTAACTACAACTAAAGCACACAAGTGTTTGGAAATAGAATGAGCGTGATGGTTCAAAAGCTTCTGGACCAAGGCTATATTTATAGCCTTGGTCGGGGCGCCTGGAAGGGTTCCGGCGCCTGGGGATAAACTTTATCTCAACGCCCGTAACGCATAAAGAAGCGCTCGGTCAACCAGTTCCCGGCGCCCGGGGCGCCTGCTCCGGCGCCGGATTCGGCGCCGAGCCAAAAGTCAACCCAGTTGACTTTTGGTCCGTGCTCTTCTCCGGTTCAGCTCGCCTCGGTCCGGGTCTTTCTGCTCGGTCGCTTGCTTGGGTGATCTCGACATCCGGAATAGGGCTCACCCAACCCGTCTTCCGGTCTTCTCGAGCGTGCTTCCTCCCTTCTCGTCCCTCGGAATTGTCGCGTGTCCCTTCTCGCCCACCAGACTCATCCATGCAGACTTGTCCCCTGGCCGCACCCGGCCGACCTTCGCTTAGCTGCGTCTCTGCTCCCCGAGCAATCTTCCGCCTCAGCTTCGGAACCACCGCACGCACTTCCTTCTCGTCCGGGTGTACTCTTGCAAAGCCTCGTCCCTCGGACGCACAGCGTGCCATCCTTCTCGCTAGCTGCGTCTTCCGCTCGAGTACCTGTGCTCCTAAGCTCCTGCACACTTAGACACAAGGTTAGAAACAACGCAGGACCTAACTTAACTTGTTGATCACACAAAAACAACCTTGGGGTTCCAACAATCTCCCCCTTTTTGGTGTTATCAACCCAAGTTAAGCTAGGGTCAACACAGATATAAAATAAAATTAAGTCAATTAACTTAATTTGCAATTTAAGTGCAAAAGGGTAGAAAAAATTAGATTTCAAAAAAAAAATTAATTTTCAATATTTCTACCTCCCCCTAGACTTATACTTTCTCTTCTCCCCCTTTGATCACAATAAAAATGGGGTTTAAAAAAAATAATCTAAGGGTTAAAGACTTAGAAAAAAATATCTCCAAAATCAAATAAAAAAAAAATTTCTAAGTCATTAAGAGCAATTTCGAGAATGTTTGAAAATTTTGCAATAATTTTCACAAAAAAAATCATTCTAAGCCCAAATATTTATGCAAGAAAATTTATCAGAATTGATAACGTAAAAAAAATTTTCTTTGCATTTATTTAATTGTTGTTCTAATGCTCTTTATCAACAGGATTTAAATTTCCATTTTAATTTATCAAAACTTCTTAAATCACACTGTTTCAAATTTAAGGCCACAAATATTAAACATGCAACAATTTGTATCATGTTAATTTCTATTATTTTTTGAATTTCAACTTCACAAAAATATTCAAAAAGCATAAATTCTAACTTGATAAAATTCCTCAATAATATAAAAAAATCTTTCGGCAATGTGCAAAATTCGTTTGAAAGAATATTTTGTAATTTGCCAAATTTTTCTAACAATAAGAATTTGCAGGAATCTTTTAATAATAGATTTCTTAATCCGAAAATATTTTTCGATGAATCAATTTCTAATTCATAAAACTTTTTCAATAAAGTAATTTGTAATTCAAAATTTTTAGGACCAGAAAAAGTTTTCGATAATATTTCTAAGTTGCATAATTCTTTCGAAAAACTTCTTTGTGATTCACAAAAGTTTTTTAGCAAGGTTTCCAACTTGCAAAATTCTTTTGTTAAGATATTTTGAAATTCGAAGAACTCTTTCGATAATATTTCAAATTTGCATGATAAGTTTGACAATTGATTTTCTAATATAAAAAACTCTTTCGATGATTCGCAAAAATTTTCAGGCAATTCTTCGATTGAATCATTCAATTGATCAGAGGTTCGAGTCCATACCTGACTTACCTTGTCGGTAATTGATTCTCCCCCTATCGAGTTGCTTTCTTCCGAAGATTCTCCCCCTTCATCGATCTCGGGATGTACTTCGGCTGTTGTAGTACTTACCTCGATTTCGGACTCTTCTGTCGGTGGCTCGGTGTCTATTGAGGTGTCAGCTTCTGAAGGTTCTTCGTAGAGCTGCAAGAACTTTTCCCAAAGTTCTTTTGCGCTTTCATAATCTGCGACCTTTTTGAAATCTTCCTTTGGTATTACATTCAGAAGATAATATTTTGCCCGCCCATTTGCCATAGACTCCTCACGTTGCTTTTCGTTCCAGAGGCGTAGATCGAGTCCTTCTCCGTTCGTGTTCTTTGGTTCTTCATAACCAAATTTCATTATTAAAGAAATACCAGAATCTGAGTTAAGGTATACCTCCATGTTTTGTTTCCAGATGGAAAACTCCCCCTCGAATGCAGGTGGGTAGTCGCTAGCTCCGGCCATCGTTTTGTTGCGTCAGACGGCGGTCAGTACCGGCTAGAAGGGTTGGTAAATAACCTGTCAATTAAAAACAGACAACCCTTCCTCGAACGATTAAGCTAACACTTGTAAAATGAATTAAGCAGATAAATAAAAGCATAAAAGAAAAGACGAGGCACCAGATGTTTACTTGGTTACAACCGATGTGGTTGTTAATCCAAGGAAGATTAAGCTCAAAAACTCCTTCAGGCGGAGAAGCCTCTTACAACGTTTAGGCACGGAAAATAGAAGCTTAACTACAACTAAAGCACACAAGTGTTTGGAAATAGAATGAGCGTGATTGCAAAGCTTCTGGACCAAGGCTATATTTATAGCTTGGTGGGCGCCTGAAGGGTTCCGGCGCCTGGGGATAAAACTTTATCTCAACGTCCGAACGCAAAGAAGCTTGTCAAACTCAGTTCCCGGCGCCGGCGCCCGGCCCGCGCGCCCGGGACAGCTCAAGGCTCCGAGCCAAAAGTCAACCCATTGACTTTTGGCCCTCTTCTCCGGTTCAGCTCGCCTCGGTCCGGGTCTTTCGCTCCGGCTCCGCTTGCTTGGGTGATCTCGACATCCGGAATAGGGCTCACCCGAACCCGTCTTCCGGTCTTCTCGAGCGTGCTTCCTCCGGCTTCTCGTCCCTCGATTGTCGCGTGTCCCTTCTCGTCCACCAACAGACTCATCCGCAGACTTGTCCCTCGGCCGCACCCGTCGGCCGACCTTCGCTTAGCCGTCTCTTGCTCCCCGAGCAATCTTCCGCCCCGGCTTTACCTCGGAACCACCGCACGCACTTCCTTCTCGTCCACGGTACTCCTCCGCAGACTCGTCCCTGACGCACAACAGGCAGTCCCTTCTCGCTAATGTCGGCCTTCCGCTCGAGTACCTGTGCTCCTAAGCTCCTGCACACTTAGACACAAGGTTAGAAACAACGCAGGACCTAACTTAACTTGTTGATTACACCAAAACAACCTTGGGGTTCCAATAGGCGCCTCCAAGCTGTCTAAGGCGCCTTCAACCCATCCAAGGCGCCTTAAGCCTGCTCTTCGCGCCAGCTCAGGATTTTGAACCCGAGGCGCCTCCAAGTCCCATGGAGGCGCCTCGGACACTGTTCATCCGAGGCAAATCTTCATTATTTTGTACCTGCAAGACATGTTAGTCCCAAACAACATCCTGCAACATAAAGTTAGCACAAAATAACAGTATGGATAATAAAGAATGTTTAAGACAGTCTCCGGACTGTCCAGGTCTGACTTCGGATTTCCTACCGGAAACCCTAGGTCGACCCGACGCCTACTGCTCCCTCTACGGGGAACGCGCCCTCACCTACTCCACTCAGGAGATTTACCTGCTGCCAGTACAATCCTCCAGATCTACTGGACTTTTGCTCAGCACTCGATACTCCCGGACTTTCTGCTGGACATCCGCTTCCCGGCTAGTCCAGTCTTTCACCTGGTTCGCGACACCAGGACTTTCCACCTAGGGTTACCACCCCCTAGGACTTTTTGCCTGAAGTCATCGACCTGCCAAGACTTTCCGCATAGGGTTACCACCCCCTATGACCTAGGGTTACCACCCCCTAGGGTTTTTCCCTTTGCCTAACCGCAGCTAGGACTTTTCTCCACCTAGGGTTACCGCCCCTAGGACCTAGGGTTACCACCCCTAGGGTTTTCACCTGCCTAACCGCAGTTAGGACTTTCCTGAAACACTCATTCAACATGTTAGATAACAACAACCCTTAACTTTGAATTCTTTACCATTATCAAAACTCAGGTTCGATCGTCGGATGCTTCCCGCACCAACAATCTCCCCCTTTTTGATTATGGCAACCCAAATTCAAAGTTAAGTAAAACCAATGCATAAGGGTTTACAATGCAAATGAATACCTAACTTAAGCTAACACTTAAACTTTTGTGATGCTCCCCCTTAATACAGGGTTTCCTTTTTGAATTTTTACTTTACTTTTGAATTTCCTACTCTCCCCCTTTGCCATTTATCAAAAAATAAGCCAGTTGAAAATAATTTTCAATTTTTCTTTTTGAAAAGTAAATTAGATTATGAAAAAAACAGGATAAGTGCTATGTTGAAAAATAAATTTTCACCTAAAATTTTGAAAGCACTGAGTTAAAATTTTGCAAAATTATCTGAACGGTAACTTAGAAAATATCTTATTAAGAATTTATAAAGTTATGTTTCAAGATTGGCTAAGTTTAAAAAAAAAAATTGAAAGTTGCTCTATGAATCACTTAGCTAAGCCTTTTGGAAACATTGAATTTTGAAAAGGGACTTAGCTTAATTTTGAATAAAATAGTACTTATTTTTGAAAAATAACTTGTTAATTTTTAGGTTGAAGAGAGAGAGTAGCTAATATTTTAATTTAGGTTATTTATTTAGTTGGTCCTTAAGTCCAAGCATGAGTCCAGTTCAATAGATTGACTTTAAGAGGTATCAGAGCCCTAAAGATCAAACATGCTTAACCTGAATATTTGCATTTCCTTTAGTTTGAGAGATACTTTTAGCTGAGATAAGGTTATTTTTGTCTTTAACAAGAAACTAAGCAAATTTTTGTGATATCACAACACTTTAAATTCTTAGTTTTTTAAAGAGGGAGTTTAGCTAAAAAAGATTGATCAGCTAAGATTTTTACTTTTTAAAATACTTTTATCAAGGACTTAGCTAAACTTATGAGGATAATAGTTTTGTTAAGTATTTAACCTTAAAAAGATTTAGTTTTTCAAAACAAACTGTTTTGATGAAATTTTGAGAATGCTTTGGAAAATACTTAGCATTTTCAGCAGAACTTAGCATTTGAAAACAATTGTACTTAGCAAATTTTTTTTTAAACACTTTAAAAAGTACTTAGCTAAATGTTTTTGAAAAAATATTTAGCTAACTTTGAAAATACTTAGCTATGTTTTCAACTTAAACATGATTGCGTTGAGAAAATAATTTAACTAAGTTTTGTTAGAGAAAACTTAATTAAGTACTTAGCTTTAAAAACATTTAGCTTCTAGAGGAGTTATAATTTTAGAGTCAGGTCATCAATAATTTTAATTTTAAAGCTAAAAAATAACTTGAATTTTTAAAGATATGCCAAAAATAGTTTTTAATTTTGAGGTCAAGTCAAAATTTTTTTTAAAAAAATAATTTTAAAATCGACTTAAAATCACTCCCCCTTAATTAGTGCCTTAATAAATTTTTGAGTTCAGGAGTTCAAGCATGACAGGTTAAAAAAAATATTTTCCTAATTTTTCATCTCACTCAATATAGATTAACAAGCATGTTTAGCATTTGAGTGAACGTGAGATGGAGTTGTCTTCACAGTTGATATAAAACATAAGTTTTGAATTTCAAATAATTTTGAAATGAAGTTTTAAAAGATTTTGGTTTTGCAAAGATTTTTAAAATGATTTTGAAATTAAGTTTTGAAATGATTTTGAAATTAAGTTTTGAAAAGATTTTAAAATGATTTTGAAATTAAGTTTTGAAAAGATTTTAAAATGATTTTGAAAAGATTTGAAACTAATTTTGAAAAGATTTGAAGATAATTTTGAAATTGAGTTTAAAATAATTTTGAAATTGAGTTTTAAAATAATTTTGAAATTGAGTTTTAAAATAATTTTGAAATTGAGTTTTAAAAATCATTTTGAAATTGAGTTTAAAATAATTTTGAAATTGAGTTTTAAAATAATTTTGAAATTGTGTTTAAAATAATTTTGATTTGTGTTTAAAATAATTTTGAAATTGAGTTTTAAAAATCATTTTGAAATTGAGTTTTAAAATAATTTTGAAATTGAGTTTTAAAAATCAAAATAATTTTGAAATTGAGTTTAAAATAATTTTGAAATTAAGTTTTAAAAATAATTTTGAAATTGAGTTTAAAATAATTTTGAAATTAAGTTTTAAAAATCATTTTGAAATTGAGTTTTAAAATAATTTTGAAATTGAGTTTTAAAATAATTTTGAAATTAAGTTTAAAATAATTTTGAAATTGAGTTTTAAAAATCATTTTGAAATTGTTTTTAAAATAATTTTGAAATTGAGTTTTAAAAATCATTTTGAAATTGAGTTTTAAAATAATTTTGAAATTGAGTTTTAAAATAATTTTGAAATTGAATTTAAAAGAATTTTGAAATTGAGTTTAAAATAATTTTGAAATTGAGTTTTAAAATAATTTTGAAATTGATTTTAAAATAATTTTGAAATTGAGTTTAAAATAATTTTGAAATTGAGTTTGAAAAATCATTTTGAAATTGTGTTTAAAATAATTTTGAAATTTAGTTTTTAAAATAATTTTGAAATTTAGTTTTAAAATAATTAACTCAATTTTAATTTCTTAGTCATCTCACCCGATCAAGATTGTTAATCAGGGAATCCTATAATTGTTGTGAGATGAATTATTGTTGAATTTAAGGGTTTGGTTTAACTTTGTGTTAGATTCAGGTTTAGCTTTGGTTTCAACAAGTAAGCATTCTTTGGATAAACTTCTGGGCTATGGTGAGTCACACGGAGCTCATTAAAGTAACCATGTCTTCGAGGTTTTCCAAATAGTCCTGCCCATTGAACTTAATACTAATCTTTGGTCTAACTAGTTAGGATCCATTTAAGGGCAGCTTCGGTCAGTTCCACTTGGCCAAATGCACCAGGTCGAAGCCATATCTTCCTAGACATGCGATGCCCAAGTTTCCCTAACGTACTATCATCCAAAAATTTCACCTGTACTGTGGTTCAAGTTAAACTTAGCTCGTTTTTAAACTAGCCTTAATTACCCTGCAGGGTAATCTACTCTTGTTTTACCCATTTCGGGTAGATTAAGTTCAGTTACCCTGTCGGGTAATTCAGTGGGGGGTGCCAGCTATTCTGGATCCTCCATCTATATTTTAAATTTATGATTTAATTTCAAATTTTTAATTTGATTTTGATTTTTGAATTTTGAATTTATAATTTAATTTTGAATTTATAATTTGATTTTGAGTTTTGAATTTTAATTTTTTTGAATTATGTTCATTTTATTAATATCGTTTTTCTTTTTGCTCCCCCTGAATCATAGCCTCGATAAGGTCTATCAAGGTAATAGACTTGATCCTTGGGGACCCAATATTGACCAAGTCCAACTTGATTGACCAAGTTGGACTTAGGTACCCATGCTTGGACTACCTTTTTATTATTTATATTTACTAATGATAAATACGATTTGTATTTTCTTTTAGTTTTAAATCCTAGTCCGGATTTGTTGTAAACGGCTCGCTGTTTTCCAAGAATCAGATCCAGATTCTTGGAACCCAAAGTAAACCGTTCCAACATGTTCTTGAGTTCTTTAACTTGAGTTTTCAAATTGGAATTTTCTTCCTCAAGTTGTTGGACTTGGGTTGAATTTCCAATTTGAACTGGCTCAGTTAAAGGACTCGAGTTAGTCACTTCCTTAAGGGTTGTTACCTCCTTTTGGAGTGACTTTACTCGGACGTTAGATTTAGCCAACTTTTTTAGTAAGTAAGGAACTAAATTTTCTGAATTATCTAAGCAAATACTAGAAATTAAAGAACTTACAGTGGGTTTAGAACCTTCGGAAACGGATACGGATCCGTGGCTTCGCTCGGACTCGGTTCCAGATTCGCTTTCGATATCTGTCTTGTATTCGGACTCAGTTTCCGCCACAGATGCTAGTACTGGTAATGCGAGGAAGCTTGTCACTTCTTCTTCGTCAGTCTCTGATTTGTCTGAAGATTCAGACCATGTTGCCTTCATCATCTGTGTCTTTCTAGCTTCCTCTGTCTTGCTTGTACCTACAACCAAAGTAATACCTTCCTCGACTGAAGTAGTGTCATACTGTTCATCTAATTCAAATAAATTGTCTATTAAATTATGCTTACTTACTTGGGTACCTTCGTGTAACTGAATCAGATTCTCCCACAGCTCCCTGGCGCTTGAGAATGGGCCGGCGCGATTCAGCTCCTTATTCGTTAAGCCGCATTGTAGTGTATACGTTGCTTTTGCGTTTGCTTCTACCTTTTTGATAAGGTTCGCGTCCCAGTTCTCGTACGATAGTGGCATGCCGGCACCGTCAGTTGGTATTTCGAGCCCGGTCTTGGTGATCATTCAGACATCGAACTCAGTTTGTAGGTACGAATCCATTCAGCCTTTCCAGTAGCCGAAGTCTTCGCCGGAGAAAAGCGGTGGACGAGTGGTGCTATAGCCTTCTTGGAGAGCCATTGAATCTTGCACGAAAGAGTGAGCAAAAAAACTTGTCCCAGGACTTAATCCTGGATTAGTAGTGTGGTAGAAGGATAGAAATAGAAATTTACGAGTTTCGAGAAAAAATAATAAAATAATAATAAAATATTATTAAAAAGTATTTAAAAATATTATTTCAAAATTTTTCAAATTCAATATTTTATTAATACTAATAAACCGTGAAAGGATGAAAATGAATTTTTCGAAAATAATTTTGGAGGGAAAAAAACGAAAGGCCACGAAAAATGCTTGAATGGTGGTTGCACCAGTTCAAAGCGACCCTGCTCTGATACCAATTGTTGGATCGAGACCGCGCTGGAGGGGGGGGGGTGAATAGCGCTCGCGGCTATTTCGTTCGATTCATAAAACACTCGAGTAAAGACGCAGCGGAATAAAAACAAACAACACAAAGACACAGGTCAATTTTACTTCGTTCGGAGCCTAAGGCGACTCCTACTCGAAGGCCCACAATCCTTAATCGCTTCCGGTGGGCAACAACTATAAGTTCGAAAGTATACAAAAGATGATTTACAAGTAATGCAGTAAGTAATCTTATACCAACAATGGAAAATACTAAATTGAAGCTTCGGGTTGTCGGTGTCGAGTTGCAGCACTTCGGGACGAGTTCGTTAGCAGCTAAATGCAGAGGGAAGACTTGAATCTTGTTGTGTTGAGCTGCTGGTCGAATCCTCTTTATAAACAGTGTTCAAGGCGCCTTAAACAAGCTCCAAGGCGCCTTAAATGAGAATTTTATCCCGATCTGCTCGCTGGGATAATCCTTTGACTGCCGCGACCTGAAGGCGCCTTAAACCCTTTCAAGGCGCCTCTAAGCTGTATAAGGCGCCTTCAACCCATCCAAGGCGCCTTAAGCCTGCTCTTCACGCCAGCTCAGGATTTTGAACCCGAGGCGCCTCCAAGTCCCATGGAGGCACCTCGGACACTGTTCATCCGAGGCAAATCTTCGTTATTTTGTACCTGCAAGACATGTTAGTCCCAAACAACATCCTGCAACACAAAGTTAGCACAAAATAACAGTATGGATAATAAAGAATGTTTAAGACAGTCTCCGGACTGTCCGGGTCTGACTTCGGATTTCCTACCGGAAACCCTAGGTCGACCCGACGCCTACTGCTCCCTCTACGGGGAACGCACCCTCACCTATTCCACTCAGGAGATTTACCTGCTGCCAGTACGATCCTCCAGATCGACTGGACTTTTGCTCAGCACTCGATACTCCCGGACTTTCTGCTGGACATCCGCTTCCCGGCTAGTCCAGTCTTTCACCTGGTTCGCGACACCAGGACTTTCCACCTAGGGTTACCACCCCCTAGGACTTTTTGCCTGAAGTCATCGACCTGCCAAGACTTTCCGCATAGGGTTACCACCCCCTATGACCTAGGGTTACCACCCCCTAGGGTTTTTCCCTTTGCCTAACCGCAGCTAGGACTTTTCTCCACCTAGGGTTACCGCCCCCTAGGACCTAGGGTTACCACCCCCTAGGGTTTTCACCTGCCTAACCGCAGTTAGGACTTTCCTGAAACACTCATTCAACATGTTAGATAACAACAACCCTTAACTTTGAATCCTTTGCCATTATCAAAACTCAGGTTCGATCGTCGGATGCTTCCCGCACCAACAGATCTTTCATTAATGTCTATTGAAAGCTTGCAAGGAAGATTTAAGGCTCATGATGTTAGAATTCTTCAATGAAGTCATATTATTTCTTCTCAAAATCAAACTTTGAAATCCTAGTTCCAATCCACGGGAGGTTGTGGCTCTTATCATGGATGTGGAAGAGGTTGGAATTGTAACGCCCCGCCCCTCCTGCTAAGGCGACGGGGGGTTACTTACATTACTTAACAATTTAATAACCTATTACAGCGGAATTCTTACTTGTAAATTTTTGAAACATAGAGTCCACATGTCATACTTAACATTATTTCAAGACACATAGAGTAAACATGATAAAATGTCATAGACTCCTATATAAACTAGGCATAATTTCCATTAAACAAAAGCAGGTCTCTTTTTTTTTCTTCTTTAGCCAGTCACTGTCACACACATCCTGCTAGCCCCTCCTGCTGCTCTCCTAGTTCATCCATTCTTTGCCCTTATCTGTGGTACAAGAAAGTAAGCTGTGAGCACTCATGGCTCAGTAAGTTCCTTTCCTACTCACAAAAATCGTATAGCATGTCATCAATCATAAAACATACATCATAGCATAAGATATCAAGGCATAACATACATGATCATCATACATGTCATAAGCATCATCATAGATATCATGGCATAATCATGGCATAAACACAAGGTAGCATGGCATATCACAACATGATCATCATAATTATCATGGTTTATTCCTAATGTATATGCATGGTGAACTCTTAAACATACATCATGGAACATATGCATTATGCCTTTTTTTTTTTTTAAAACGTATAGCATAGATACTTAAACATAATCTCAACATAAGAGGGGATCCCGGCTTGTACCACGTACATAAATGCGCGCGTCCTAGTAGGTTCATGGTAGCAAGTCTTGAACCCTACAAGGCATACATATACTAGGCCCGTTTCTTAGTCCATCGACCTAGGGGCACTTAGGGGCCCATCCCTAACGAGGCTCGTTTCTTAGTCCATCGACCCCGGGGCGCTTATGGAGCCCACCCTTGGTACAAGCCTTAAAAGTAAAATAGCATGTCATATCTACATAGTCCATATTACTCATGTCATATTCATATCATGAAGAGTGCTCTTGATCCCACTTATAGGGAAGCAACTCTTTTAGGCATAGCTTAACGCATGTATATTTGAGCACACAGCATATCATGATTTTGAGCACACAGCATATCATGAACACATGCATGATTAAGCATACAACCTATCATGAGTTTAAGCACACAACATATAGCATATCATGAATTTGAGCACATAGCATATCATGAGTTTAGGCACATAGTACATCATGAATTTGAGCACACAGCATATCATGAAGTTAAGCACATAACATATCATGACTTTGAGCACACAGCATATCATGAAAATAAGCCCATAACATATCATGAAATTTAGCACACAGCATATCATCAAAGTAAATACATGGCATATCATGAAACTTAGCACACAACATATCATGACCTTAAGTACATAGCTATCATGAAATTTGACCTAGCATACATAAATAGACATCACAGCATCTCATACTCTTAACATATCATAAAGCATCGCATGTGAAGTTCATGGAAGAATCTAGTTAGGTCTCTAACCCTAGTAACAAGGGGTGGCCGAAACATGTAAAATGGTTTGGGTTAGCAAACAACAAAAAGAACAAGTGAACCCTAAACATTTATCATTTCTTAGAACATAAGGGACATCTTAAGCATGTTAGGTATAGGTTCCAAGCTTTCTAGTTCCTTTTTCATAACATGGCCGAAACCCATTAAGCCTTTATTTTGGCTATAAACATCATACAAGCATGAAAACCCTAACAATTGTCACAACACATTTCATGAGAAACAACTTGAGCATGTTTGATTTAGGTTCTAAGTTCTCTAAGCCTTTAACCCCAACATGGCCGAAACCCTAGCAACATGTTTCTAGGTTACATGTAAAATAAAAAGATTTAACTTCATGCCAATATTCCAATACATATCATGAGAACACCCTAAGTACTTTTAGTCTAAGTGTTAAGCATCTCAAGCTTTTTAACCTAATGTGGCCGAATCTTGTTAAGCATGAAAATTAGGTTTCTAGTGGCATAATAACATGAACACCATAAGAATTTTCCTAGCATTCATTTCAAGGAATAAGATGGACCACTTAGTTTAGAATTTTGAGCATCCTAGGTCAAAGAACCAAGTGTGGCCGAAAGTTGTAGAATAAGCAAATTCAAGTTTCAAGCAACATAGGAACATTTGTTTACTTCATATCTTTTCTTCAAGAAGATCATAAGTATCTTAGGCTTGATTTAAACTTTCCTAGGGTTCATGTCTTAACATGACCAAAACATCTTATACATAAAAAATTATAGTTCAATTTAACCTAAGATCATGGCATGTCATATTAGCTTCCTATCTTGTCTTATGAAAATCATAGCATGCTAAACTTTTAGGTTTTAAGCCCTTTTAGGCCCTCAACTTTATCATAGCCGAAAGTTCATGAAGATGGAATCAAGTTTAAATTAACATACAAGTGGGAAAAACATCAACAACACCATCTACCATAAGGTACATATCATAAGGATAAGAGAACATGTTTTGTTTTAGGTCTAGAGTTCTTTTCTAGTTCTTTTGTTCTTTCTTGGCCGAAAGTCTAAGCCCATAAACTTATGTTCTAACAAAACATTCCAGCATGAAAATATTAGTCTAACCCCCTTATCATAAATTACATATCATAGGAAACATCATGAACTTACCTAGTTGGTTTTCAAGTTCTTAAAACCTTTCTTATTTTTGTTTTGGGCCGAAACCCTCATGAAACAAACATAGATTCTTTTCTAGCAATATATTTACATGACAATCGTAGAGCTATTGTACCACAGGTGAGGGGAACTTACATCCTTTCGCTTGTGGTTTTTCTTTCATAAGAGAAGAATATCCTAGGAGCTAAGCAAGGAAGGAGCTTCTTCTTCTTGTGTCTCCTTTGGTTTCCTTTGCTTGGAAGGGCTAGAACTTGAAGACTTCTTCTTGAAAATTAGTTTTCTTGGAGAAGAACTTGACCTAGTGTTCGGATCAAGGAGAGGGAAGACCTCTTAGTCTCGGTGAAGAAGAGAAAAGGAGGAAGGAGCAGGAAGGAGAAAATGAGGGATTTACTTTCTCATTTTTCTATTTATTCACCATGAGGGGAATTTATGCCTTCATTTACTCCCTTCCTTAACTCTCCCATGTCACTTCCCTTGGTTCTCACGAGAATGAGAAGAGGGAGAAGTGAGGAAGGCAACTTGTCTTCTTCTTGTTCCTTCTCTTAACCAAGAGGAAAAAGAGGTAAGCAAATTTGGTTTTCTCTTGCTTCTTGCTTTATTTTCTTTTTCTCTCCCTTAACTAACATTTTCATCTCTTCCTATCCATATGTTACTCTCTATCCTAGTGGTGATTGTTGGTTGCTACTCGGAAAACCTAGAGGTTCCACTGTACAAAAATTTTGTACAAAGGTTTGAACATTTTCCTAGCTACCATGTGTTCTTTTAAATTAAATTTTGGATCGCCTGCGGAACTTAACACGTTTGATCCAAAACTTAATCTATTCGTTCTTTTAGGTTTTGATTTGGGTCTCCTGCGGAACTTAACACGTTCGACCCAAATCGCCTTAAGTTATTAATTCGATTAAATATTAATTTCCATAATCGGTTCCCAGTACTAACGTGGCGAGGCACATGGCCTTCTTGGATATGGGAGCAACCACCACCGACTAGACAAAACCTTTTATAGAAAGCTAATATTTAATTTCCTAAAATAACTTTAGGTTAACCGAAAAGAACAATCAAATCACAAGGAAAAGAAAAAACAAAAGAACACAACATCGAAAAACATATTCGAAATTCTAGAATCATAAGCCTCTTGTATTTGGTATTTTTCCAAAAATAACTAGTATGATGCGGAAAGAAAAATTACTAGTTATACCTTTTAGAAAGACCTCTTGATCTTCTACCGTATTCCTCTTCTAATCTCGGACGTTGTGTGTGCAACGATCTTCCGAGATGAGAAACCACCAACCACCTTCTTCTCCTCCTAGCTAGGTTCGGCCACAAAGAAGCTTTACCAAGGATGAAGAACAAAACACCAACCAAACTCCAAGAGATGCAAGCTTTCTCTCCTTCTTCTTCTTCTTCTCCAAGTAGTATCCGGCCTCCACAAGAGCTCCAAGCAATAGAGAGTTTCGGCCACCACAAAGAGGAAGAGGAGAAGAGATGATGGCCGGCCACAACACCAAGGAAAAGAGGGAGAGAAAATAATAGAGGTTGTATCTCTTGAAGGCACCCTCACCCCTTCTTTTATATTCCTTGGCCTAGGCAAATTAGGAAATCTAATTACAATAAAATTTCCTCAATTTTCTTGACATGATTTAATTGAGAAAAATAAAATAAAATTTCCCCAATTGAAATCTTATGCCCGGCCACATCAAACAAATAAATTAGACAAGTTTTAATCAACAAATTAAAACTTCCTAATTTGTTTCCAGAAATTTTAAAAATAAAATTTCTCTTTAAAAATCTCTTCATGGTTGATAAAAGGAAATTTCTATAATTTTAATTTTACAACATGTGAATAATTTTTAAAGAGAAAATAAAATATCTCACCAATCTACAAATAAGGAAAGAGATCTAATCTCTCTCTTTAATCTTTTGTAGATCTTTTACAAGAGAGATATTTTAATTTTAATTCTCTTTAATAAATTATATCTCCCACATAATAAAAATTAAAATTAAAATTAAAATCCCTTTTTAAATTAATTTGGCCGGCCCCAACTAGCTTGGGTTCAAGCTAGGGCCGACCACCCAATCTTATACCTAGGCCGGCCCTAGCTTGGTTCCCAAGCTAGCTTGGCCGACCCCCTATTGGTGGGTATAGAAGGTGGGTATATGTGGGTATAGAACTCTATAAATAAGAGGCTACGATAGGGACCGAGAGGAGGAATTGGCTTTGGTCTCCTGATAAAATTAAGCATCCCGTGTTCGCCCCGAACACACAACTTAATTTTATCAATAATAATTCATTCCACTAGAGAACTATTATTGAACTACCGCACCAATCCCAAATTACATTTTTGGGCTCCTTCTTATTATGAGTGTGTTAGTCTCCCTGTGTTTAAGATATCGAATGTCCACTAATTAAATGAGTTACTGACAACTCATTTAATTAATATCTTAGTCCAAGAGTAGTACCACTCAACCTTATCGTCATGTCGGACTAAGTCCACCTGCAGGGTTTAACATGACAATCCTTATGAGCTCCTCTTGGGGACATTATCAACCTAGTATCTCTAGGACATAGTTTCCTTCTATAATCAACAACACACACTATAAGTGATACCATTTCCCAACTTATCGGGCTTATTGATTCATCGAACTAAATCTCACCCATTGATAAATTAAAGAAATAAATATCAAATATATGTGCTTGTTATTATATCAGGATTAAGAGCACAAACTTCCATAATAACCGAGGTCTTTGTTTCTTTATAAAATCAGTATAAAAGAAACGACCTCAAATGGTCCTACTCAATACACTCTAAGTGTACTAGTGTAATTATACAGTCAAGATAAACTGATACCTAATTACACTACGACCTTCTAATGGTTTGTTCCTTTCCATTTTGATCGTGAGCTACTGTTTATAATTTATAAGGTACTGATAACATCATCTTCTGCATGTGACTCCACATACTATGTTATCTACAGTATAAATTAATTGAACAACTACAACTAAATGTAGATAAAATAACCAAATGTGATTCTTTATTTAACATAAATGTTTACAAAAGCTTAGGCTTTCAGTATACACTCCAACAATCTCCCACTTATACTAATGACTAAGCTGTCATATCTTCTACCATACATCTGATTCCCATTCCCTCCACATGCCGATCAAAAGCTTTCGCCGGAAGGGCCTTAGTGAAAGGATCTGCCAGGTTATCCGCTGATGCAATCTTGGCGATGACAACTTCTCCTCGCTTCACGATATCTCGTATCAGGTGGTACTTGTGCTCTATATGTTTACTTGCCTTATGAGCTCGTGGTTCCTTCAAGTTTGTAACTGCACCGCTATTATCACAATAAATTGTGATAATTTTGGGCAAACCAGGAATCACATCTAAGTCCATTAGAAAGTTCCTGAGCCATACTGCTTCTTTAGCTGCCTCAGAGGCTGCTACATACTCAGCTTCCATGGTTGAGTCCGATACGCATTTCTGCTTAACACTCCTCCATGAAATGGCTCCACCTCCTAAAGTAAACACATAGCCTGATGTAGACTTACTATTGTCCCTATCGATTGGAAATCAAAATCCGTACAACGGAGCAAATCGTCTGCTTGGTAAATTAGCATATAATCTCTAGTCCTTCTCGTGTACTTTAATATATGATTTACCGCATCCAATGTCCTTGTCCAGGTTACTCTGATATCTGCTGACCATGTCCACGACAAAACAAATATCTGTCTCGTACATAGCATACATAAGGCTTCCTACAGCCGAAGCATAAGGAACTGCTTTCATGTCTTCTATCTCCTTTGATGTCTTCGGAGACATCTCTTTAGATAGAGCTATTCCATGCCTAAAAGGTAAGAAACCTTTCTTGGAATCCTGCATACTAAAACGAGCAAGGATTGTATCTATATATGAAGCTTGGGACAGACACAACATTCTTTTCTTGCGATCCCTCATCACTTTGATCCCAAGAATGTGTGCACACTCTCCTAAGTACTTAATATCAAATTGTTTGGACAACCATACCCTTACGTCTGATAATACCTTGACATTGTTGCCAATTAACAAAATATCATCTACGTATAGTACAAGAAATACCACAACGTTTCCGTTACACTTCTTGTATACACAAGACTCATCCGGACACTGAATAAATCCATACGACAGGATTACTTCATTAAACTGGATGTTCCAAGACCTTGAAGCTTGCTTCAGTTCATAAATGGACCGATTGAGCTTGCACACTAGATGCTCTTTGCCTTTTTCAATGAACCCTTCTGGTTGCTTCATATGGATATTCTCTTCAAGACTTCCATTAAGGAAAGCTGTCTTGACATCCATTTGCCAAATCTCATAATCCATATGAGCAGCAATGGATAAGAGTATCCGGATAGACTTAAGCATGGCTACCGGTGAAAAGGTTTCCTCATAATCGATTCTCTCTTTCTGAGTGTACCCTTTCGCAACAAGCCTAGCTTTGAAGGTTTCTACCTTCCCGTCTGTCCCTCTTTTCCTTTTGTAGATCCACTTGCATCCAACTGCTTTTACACCATCAGGTGGTTCTACAAGCTCCTAGACCTTATTAGAGTACATAGACTCTATTTCAGAATTCATTGCCTTTTGCCAAGATGCTGCATCTATATCTTGGAGTGCTTCGTCATATGTCCGGGGATCAGGTTCATGTTTACCCGGGATCAAATCCGAAGACTCTCCCAAAAACATGAATCTTTCAGGTTGCCTTACAACCCTCCCACTACGACGAGGCACTGTCTGTGGTTGTGTATCACGTGTTGCAGTCTCTTGTGGTACTTCATCTTGTACTGTTGGTACTGAAGTAGACGTGTCCTCTCTAAGTTCTTCTAAAACAACTTTGCTACTGGGCTTGTGATCCATTATATAGTCTTCTTCTAAAAACTGGGCATTGGTGCTAACAATGACCTTCTGGTCTTTAGGACTATAAAATAAACCACCTTTCGTTCCTTTGGGATATCCTACAAACACGTGAATCTAGAATTCTAACTTATCAATTATTTTTGAAGATATTCCGGACTCCAAATAACGAATATGTCTTACGGGTTTTCGCCTATTCCACAATTCTATGGGAGTAGAAGAAACTGATTTAGAAGGTACTAAGTTCAAAACGTATATTGCTGTTTCCAGAGCATATCCCCAAAACGAATTTGGTAATTCTGAATAACTCATCATCGATCTAACCATCTCCATAAGAGTCCTATTCCTTCGTTCTGCTACACCATTCTGTTGGGGTGTATCAGGTGTGGACAGTTGGGATTGAATCCCAGCCTCTGATAAGTAATTCCTAAACTCTCCTAAGAGGTATTCGCCACCACGATCAGATCGTAGTGTCTTGATACTTTTACCTAGTTGTTTCTCCACATCAGCCTTGTATTCTTTGAACTTATCAAAGCACTCAGACTTGCGGCGCATTAGGTAAATGTATCCGTATCTTGAATAATCGTCTATAAAAGAGACAAAATATTCAAAACCACCTCTTGCCTGGACAGACATAGGACCACACAAATCAGAATGAACAAATTCTAACACTTCTTTGGCTCTATACCCCTTAGCCTTGAACAGTCTCTTGGTCATTTTACCTTCTAAGCAAGATTCACAAGTTGGAAAATTTTCCAACTCTAATGAACTCAAAAGTCCATCGGCTATAAGCCTCTGAATCCTACTTAAGTTAATATGACTAAGCCTTAGATGCCAAAGATATGCTTGGTTCATTTCCGAAGGTTCTTTTCTCTTATTAGAGTTAGAAGATGAGTTATAAATTTCCATGTTTTGCTTTGTGGAAGAAATTGGATTTAAAGTATACAAATTGCCAACTAATACACCAGAACAGATAATCACTTTATTTCTTTTAATAACTACATCGTTACTGAAAGAAACTGAATATCCATCTAAGAACAGTTTAGAAACTGAAATTAAATTCTTTCTAAAACTGGGTACATAAAGACAATTTTTTAAAACCAAATTTCTATTTCTACTAAAAGATAAGTAGACGTCTCCCACTGCAACAACCGCCACCTTAGTAGCATTGCCCATGTAGACGGTAATCTTTCCTTCAGTTAGTCGTCGGGTTTCCTGGAACCCCTGCAGGGAATTGCAGACATGATCAGTGGCTCCCGTATTTACACACCAGGTGCTGGTAGATAACACCGCTAAACATGTTTCAACAACTAGAGCATGAGATATACCTTTGTTGTTCTGATTCCTACGAGGATTCCAATGCCCAGTCGCTTGTAGATGAAGCACTTGCCCTTCGGCTTCTTCACCCCAACTTTTATCCCGTACTCGAGATTTATTCACTTTCTTTCTGACCAACTTGTTTCTTCTTCTTTCCTCTCGGTTTAGAAGTAGAACCATTTTCAAAGATAGTGAATTTGAGAATTGTGATGAAATAATCCTTCCGCTGCTCAATAGTTTCTCTAATGAATAAATCCTTTTATTCATATTATAGTTCGGACGGACTGCCCAAAACTTCTAGGTAGCGTTTGGAGGATCATATCGATCCGGGTTTCCCATCAATTTCTCCTCCAAGGATCTCGATCTCGTTCGGATAAGCCATCATCTTTAGGATATGATCCTTGAGTACCCTCTTGCATGGTGCTGTCATTATCTTTCTCATGGCTTCTTGCCTAGAAGCCCTATCCTGATGACCAAAGAGTTCCTTGAGATTGTTCATAATATCATAGGCTGTTGGTAAATCTTGATGCTGATGTTGCAATACATTTGACATTGAAGCCAAAATGTAACACCGCGCCATCTCATCTGCTTTTACCCATTTCCTATGATATTCAATCTCCTCTTGGGTAGATTCACCAGTAGGTGCTTCAGGGCACTGCTCAGTCAGTACAAATTTATAGCTTTCAGCAGTAAGAACAATGTCTAGGTTTCTTTTCCAATCTATGTAATTAGGTCCAGTAAGTCTATTTTGTTGAAGTATGATGGACAGTGGGTTGAAAGTCATCCTAAGAATCACAAATAACTTTTGGTCAGAACTCTAAATTTAGAATAATATTGATTCTTCAAACAATACTATTTTAAATTAACCAACACCTCATAACACCGTGAATTTTGTATGCCACGTTATTGTGGACGTATACAAATTCAACATTTGTAAAAGGAGGGTTTTAACCCATTAATTTTATTATCTTTTCAACCTAACTTTTTGACAAATAAAATTAATAGTTGGTATCATTTGGTCACACAAATAATAGCAGTGACTCCGATGGGGAGGATACTATTAGATGTGTCTAAGTGTATACCATTACTTGACACTAAGTCTATTAATAAGATTATGCCCCTTCCGTTGGGGAAGATCACACGCTCTTAATTAACTTCCTATAGTCATCCAAAAATGGAAGTCTGTTCTAGTGATCCACAAACAAGCTCATCTGTTATGGAGGAAGGCACTCAGAGCCAACGCGCAAGCTTGTTTGCATCACTTACAAACCAGTAATGGAGACCATGGGATTTACTTAAAAATCCCTCTCCCACTTAGTTATTTATAAATGAGGAATTTTAACTATGCTAGCCTACTAAACTTATAAACTAACATGCACACACAGCACAATATAAAAGCAATAAATAGAAAATCTAATTTTCAACTATTATGGTTTTTATCTCTAGTTGTCCTCCGTGTGTTGTCATCCCAAGCTGCTGCCATATTTGGCCAACGCCACCGGGTCTAGCTGTCGCATCCATTTTTCTCCTAGTTCCGCTGCGCCTCTGGTCCTTAGAAGGTTCCACGCTTTGCAAGATTCGATCCGCGACATAAATAGAATTTTACATTTTTGATCCTATATTCCATAAAAGGAATGTACATGTATCTAGATCAAAAATAAAATCATAATAAAACTAAATATAGCTCCTGTTGTATTTTAATACAATCATGCACACACAGATAAAAGCCCTTGACATGTCCAAGGGTCCAATCACACACATAATAACTAAAAGTCATAATAGTTGGATCCTGCATCCACAAAGTTAGCACATCCTACTATTAACTTGCTAAAATTATGTATGACATGTGCATAATTAAACTAATACCAAATACACAGAGGCAAAACCCTAGCTCTGATACCAATTGTTGGTTGCTACTCGGAAAACCTAGAGGTTCCACTGTACAAAAATTTTGTACAAAGGTTTGAACCTTTTCCTAGCTACCATGTGTTCTTTTAAATTAAATTTTGGATCACCTACGGAACTTAACACGTTTGATCCAAAACTTAATCTATTCGTTCTTTTAGGTTTTGATTTGGGTCTCCTGCGGAACTTAACACGTTCGACCCAAATCGCCTTAAGTTATTAATTCCATTAAATATTAATTTCCATAATCGGTTCCCAGTACTGACGTGGCGAGGCACATGGCCTTCTTGGATATGGGAGCAACCACCACCGACTAGACAAAACCTTTTATAGAAAGCTAATATTTAATTTCCTAAAATAACTTTAGGTTAACCGAAAAGAACAATCAAATCACAAGGAAAAGAAAAAACAAAAGAACACAACATCGAAAAACATATTCGAAATTCTAGAATCATAAGCTTCTTGTATTTGGTATTTTTCCAAAAATAACTAGTATGATGCGGAAAGAAAAATTACTAGTTATACCTTTTAGAAAGACCTCTTGATCTTCTACCGTATTCCTCTTCTAACCTCGGACGTTGTGTGGGCAACGATCTTCCGAGATGAGAAACCACCAACCACCTTCTTCTCCTCCTAGCTAGGTTCGGCCACAAAGAAGCTTTACCAAGGATGAAGAACAAAACACCAACCAAACTCCAAGACATGCAAGCTTTCTCTCCTTCTTCTTCTTCTTCTCCAAGTAGTATCCGGCCTCCACAAGAGCTCCAAGCAATAGAGAGTTTCGGCCACCACAAAGAGGAAGAGGAGAAGAGATGATGGCCGGCCACAACACCAAGGAAAAGAGGGAAAGAAAATAATAGAGGTTGTATCTCTTGAAGGCACCCTCACCCCTTCTTTTATATTCCTTGGCCTAGGCAAATTAGGAAATCTAATTACAATAAAATTTCCTCAATTTCCTTGACATGATTTAATTGAGAAAAATAAAATAAAATTTCCCCAATTGAAATCTTATGCCCGGCCACATCAAACAAATAAATTAGACAAGTTTTAATCAACAAATTAAAACTTCCTAATTTGTTTCCGGAAATTTTAAAAATAAAATTTCTCTTTAAAAATCTCTTCATGGTTGATAAAAGGAAATTTTTATAATTTTAATTTTACAACATGTGAATAATTTTTAAAGAGAAAATAAAATATCTCACCAATCTACAAATAAGGAAAGAGATCTAATCTCTCTCTTTAATCTTTTGTAGATCTTTTACAAGAGAGATATTTTAATTTTAATTCTCTTTAATAAATTATATCTCCCACATAATAAAAATTAAAATTAAAATTAAAATCCCTTTTTAAATTAATTTGGCCGGCCCCCACTAGCTTGGGTTCAAGCTAGGGCCGACCACCCAATCTTATACCTAGGCCGGCCCTAGCTTGGTTCCCAAGCTAGCTTGGCCGACCCCCTATTGGTGGGTATAGAAGGTGGGTATATGTGGGTATAGAACTCTATAAATAAGAGGCTACGATAGGGACCGAGAGGAGGAATTGGCTTTGGTCTCCTGATAAAATTAAGCATCCCGTGTTCGCCCCGAACACACAACTTAATTTTATCAATAATAATTCATTCCACTAGAGAACTATTATTGAACTACCGCACCAATCCCAAATTACATTTTTGGGCTCCTTCTTATTATGAGTGTGTTAGTCTCCCTGTGTTTAAGATATCGAATGTCCACTAATTAAGTGAGTTACTGACAACTCATTTAATTAATATCTTAGTCCAAGAGTAGTACCACTCAACCTTATCGTCATGTCGGACTAAGTCCACCTGCAGGATTTAACATGACAATCCTTATGTGCTCCTCTTGGGGACATTATCAACCTAGTATCTCTAGGACATAGTTTCCTTCTATAATCAACAACACACACTATAAGTGATACCATTTCCCAACTTATCGGGCTTATTGATTCATCGAACTAAATCTCACCCATTGAAAAATTAAAGAAATAAATATCAAATATATGTGCTTGTTATTATATCAAGATTAAGAGCACACACTTCCATAATAACCGAGGTCTTTGTTTCTTTATAAAATCAGTATAAAAGAAATGACCTCAAATGGTCCTACTCAATACACTCTAAGTGTACTAGTGTAATTATACAGTCAAGATAAACTGATACCTAATTACACTACGACCTTCTAATGGTTTGTTCCTTTCCATTTTGATCGTGAGCTACTGTTTATAATTTATAAGGTACTGATAACATCATCTTCTGCATGTGACTCCACATACTATGTTATCTACAGTATAAATTAATTGAACAACTACAACTAAATGTAGATAAAATAGCCAAATGTGATTCTTTATTTAACATAAATGTTTACAAAAGCTTAGGCTTTCAGTATACACTCCAACAGTGATCATGCCATAAATCTTTCTCCATTGTTTGTGAGAGGTTCAAGGTTCAATCCTTGACCTTCTCCTCTTATCTTATTATTATATATCATTATTTTATTTTCTTTCTTTTTCTCTTATTTCTGAGTTCTAGTGGAAATAATTACTCATGTAGTTTTAGAAATTCGTGGGTGTTACAGTACCCCATACCTCATAGAAAGTTCATCCTCGAACTTAGAATAAGGATGGATATTTCCGTTTCATATCATCTTCCCGTTCCCACGTAGCTTCTTCGTGTCGTTGATTTTGCCACAGGACTTTTACTAAGGGTACTTCCTTGTTCCTTAGTCTCTTGACGTCTCGATCCAATATCTGAATTGGTCGGCTCTCGTATGTCAGGTCCTCTTGCACATGTACTGCCTGTGGTTCGATCACTTGTTCTGTGCCCGGAATACATTTCTTTAACATCGAAATGTGGAACACGTTGTGAATAGTTGACATCTCTTGAGGTAACTCTATTTCATAGGCTACCTTGCCAATTCTTTCAGAACTTGGTATGGTCCCACAAAGCACGGACTTAGTTTTCCTTTCTTGCCAAACCTCATAACTCCTTTCATAGGAGCTACCTTGAGAAATACTGAGTCTCTGACGCTGAATTCCAATGGCCTTCGTCGTTTATCTGCATAATTCTTTTGTCGGCTCTGTGCAGTTTCTATTCGCTGGCGGATGTTCTGTATGGCGCGGGTGGTGATATCGATGAATTCAGTTTGAAACCCCATTTCCTTCTTTTCTCCGCCTTCGTACCAACATATCGGGGATCTACATTTCCTTCCGTACAGAGCTTCGTAAGGTGCCATCCCAATAGTAGCCTGATAACTATTGTTGTAGGTGAATTCTGCAAGGCATAAATACCAACTCCAGCTCCCCTTGAAGTCTAATGCGCAAGCTCGTAACATGTCCTCTAATACTTGGTTAACTCTCTCCGTCTGTCCATCGGTCTGAGGGTGGAAGGCCGTGCTGAATAATAGCTTTGTACCCAGAGTCTTCTGGACGCCTTCCCAAAAATGTGAAACAAAATGACCATCTCTGTCTGAAATGATGGTCTTAGGAATCCCATGTAACCTAACAATTTCCTTGACGTATAGTTGAGCCAGTTGCTCGATTGAATAAGTCATCTTGATTGCTAGGAAGTGGGCGGATTAGGTTAATCTATCCATGATTACCCATATAGCGTCATAGCCGTTCGTTGTCTTGGGTAATCCTGAAATAAAATCCATAGAGATATCTTCCCATTTCCATTCTGGAATTTGGACAGGCTGCAGTAATCCTCCTGGCCTCTGGTGTTCTGCTTTAACCCTCTGACAGGTCAGGCAGGCACTGACATACTGAGCCACATCTCTTTTCATACCGGCCCACCAGAATTTCTTTTTCAGATCCTGATACATTTTGGTGGATCCCGGATGCATTGCACAGGGCGTGGAATGAGCTTCTTCTAATATCTTCCTGCGTAGCTCGGGATCCTCGGGAATACATAATCGATCCCTAAGATATAATATTCCACTGCCCGCGGTACAGAACCCGTTATCCTTTCCTCCTAAGATCTCTTGTTTAATCTTTTGGAGGCTTTGGTAACTGGTTTGCTTCTCTAATATATTATCGAATAGGGTGGGTGCTATAGTCAGGGTGGAGAGTCGTCCGGAGATACTCTCGACTCCATGACATGAAATATTTCTTGGTTTCCTGATATTCGTCCACTGGTTTGCCTTCCGTTTTAAATAGAACTTTAGCATATTGACTAAATATAAGCGGCTGACCTGTAACGATTGTAGAGGCACTCGCCACATCTTCTCCGGTGAGCGTGAAAACCCTGGCGTTTGTAGTTGGCGGGGTTTCCAATCTTCCTTGGCCAATTGAAGTCCCTTCTATTGCACCTTGTATTTGATGTAGTTGTGAGGGAACATTCCTATTCTGGTTATTCTGCTGGGGTGGTGCTTCAACCCGGTTGGTGCAGTCTATGGCCAGATGTCCTTCCCCTCCGCAATTATAGCACCACCTTGAACCCTTGTGACATACTCCGGAATGCAGCTTTCCGCAAATAGTGCACTGGGGGTATCTCGGTTGCTTATTCATTGGGCCACCTTTAGCATTGTCCCATTGCTTCCTTTTTCTGGTAGAGGTCCCCTTCCAGTTTGTTTTGCTGCCTGAGGATCTCTGTCCGTCTGTTCGGGACTGGCTCTTATTCTCGTTCATTACCTTCTGATAGTGCTCCGTGATCAGGGCACTGCAGATTAGTTCCTCTATAGTCTGCGGTCTATTAACTCCGCCAGCTACGTTCAGTGCTATCTCAGGTCGGAGCATTTTCAGCATCAATCTGACCCTTTCCCTTTCCGTGCAAACTAACTCTGGACATAAGCGTGCCAATCGGTTGAAGCGTTTCACTGCCTCGTTCACTGATAGGTCTCCTTGCCGAAAATCGGTGAATTCATCATAGTGTCAGTTCGTTACTTGCATATGGAAGAACTCCTCAAGGAACTCTGTCTCGAAGTCCGTCCAGGTCATTAGATTAATCTGTCTCTTTGCCTTCACTCTTTCTCACCACATCCTTGCGTCTCCAGAAAAACAGAATGATACACATTTGATCTTTTCCGACACGGGTCAGTCCAGCAATTCTACTATACTTTCCACTGTCTTGAACCAGGCCTGGGCGTCCCATGGTTCGCAAGTACCTGAGAAATTCTCCGGCTTCAGCCGTAGCCACTGTATCAAGTAGGTCTCCTGTCGGACCACCGGAATAGGCGCTATCGGTGGTACTGGTGCAACTACTGGAATAACTGGCGCTGCGTTCTGATTCACTGGCGGGGTGGCAGGATTTCCTTGCTGACCCATTAAAGTCGTGATCAATTGTTGTTGCTCCGCGATCTGACGCTGGAGATCAGTAACTACTTGGGTCCGATCCGGTGGAGTCGCTGTCTCGTCAACTCGAGCAGTGCGTCTCCTAGCCATGCTTATCTTCATTTAATGACAATAAATTATCATTATTTCTATCCAATTTAACATAAGGTCATTATCATTCTTACTCTACCAGCATGCATTCCTATCCTAAACTTGTGACTATTATAATCAAACAGAATAAGTAAACATGCATAATATTAAAGCATCATAATAAAAGAATTTAACTTAAACATATAAATTCTTACTTGGAGCGGCAGGAGGAAGGCTTGACATGTGTGTAGTGAGAGGCTAACCTGGCTCTGATACCAAATTGTAACGCCCCGCCTCTCCTACTAAGGCGACGGGGGGTTACTTACATTACTTAACAACTTAATAACTTATTACAGCGGAAGTCTTACTTGTAAATTTTTGAAACATATTGTCCACATGTCATACTTAACATTATTTCAAGACATATAGAGTAAACATGATAAAATGTCATAGAGTCCTATATAAACTAGGCATAATTTCCATTAAACAAAAGCAGGTCTCTTTTTTTTTTCTTCTTTAGCCAGTCACTGCCACACACATCCTGTTAGCCCCTCCTGCTGCTCTCCTAGTTCATCCATCCTTTGCCCTTATCTGTGGTACAAGAAAGTAAGCTGTGAGCACTCATGGCTTAGTAAGTTCCTTTCCTACTCACAAAAACCGTATAGCATGTCATCAATCATAAAACATACATCATAGTATAAGATATCATGGCATAACATACATGATCATCATACATGTCATAAGCATCATCTTAGATATCATGGTATAATCATGGCATAAACACAAGGTAGCATGGCATATCACAACATGATCATCATAATTATCATGGTTTATTCCTAAGGTATATGCATGATGAACTCATAAACATACATCATGGAACATATGCATTATGACTTTTTTTTTTAAAAAAAACGTATAGCATAGATACTTAAACATAATCTCAACATAAGAGGGGATCTCGGCTTGTACCACGTACATAAATGTGCGCGTCCTAGTAGGTTCAAGGTAGCAAGTCTTGAACCCTACAAGGCATACATATACTAGGCCCGTTTCTTAGTCCATCGACCTAGGGGCACTTACGAGCCCATCCCTAACGAGGCTCGTTTCTTAGTCCATCGACCCCGGGGCGCTTATGGAGCCCGCCCTTGGTACAAGCCTTAAAAGTAAAATAGCATGTCATATCTACATAGTCCATATTACTCATGTCATATTCATATCATGAAGAGTGCTCTTGATCCCACTTATAGGGAAGCAACTCTTTTAGGCATAGCTTAACGCATGTATATTTGAGCACACAACATATCATGATTTTGAGCACACAACATATCATGAACACATGCATGATTAAGCATACAACCTATCATGAGTTTAAGCACACAGCATATAGCATATCATGAATTTGAGCACATAGCATATCATGAGTTTAGGCACATAGTACATCATGAATTTGAGCACACAGCATATCATGAAGTTAAGCACATAGCATATCATGACTTTGAGCACACAGCATATCATGAAAATAAGCCCATAACATATCATGAAATTTAGCACACAGCATATCATGAAAGTAAATACATGGCATATCATGAAACTTAGCACACAGCATATCATGACCTTAAGTACATAGCATATCATGAAATTTGACCTAGCATACATAAATAGACATCACTGCATCTCATACTCTTAACATATCATAAAGCATCGCATGCGAAGTTCTTGGGAGAATCTAGTTAGGTCTCTAACCCTAGTAACAAGGGGTGGCCGAAACATGTAAATGGTTTGGGTTAGCAAACAACAAAAAGAACAAGTGAACCCTAAACATTTATCATTTCTTAGAACATAAGGGACATCTTAAGCATGTTAGGTATAGGTTCCAAGCTTTCTAGTTCCTTTTTCATAACATGGCCGAAACCCATTAAGCCTTTATTTTGGCTATAAACATCATACAAGCATGAAAACCCTAACAATTGTCACATCACATTTCATGAGAAACAACTTGAGCATGTTTGATTTAGGTTCTAAGTTCTCTAATCCTTTAACCCCAACATGGCCGAAACCCTAGCAACTTGTTTCTAGGTTACATGTAACATAAAAAGATTGAACTTCATACCAATATTCCAATACATATCATGAGAACACCATAAGTACTTTTAGTCTAAGTGTTAAGCTTCTCAAGCTTTTTAACCTAATGTGGCCGAATCTTGTTAAGCATGAAAATTAGGTTTCTAGTGGCATAATAGCATGAAGACCATAAGAATTTTCCTAGCATTCATTTCAAGGAATAACATGGACCACTTAGTTTAGAATTTTGAGCATCCTAGGTCAAAGAACCAAGTGTGGCCGAAAGTTGTAGAATAAGCAAATTCAAGTTTCAAGCAACATAGGAACATTAGTTTACTTCATATCTTTTCTTCAAGAAGATCATAAGTATCTTAGGCTTGATTTAAACTTTCCTAGGGTTCAAGTCTTAACATGACCGAAACATCTTATACATAAAAAATTATAGTTCAATTTAACCTAAGATCATGGCATGTCATATTAGCTTCCTATCTTGTCTTATGAAAATCATAGCATGCTAAACTTTTAGGTTTTAAGCCCTTTTAGGCCCTCAACTTTATCATAGCCGAAAGTTCATGAAGATGGAATCAAGTTTAAATTAACATACAAGTGGGAACAACATCAACAACACCATCTACCATAAGGTACATATCATAAGGATAAGAGAACATGTTTTGTTTTAGGTCTAGAGTTCTTTTCTAGTTCTTTTGTTCTTTCTTGGCTGAAAGTCTAAGCCCATAAACTTATGTTCTAAAAAAACATTCCAGCATGAAAATATTAGTCTAACCCCCTTATCATAAATTACATATCATAGGAAACATCATGAACTTACCTAGTTGGTTTTCAAGTTCTTAAAACCTTTCTTATTTTTGTTTTGGGCCGAAACCCTCATGAAACAAACATAGATTCTTTTCTAGCAATATATTTACATGACAATCGTAGAGCTATTGTACCACAGGTGAGGGGAACTTACATCCTTTCGCTTGTGGTTTTTCTTTCTTAAGAGAAGAATATCCTAGGAGCTAAGCATGGAAGGAGCTTCTTCTTCTTGTGTCTCCTTTGGTTTCCTTTGTTTGGAAGGGCTAGAACTTGAAGACTTCTTCTTGAAAATTAGTTTTCTTGGAGAAGAACTTGACCTAGTGTTCGGATCAAGGAGAGGGAAGACCTCTTAGTCTCGGTGAAGAAGAGAAAAAGAGGAAGGAGGAGGAAGGAGAAAATGAGGGATTTACTTTCTCATTTTTATATTTATTCACCATGAGGGGAATTTATGCCTTCATTTACTCCCTTCCTTAACTCTCCCATGTCACTTCCCTTGGTTCTCACGAGAATGAGAAGAGGGAGAAGTGAGGAAGGCAACTTGTCTTCTTCTTGTTCCTTCTCTTAACCAAGAGGAAAAAGAGGTAAGCAAATTTGGTTTTCTCTTGCTTCTTGCTTTATTTTATTTTTCTCTCCTTTAACTAACATTTTCATCTCTTCCTATCCATATGTTGCTCTCTATCCTAGTGGTGATCATGCCATAAATCTTTCTCCATTGTTTGTGAGAGATTCAAGGTTCAATCCTTGACCTTCTCCTCTTATCTTATTATTATATATCATTATTTTATTTTCTTTCTTTTTATCTTATTTCTGAGTTCTAGTGGAAATAATTACTCATGTACTTATAGAAATTCGTGGGTATTACAGTACCCCATACCTCATAGAAAGTTCGTCCTCGAACTTAGAATAAGGATGGATATTTCCGTTTCATATCATCTTCCCGTTCCCACGTAGCTTCTTCGTGTCGTTGATTTTGCCACAGGACTTTTACTAAGGGTACTTCCTTGTTCCTTAGTCTCTTGACGTCTCGATCAAATATCTGAATTGGTCGGCTCTCGTAAGTCAGGTCCTCTTGCACTTGTACTGCCTGTGGTTCGATCACTTGTTCTGTGCCCGGAATACATTTCTTTATCATCGAAATGTGGAACACGTTGTGAATAGTTGACATCTCTTGAGGTAACTCTATTTCATAGGCTACCTTGCCGATTCTTTTCAGAACTTGGTATGGTCCCACATAGCGTGGACTTAGTTTTCCTTTCTTGCCAAACCTCATAACTCCTTTCATAGGAGCTACCTTGAGAAATACTGAGTCTCTGACGCTGAATTCCAATGGCCTTCGTCGTTTATTTGCATAATTCTTTTGTCGGCTCTGTGCAGTTTCTATTCGCTGGCGGATGTTCTGTATGGCGCGGGTGGTGATATCGATGAATTCGGTTTGAAATCCCATTTCCTTCTTTTCTCCGCCTTCGTACCAACATATCGGGGATCTACATTTCCTTCCGTACAGAGCTTCGTAAGGTGCCATCCCAATAGTAGCCTGATAACTATTGTTGTAGGTGAATTCTGCAAGGCATAAATACCGGCTCCAGCTCCCCTTAAGGTCTAATGCGTAAGCTCGTAACATGTCCTCTAATACTTGGTTAACTCTCTCTGTCTGTCCATCAGTCTGAGGGTGGAAGGCCGTGCTGAATAATAGCTTTGTACCCAGAGTCTTCTGGACGCCTTCCCAAAAATGTGAAACAAAACGACCATCTCTGTCTGAAATGATGGTCTTAGGAATTCCATGTAACCTAAAAATTTCCTTGACGTATAGTTGAGCCAGTTGCTCGATTGAATAAGTCATCTTGATTGCTAGGAAGTGGGCGGATTTGGTTAATCTATCCACGATTACCCATATAGCGTCATAACCGTTCGTTGTCTTGGGTAATCCTGAAATAAAATCCATAGAGATATCTTCCCATTTCCATTCTGGAATTTGGACAAGCTGCAGTAATCCTCCTGGCCTCTGGTGTTCTACTTTAAGCCTCTGACAGGTCAGGCAGGCACTGACATACTGAGCCACATCTCTTTTCATACCGGCCCACCAGAATTTCTTTTTCAGATCCTGATACATTTTGGTGGATCCCGGATGCATTGCACAGGGCGTGGAATGAGCTTCTTCTAATATCTTCCTGCGTAGCTCAGGATCCTCGGGAATACATAATCGATCCCTAAGATATAATATTCCACTGCCCGCGGTACAGAACCCGTTATCCTTTCCTCCTAAGATCTCTTGTTTAATCTTTTGGAGGCTTTGGTAACTGGTTTGCTTCTCTAATATATTATCGAATAGGGTGGGTGCTATAGTCAGGGTGGAGAGTCGTCCGGAGATACTCTCGACTCCATGACATGAAATATTTCTTGGTTTCCTGATATTCGTCCACTGGTTTGCCTTCCGTTTTAAATAGAACTTTAGCATATTGACTAAATATAAGCGGCTGACCTGTAACGATTGTAGAGGCACTCGCCACATCTTCTCCGGTGAGCGCGAAAACCCTGGCGTTTGTAGTTGGCGGGGTTTCCAATATTCCTTGGCCAATTGAATTCCCTTCTATTGCACCTTGTATTTGATGTAGTTGTGAGGGAACATTCCTATTCTGGTTATTCTGCTGGGGTGGTGCTTCAACCCGGTTGGTGCAGTCTATGGCCAGATGTCCTTCCCCTCCGCAATTATAGCACCTCCTTGAACCCTTGTGACATACTCCGGAATGCAGCTTTCCGCAAATAGTGCACTGGGGGTATCTCGGTTGCTTATTCATTGGGCCACCTTTAGCATTGTCCCATTGCTTCCTTTTTCTGGTAGAGGTCCCCTTCCAGTTTGTTTTGCTGCCTGAGGATCTCTGTCCGTCTGTTCGGGACTGGCTCTTATTCTCGTTCATTACCTTCTGATAGTGCTCCGTGATCAGGGCACTGCAGATTAGTTCCTCTATAGTCTGCGGTCTATTAACTCCGCCAGCTACGTTCAGTGCTATCTCAGGTCGGAGCATTTTCAGCATCAATCTGACCCTTTCCCTTTCCGTGCGAACTAACTCTGGACATAAGCGTGCCAATCGGTTGAAGCGTTTCACTGCCTCGTTCACTGATAGGTCTCCTTGCTGAAAATCGGTGAATTCATCATAGTGTCAGTTCGTTACTTGCATATGGAAGAACTCCTCAAGGAACTCTGTCTCGAAGTCCGTCCAGGTCATTAGATTAATCTGTCTCTTTGCCTTCACTCTTTCTCACCACATCCTTGCGTCTCCAGAAAAACAGAATGATACACATTTGATCTTTTCCGACACGGGTCAGTCCAGCAATTCTACTATACTTTCCACTGTCTTGAACCAGGCCTAGGCGTCCCATGGTTCGCAAGTACCTGAGAAATTCTCCGGCTTCAGCCGTAGCCACTGTATCAAGTAGGTCTCCTGTCGGACCACCGGAATAGGCGCTATCGGTGGTACTGGTGCAATTACTGGAATAACTGGCGCTGCGTTCTGATTCACTGGCGGGGTGGCAGGATTTCCTTGCTAACCCATTAAAGTCGTGATCAATTGTTGTTGCTCAGCGATCTGACGCTGGAGATCAGTAACTACTTGGGTCAGATCCGGTGGAGTCGTTGTCTCGTCAACTCGGGCAATGCGTCTCCTAGCCATGCTTATCTTCATTTAATGACAATAAATTATCATTATTTCTATCCAATTTAACATAAAGTCGTTATCATTCTTACTCTACCAGCATGCATTCCTATCCTAAACTTGTGACTATTATAATCAAACAGAATAAGTAAACATGCATAATATTAAAGGATCATAATAAAAGAATTTAACTTAAAAATATAAATTCTTACTTGGAGCGGCAGGAGGAAGGCTTGACATGTGTGTAGTGAGAGACTAACCTGGCTCTGATACCAAACTGTAACGCCCCGCCCCTCCTGCTAAGGCGACGGGGGGTTACTTACATTACTTAACAACTTAATAACTTATTACAGCGGAAGTCTTACTTGTAAATTTTTGAAACATAGAGTCCACATGTCATACTTAACATTATTTCAAGACATATAGAGTAAACATGATAAAATGTCATAGAGTCCTATATAAACTAGGCATAATTTCCATTAAACAAAAGCAGGTCTCTTTTTTTTTTTCTTCTTTAGCCAGTCACTGCCACACACATCCTGCTAGCCCCTCCTGCTGCTCTCCTAGTTCATCCATCCTTTGCCCTTATCTATGGTACAAGAAAGTAAGCTGTGAGCAGTCATGGCTCAGTAATTTCCTTTCCTACTCACAAAAACCGTATAGCATGTCATCAATCATAAAACATACATCATAGCATAAGATATCATGGCATAACATACATGATCATCATACATGTCATAAGCATCATCATAGATATCATGGTATAATCATGGCATAAACACAAGGTAGCATGGCATATCACAACATGATCATCATAATTATCATGGTTTATTCCTAAGGTATATGCATGGTGAACTCTTAAACATACATCATGGAACATATGTATTATGCCTTTTTTTTTTTAAACGTATAGCATAGATACTAAACATAATCTCAACATAAGAGGGGATCCCGGCTTGTACCACGTACATAAATGCATGCGTCCTAGTAGGTTCAAGGTAGCAAGTCTTGAACCCTACAAGGCATACATATACTAGGCCCGTTTCTTAGTCCATCGACCTAGGGGCACTTAGGAGCCCATCCCTAACGAGGCCCGTTTCTTAGTCCATCGACCCCGGGGCGCTTATGGAGCCTACCCTTGGTACAAGCCTTAAAAGTAAAATAGCATGTCATATCTACATAGTCCATATTACTCATGTCATATTCATATCATGAAGAGTGCTCTTGATCCCACTTATAGGGAAGCAACTCTTTTAGGCATAGCTTAACGCATGTATATTTGAGCACACAACATATCATGATTTTGAGCACACAGCATATCATGAACACATGCATGATTAAGCATACAACCTATCATGAGTTTAAGCACACAGCATATAGCATATCATGAATTTGAGTACATAGCATATCATGAGTTTAGGCACATAGTACATCATGAATTTGAGCACACAGCATATCATGAAGTTAAGCACATAGCATATCATGACTTTGAGCACACAGCATATCATGAAAATAAGCCCATAACATATCATGAAATTTAGCACACAGCATATCATGAAAGTAAATACATGGCATATCATGAAACTTAGCACACAGCATATCATGACCTTAAGTACATAGCGTATCATGAAATTTGACCTAGCATACATAAATAGACATCACAGCATGTCATACTCTTAACATATCATAAAGCATCGCATGTGAAGTTCATGGGAGAATCTAGTTAGGTCTCTAACCCTAGTAACAAGGGGTGGCCGAAACATGTAAAATGGTTTGGGTTAGCAAACAACAAAAAGAACAAGTGAACCCTAAACATTTATCATTTCTTAGAACATAAGGGACATCTTAAGCGTGTTAGGTATAGGTTCCAAGCTTTCTAGTTCCTTTTTCATTACATGGCCGAAACCCATTAAGCCTTTATTTTGGCTATAAACATCATACAAGCATGAAAAACCTAACAATTGTCACATCACATTTCATGAGAAACAACTTGAGCATGTTTGATTTAGGTTCTAAGTTCTCTAAGCCTTTAACCCCAACATGGCCGAAACCCTAGCAACATGTTTCTAGGTTACATGTAACAAAAAAAGATTGAACTTCATACCAATATTCCAATACATATCATGAGAACACCATAAGTACTTTTAGTCTAAGTGTTAAGCTTCTCAAGCTTTTTAACCTAATGTGGCCGAATCTTGTTAAGCATGAAAATTAGGTTTCTAGTGGCATAATTGTTAGCATCCTTCGTACGGAGGCTAGAGAGGGGGGAGTGAATAGCCGACCCCAAATAGTCGTTTCTTTCTACAAAACGTGTTAGCGCAGCTGAAAATAAACACAGAAACGAAAGGGAAAGAAGACAAACCTCAAACAAACCGATGTAACGAGGTTCGGAGATAAACTCCTACTCCTCGGCGTGTCCGTAAGGTGGACGAAGCCTATCAATCCGTCGGTGGATGAGTCCCCGGAGAACCGGCTAATAGATGCTCCTTGTGGGTGGAGAAACTTCGCCACAATACTTGTAACAACAAGAAAGGAGTACAAGGAAAGCAAGAAGTGAATACAAACAACAATATGAATGCAACACTCGCTTGCCTTCTCTGTCGACCGGAGGCGATGAAGCAGCAACTTCACAACCCAACTGCAGCAGCTGATCGACGACTGGAAGCGAGCTCAACAAAGCTCAGAACCTCAGAGCACAGAAGCAGAAGCTTCAATCCAAGGAAGAAGAAGAAGAAAATGTAGAAGCTCTCAGCCTCCTTTTATACCTGCGGAGAAAGAAGCACAGAAGAAATCTAGCCGTTGCGTCGCAACGGCTAGTGCCCTGATCGGTCTGTGGACCGATCAGGGAACCTACTGATCGGTCCACAGACCGATCAGGGAACTTCCTGATCGGTCTGGGGACCGATCAGCACAAAGCCCCTCTTGCGCCTCGCTCCTGTTCGGCTTCTGATCGACTCCTGATCGGTCACCAGACCGATCAGTTATCACACAGTATGCTACTGATGTGTTACTGATCGGTCACCAGACCGATCAGAATATTCGCGGTATCACTGGATCGATCACCAGATCGATCCAGCTCATGGTTTTCGCCCAAACCAAGTCCAAACCAACATCCGGTCAATCTTGACCTGTTGGTACATTGCGCCTAGCATCCAGTCACTTCCTTGACCTGCTAGGACTCCCCGCTAAGTGTCAGGTCAATCCCTTTGACCCACTTATACTTTTCTCTCCGTACCAAGTATCCGGTCAATCCTATGACCTACTTGGACTTCCCATCACCAGATGTCCGATCACCCTTGATCCATCTGGATTTTCCCTTGCCCGGCTTCACTCACTAGGACTTTCACCTAGCTTCGCTCACTAGGGTTTTCACCTGGCTTCACTCACCAGGATTTCCAATCTGCCTGGCTTCACTCACCAGGATTTCCCAACTGCCTGGCTTCACTCACCAGGACTTTTCCAACTGCCTGGCTTCACTCACCAGGACTTTCTCGTCTGCCTGGCTTCACTCACCATGACTTCCCACATCCGGTCCAGAGAACAAGCTCTCGAGCCCTCTCTGACACCAGTCCGGAGAACGAGCTTCCGAGCCCTCTCCGACTTCCCATGTGCCAAGCTTCCATACTTGGACTTCTCCGTGCCAAGTCTCCATATTTGGACTTTTCCCGTGCCAAGTCTCCATACTTGGACTTTTCCCGTGCCAAGCTCCCTGCTTGGACTTTTCCGAGTCAGGTCAACTCACCTTGGGTCAACCAGGTCAACCTTGACCGCGGGTTGCACCCACACTCTCCCAAGCTTGTATCCTTGTCAAACATCAAGGTACAAACATTGTCAAACATAACTCGTCAAACATCAAAACACAACTCGAGTCAAGTCAACTCGAGTCTGGTCAACCAGGTCAACCTTGACCTAAGGTTGCACTAAAAATCTCCCCCTTTTTGATGTTTGACAAAACTCATAATCAAACCCATAATCAAGTTAGGTTAACCCGATAACCTAACTTAGATTTTCTAATGTTCTTCCTTGAACATTCTCCCCAAACCTACATCTCTCCCCATTTTTTGACACACATCAAAAAGAGGGAATCAAGGTCAAGAGTTTCTTCCCAATGAAAGTCCCATACCTTTCATTGAAACCCTTAATTTCCCCCTTGATACTAAACTCAACACTTCAACTTAGTGACAATTCCATATCACTAATCCTCAAAAGTCTTAAGGAGTAAAAACTCCCCCTTGACTAATAGGTAAAACTCTCCCTAAAGGCCAACTCCCCCTTGACCTTTGCACCAACAATGTCTTGGAGAGTTTCAATCCTTTAGAGATCCGAAACTCAACTCCCAAAAACTTGAAATTTCAGACACCTGCACGCACTGATCGGTCCCCAGACCGATCAGAACCCCTGGATCGATTCCCAAATCGATCCTCGTCACCGATCGGTCACCAGACCGATCAGGACTTCTCTGGATCGGTCCGGTGACCGATCCAGCCTCTGAATCAGAGATTTCTGATTTTCTCCCCGGGAGAAATTCAGAAACTCACAGAAAATTACAGAAAATTCCAAAAATCGTAAAATTTTGAGAATACATTCCTCATACCATATACTATCATGGAAAAAAAATTTTAGATGAAAATAACTTCCATTTTCAAATCTTGATACAAAGTTCAAAAACTTTTGAAATAGTTCAAAGTTTAACTCATCTTTGTATCATCTTGCTCAATGATGAATGCTATCACTAGAAAAGCTTCATCAAGGTTTTTCAAATCAATTTTAAAATGATTTTAAACCCTTTAATTTAGGACCATAATCTTTGGGCTATATGTACATGACTTGTACATAAGCTTTCCCTATGATCCTCAATCTCTTGAATTAGGCTCATCTAGGTACAAGAACTATGTACCTTGATCCTAACTCATGATCCTAAAATCTCACACACATCTAAAGTGTATCAAACACATCCAAGTCAATTTTGATGTGAGATATGGGTTTAGGTTATCTTAGGCTAAGTTCTCATGCATTTTCTAAACACCAATTTGATCTCAATATCAAATTGTGTTTTTATCCTTAAATCAATTTCATTGATTATTAATGCAAGAGATGATGACATGGCATAAGATGATGTCATAAATAGAAGCATGTTCCAATTTTATGATGTCATGGCATAAAGTATAAAACTTAAAATAAGCATGACATATAATTAGCCTAAGCATTATCATGACATTTCGAATGATAATAAGTTAAACATGATGTCATGGCATGGTATATGGAAAACAACCATGGTAAGTTAGCACAAATAAAATACCTAGATTACCTATCCAAGTATCCTTAACACCTTAGCTAACTTAAAATCTAAACCTAGATTGCTCAAAGTGCTTCAAGAAAATGCCCAAACCTAAGTTGGCATTCCTATTTTTCTTGATTAATTTATGCCACTTAACATTAAGTATATCCTCAAATATTGGCATATTTCATATTTCCTCAAGAATAACACCTTTTTAATCAAGGCCTAGATTGTCTTAAATTCCTAAGAGAGTACCAAGACCCCAACTTGGTATTTCTCTAGGTTTTCCTAACTTGTGCCAATAAAGATTAAAGTTGATATAATTTTTTTTTTCAAATATGGCACAATTTACTCTTCAAGGAGTAAATGATAGATTCATTTCATTTTCAAAGATTCACAAAACCTTGAAAATGTTCCTTGAGTGTCAATTTCCTCAAAGTTGGGTTAACTACCCTTCTAATCGGAGTTGACACTCTCTAACCCATCTATGGGGTAGAGAAGATGCTCCTAGGAACCCAATACCTATTAGAGCTCATTGGGTTCACTAAATAGTCACTAGGGATAACTTCCCTAGCAACCCTCCTAATGACCCTCCTAGGCTTTGAAGCCTTGGTCATTTGGGACTCATCAAGATCCACTCTAGGGGTGACTCCCCTTGTGACCTTGGTGATGGTCTTTCTAGCCCTAGGTCTTGTTCCATAATCGAATGGAACATTGTGATAAGTGGGCTTGACCACTTGGGACTTAGGTTTGTGACCCAAACCTTTCTTGTCCTTGGGCTTTGAAATTTGACCCTTAGACCCTAGAGTTGACTTCTCTAAATTCTTTAGGGCCTTTTCTAGAGTGTCAAGTCTTGACCTCAAGACTTGATTTTCTTTCTCTAAAACCTCAAATTTTAATTTATCATTCTTTCTTGAGGTGTTCCTAGGCATATGTCTAGTTGTCTTGGGGTTTCTACCTAGGTTCTCCTTAGCCTTAGATGAGTTAATCCTAGGGTTGACATTTCTAGTATTATCCTTATCTAAGCTAACATGTTTAGCACCTAAGCACACATATGGTTTTCTATTGTTAACATGCTCATCATTATTTGCAATAGCAATAAAACTACTAGCATGTTTCTTATTTGAATTGCAATAATGTGCCTTAAAAGGTACCTTAGGGTTTGCCTTAGCTCCCCCTATCGATGTACATCCTTTGTCCTTGTGAGGTTGCCTCCCCCTTGGACATTGACTCCGATAATGTCCCCTTCGCTTGCATTGGAAGCATACCACGTGCCCCTTACCTTTGCGTGTCGGGACTCCGGCTCCCTTGACCTTTGGTGCCGGTGGAGTCTTCCTAACCCTCCTTGGACACTTACTCTTGTAGTGCCCAAATTCCCTACACTCAAAGCATATTATATGTAACTTATTTGAAATTACGATGCTTGAGTTACCTAGGGTTGAGGATGGATGAAGGCTCTCTTCCTCATCCCTTCCGGAGGTAGATGCTTCTTCTTGCTCCGATCTTGAAGAAGAGACCTCCTCCTCTTCTTCCTTAGACGTCGAGTGACTCTCAACTTCTAATTCGCTCCCTCCATGATGTGAGCTACTTGGCTCACTTGACTCCTCTTCATGGCTTGAAGTGGAGCTCTCCTCATGAAACTTGGCCAAGTTATTCCACAACTCCTTGGCGTTGTTATAGCCACCTATTCTACACAAAATGTCATTAGGTAAAGAAAATTCAATGATTTTCGTTACCTCATCATTGATGGTTGATTGGTGGATTTGCTCCTTGGTCCACTCCTTCTTCTCTAGGGTTTCTCCCTTCTTGTCCATCGGAGACTTGAAACCTAATTGAACACAACTCCAATTTTCAAGGTTAGTCATAAGAAAATACCTCATTCTTACCTTCCAATACGCGAAGTCGCAGCACTCGTAGAATGGTGGAAACGTGATGTCTTCTCCGAGTCGATCCATTCTCTAGCTTGTGCTCCCCCGGGTGTTAATTCGACGAAGAGCAACCTTGCTCTGATACCACTTGTTGGGATCTTAGATGGCTAGAGGGGGGTGAATAGCCTCTTTGAAAAATACTAAACACAAATTTCTTCAAGAACTTTGTTAGCACAGCGGAATTAGAAAACTAAAACAAAGAGAGAACACAGCACACTAACTCAGAGATTTACGAGGTTCGGGGATAACTTGCCCCTACTCCTCGGCGTGTCCGTAAGGTGGACGATCCCTTGATCTTCCGGTAGATCACACCCCGGAAGCTATCCGGCTAAAGAATTCTCCTTCTCGGTGGAGTAACCTCTCCACAAAGTCTTTAACAGCAGTAAGAAATTAACCACAAGACTTACAGTAGTGGCTCAAGTGAAATGATCAAAGGAAGCTCACAGCCACAATCAGCGAAGAATAAGCACCAGCAGGAACACAAGAATACAGCCTCTCTTCAAGCACAAAGCACAGCACAGCTTGTTTCACACAATCAACCGAGAGCTCTATTCCTTGCTTCCTCGTCTCTCTTCTTATGCCTCTGCTCTTTCGCTGCAGAAACTCTGCGTCGAATCTCTGCTGTAAACACAAGCATCGCCAATCACTCTTCCTCCTCAGCTAGTTTTCTGAACTCACACCAATACCATCCTTGGTCTTGCTGGTGTCTTCTGAGCTCCAACCAACCCACAGGAGTCAAGCTGATCGCGAACAGAGATTGCAGTCTGTTAGCATCAGTATCCGTTGATGCTCAATCTTCCCTCATCGCAGTGATACACAGAAAAAAGTAAGCTCTGTCTTATTCCTTTGATGAGGCTTAATTTGAAATTAAGCACTGGAATGGAACCTGCAACCTGCACCACATAAAGCTCACAACAGAAGTTGATTAGTTCAAACGAATCAGAAACCAGCAGAACCTGACAGTGTGTGCAGACAGTGAGGTGGATCGGTCAGCGGACCGATCCACACCTTTGAATTGATGTCTGATCGGTCGTGAAGACCGATCAGGGTATGGCCTGATCGGTCTGCAGACCGATCAGGGCTTAATGAGTGCGGTTCCTCGCACTCCTAAGATCGTCACCTGATCGGTCCCAAGACCGATCAGAGGATCGGACCTACAGACCGATCAGAGTGCATATGGATCGGTCCACAGACCGATCCCCTTCCTTTTTCCTTCTCGCGACATCATCTCCTGATCGGTCTACAGACCGATCAGATTACACTCAGTAGGCTACCGAGTGTTTCCTGATCGGTCTACAGACCGATCAGATTACACTTAGTGTGCTACTGAGTGTTTCCTGATCGGTCACCAGACCGATCAGCAAACCTAGTTTCACCAGATCGGTCTGTGCACCTATCAGACAATCAATCTGTTGACCGATCCAACGCCTATGTGATACTAGGATTGGTCCTGAGAACGAGCTACCGAGCCCTCTCTGACCTCGTCCGGTCCAGAGAACGAGCTACCGAGCCCTCTCTGACCTAGTCCGGAGAACGAGCTACCGAGCCCTCTCCGACTTCGTCCGGTCCAGAGAACAAGCTACCGAGCCCTCTCTGACCATTCCGAGCTAAGTCACCATACTTGTACTTTTCCCGTGCCAAGCTCCCTGCTTGGACTTTTCACCAGATGTCTGGTCAACCTTGACCCATCTGGATTTTCCCTTGCCTGGCTTCACTCACCAGGACTTTCCCTCCCAACTGATCAACCTCGATCAGTAGTCATTCTGAGTTTAATTAATATCTAATACAAACTTAAATCAGTGTCAACATCAAAACAACAGCCAGGTCAGACTGTATCAACAATAATAGCATGAAGACCATAAGAATTTTCCTAGCATTCATTTCAAGGAATAACATGGACCACTTAGTTTAGAATTTTGAGCATCCTAGGTCAAAGAACCAAGTGTGGCCGAAAGTTGTAGAATAAGCAAATTCAAGTTTCAAGCAACATAGGAACATTAGTTTACTTCATATCTTTTCTTCAAGAAGATCATAAGTATCTTAGGCTTGATTTAAACTTTCCTAGGGTTCAAGTCTTAACATGACCGAAACATCTTATACATAAAAAATTATAGTTCAATTTAACCTAAGATCATGGCATGTCATATTAGCTTCCTATCTTGTCTTATGAAAATCATAGCATGCTAAACTTTTAGGTTTTAAGCCCTTTTAGGCCCTCAACTTTATCATAGCCAAAAGTTCATGAAGATGGAATCAAGTTTAAATTAACATACAAGTGGGAAAAACATCAACAACACCATCTACCATAAGGTACATATCATAAGGATAAGAGAACATGTTTTGTTTTAGGTCTAGAGTTCTTTTCTAGTTCTTTTGTTCTTTTTTGGCCGAAAGTCTAAGCCCATAAACTTATGTTCTAAAAAAACATTCCAGCATGAAAATATTAGTCTAACCCCCTTATCATAAATTACATATCATAGGAAACATCATGAACTTACCTAGTAGGTTTTCAAGTTCTTAAAACCTTTCTTATTTTTGTTTTGGGGCGAAACCCTCATGAAACAAACATAGATTCTTTTCTAGCAATATATTTACATGACAATCGTAGAGCTATTGTACCACAGGTGAGGGGAACTTACATCCTTTCGCTTGTGGTTTTTCTTTCTTAAGAGAAGAATATCCTAGGAGCTAAGCAAGGAAGGAGCTTCTTCTTCTTGTGTCTCCTTTGATTTCCTTTGCTTGGAAGGGCTAGAACTTGAAGACTTCTTCTTGAAAATTAGTTTTCTTGGAGAAGAACTTGACCTAGTGTTCGGATCAAGGAGAGGGAAGACCTCTTAGTCTCGGTGAAGAAGAGAAAAGGAGGAAGGAGGAGGAAGGAGAAAATGAGGGATTTACTTTCTCATTTTTATATTTATTCACCATGAGGGGAATTTATGCCTTCATTTACTCCCTTCCTTAACTCTCCCATGTCACTTCCCTTGGTTCTCACGAGAATGAGAAGAGGGAGAAGTGAGGAAGGCAACTTGTCTTCTTCTTGTTCCTTCTCTTAACCAAGAGGAAAAAGAGGTAAGCAAATTTGGTTTTCTCTTGCTTCTTGCTTTATTTTCTTTTTCTCTCCTTTAACTAACATTTTCATCTCTTCCTATCCATATGTTACTCTCTATCCTAGTGGTGATCATGCCATAATTCTTTCTCCATTGTTTGTGAGAGGTTCAAGGTTCAATCCTTGACCTTCTCCTCTTATCTTATTATTATATATCATTATTTTATTTTCTTTCTTTTTCTCTTATTTCTGAGTTCTAGTGGAAATAATTACTCATGTACTTATAGAAATTCGTGGGTGTTACAGGAATCAAGGAAGAAATGGAAGACATTCTCACAAATATTCAAAATAAAAGATGAGCCAAGAGTCTAAAAAGGAGGTGATACAATTTTCATACAACTATCAATGAGAAAGAGGACGTTGTAATTACAAAGGTACAAAACCTTATATTGAATGCCATTATTGTCATAAGTCAGAACATAAAATAAATGATTGTTGAGAAAAATATCCAGAGAAAAAACATGAAGCTGGCTTATTACATGAAAATGAAGTTCAAAATTCAGAAACTTTATTAATTACTAGTGATGAAAATATTGAGAATATTTGGTATCTAGATAGTTGTGCAAGACAGCATAAGATGGAAAATAAAAGTTTATTTTCAACCATTGTCGAAGCTAACTATGGGATGGAAACCATTGGAGATGCTAAATCTTATAAAATTTAAGGAGTAGGAGAAATCACTTTCAAGACAAAGTTTGGAAAAATTGAAAAGATGTCTCAGGTATTCTACGTTCCAAGTTTACAAAGTAATCTACTTAGTGTTGGCCATCTTTCAAAAAAAGGTTTTGATATTCACTTTATTGGTAAATTTTACACCATGAAGAAGAAAAATCAGAATGTTGCAAAGATTGGTTTGGGTTCAAATAATTTGTTTCCTCTCAAACTTGATGTTATAAATGCTACTTGCTATCTTTCAACTAATGAAAAAAATTTTAAGTCGTGACATGACATATTTGGATACTTGAATTTTTAGAGTTTGAAAGAATTATCACGCAAAAATATTGTTCGAGCACTACCTAAAATTGATGGTATAAGTGAAGCATGTGAAGAATGCCAGCTTGGAAAACAACACTGAGAGTCATTCCCATATAAATCTAAATGGGAATCACATTCTGTTGGTGCAATCGACCTCCAAGGTTTTAATGTCAGACAAATATATTTACGTATGTTAATATGGAGCTTGATTTTGGGAAGTCCTAGTTATAGGCTAGGCAAGGGAAGTCCTAGTTGCAAGCTAGGTAAGGAAAATCTCGGTAGATCGTGGAAGCCAGGTGGATAGGTCTGGAGGACCTGATCCTTGGGTACCCAAATACTGAGGCAAGGGAAATCTCGATATATCGTGGAAGCCAGGTGGATAGGTTTGAAGGGCCTGATCACTAGGTAGTCGAATACTGAGTCTTGGTGAGTGAAGCCAAGTGGTGAAAAACCTAGGGAGAGATAACCTTAGGTAACGAGAAGTCTTGGAGGAATAAACTCCAAGCAAGGTTGATCGGATGGTTTCCGGTCGACCACGCACGATCGACCGAACCAGCAGATTTCGGTAAATCTAGATTTAGGTTTACCATTGTATTCTATATTATTATTGCTGTTGGCTAATATAGTATTGCAGGAAAAGTCTTAGTGGATCAGACGATCAGACATTGAGCAACCAAAGTCTAAACATGTCTGGAGGACCATGTTTGGCAAGTAAGTTGAGGTAAACAACTAGAGGAACGACAGTGAGGTCGGGTTCCTGAAGGGAATAACCTAAGGTCGCTGATCCAACTGAATAAATCGGGAAGGTTTTCAAGTTGAGATCAAGACAGTTCTACTGTCTAATATTACTCATGCATTATATATTACTGTGTTAACCTTTGTGTTGCAGGGATACTTTGTTTAACTCTGTGTTGCAGGTTCAGCCGGATCGATCGACCGAATGTAGGGATCGGTCGATCGAACTAGGATGACTCAGCACAGGTCAGTTTAATCATCCACGATCAAAAGCAGAAGGAAGCTACACTGATCGGTCGACCGAACGATCAATATTAAAGGCGCAGTAAATGCAAATCTTGACGAACAGGGAAGGAAGCTTATTCGGTCGACCGAACAAAGGGATCAGTCGATCGAACCCTTAATGATCAATTAATGTCGAAGATCGAATCAGCATCGGATCTCAGCCAAGAAGAAAGAAAGCTGGTTCGGTGGACCGAACTCGGGATCAGTCAACCGAACATTGATGATCTTATAAAAAGTAGCTCAAGGTCTGAGGCTGAGGAACACACTTTTTGATCATCTCAAAGCTCTCCTCTGTGCAAGCTGCTCGTGCTACAAGTCTTCTACAACTCTTCAAGCTACTCCATCCGGAAGTACCGACCAAGCTTCAATTTGTACATTTTTCGGTATATCAGTTTATTAGCTTGCATTGTATTCTTTCATTAGTTGGATAGTAGATTGTTACTATCTTGCTTATCTGTATGCACTGCTTCTTTCCGAGGTTTTCGGAAAGAAGAGTTATAGTGGATTGCTCATCAGTGCGGTCAAGGATCGCGGGCCTTGGAGTAGGAGTCGACCTAGAGTTTGAACCAAGTAACCGAACGAGTCTCCTTTTACTTTCCGCTACATGACTTTGGTTTTTAAAGTAAAGAAATTTTTTTAAAAAGCACGATATTCCACCCCCCCCCCCCTCTATCGCACTCATCCGATCCAACAATTGGTATCAGAGCCTCGTAAGCTCTGAATTTACTTAACCATTTTTCAAAGCATTTTTAAAACCTTTTCTTTTCTCCATTTATTCTTTCTTTCAGAATATTTTTTATTTTTCAAGCACTATTAATACCAAGACGAAAGTCTTGGAAATTGGTTTGTTGTTTTATTTTATTCAAGGATGTTGAACTCGTATCAAGAAGGTTACAGTACTGTCCGGCCTCCTCTTTTCAATGAGGAGAACTTCAGTTATTGGAAGAACAAAATGGAGTGCTATCTAAAATCAGACATCGAGCTTTGGTTCACAATACTGAAAGGCTACACACCTCCGACCAAAGATGGAACTCCACTATAACTTGAAGATTGGACTCCGCCAATGATCAAGAAAACACAACTAAACTACAAGGTGATCAACACCATTCAGTTCCGTCTCACAATGGAGGAGTTGAACCAAGTCGGCCCCTACGACAACGCTAAAAAATTGTAGGGCTCTCTAGTCAAACTACATGAAGGGACTGACGAATCTAAGATAAATAAAAGAGATTTACTTTTAAATAACTTATTCAATATTAAAATGTTCCCTAGAGAGATGGCTTCGCAACTCCACGCTCAACTAAAGGACAACCTAAACGGTCTCCATCTGATCGGACATAATCTTGAAAACTGTAACACAATAAGGTACGCGTTAAACACTTTTCTGAGGAATGCTTTGTGGGCATCAATTGTAGATGCGTACAAAGTTTCTAAGGATCTTTCAATTCTTAAGTTAGATGAGCTATTCTATGAATTGGGGTTACACGAACAATCTAATGTAAGCCATGTCAAGAATGGAGTAGCATTGTATGCAGGTCCAAGCAAAGGAAACTAAAACAAGAACAAAGATTGAGTATGAAAGTGAGTCAGACTCTGATTCAACAAACGAAGAAGAATTAGTCAACATGGTTAGGAGATTGCTGATGAAGAAGAAATTCAGAAGAAGTGCCAAGAAGACACTGCTCAACCAAACCCAAAACAAATCAGAAATGGTTTGTTACAGATGCAACTATCAAAGCCAAGTTGGCGATACTTGTTTGTTTTTCATGTTACGAATTTTTGAGATTTATCTGATACCGATTTATTTGGTATCAGAGCGGGTTATGATACCAGAGCGGGTTATGATACCTTCTTTTCATGTTCTGGATTTTAGGGTTAGCCCAAGTTGCTAGCAAACTTGGGTATTTATTTTCGGATTTGTTTGGATTTCCGCTTTGGATTTGTAAAGATTTCCGTTGATTTTCTCATATGGGATTCCGAGGTCATAAAGGGGGACTGGACAGCGACGGGACATCTCCAGACAGCAAATAGGTATAAAGGTAATTTTTATAATTTTGTTACTTGTAGTAATATCTGTGTTATAACTTAACAGATATGAGGAGATCTACACAAGTAGCTGCGAGATGTGGTGCTGGACAGCCACGTAAGAGGACTTTGGAATCTCTGGACTTACCAGAGATCCCTACTGGGTTTGAGCCTGTCAGTCAGGGACAGACTCAGGATACGACAGGCGCGTCGGGCTCTTAGACCCCGATGGCTCCTTTAGAGGTACCTACCTCGGCTGCACTCGCAGTACCCACCCCTACCGTATTTATGGTACCACTGGCATACCCGGCACCTGCTCCAGTCGAGCCTACGGCGTACCAGGCACCACCGCCACTTAGACCTACCGTGTACCCGACACCAGTGGCACTTGTGCCCCCAGTACCTACAGTGTACTCAGCACCTGCACCAGCGGTACCGGTTGCTCCATTTTCGGTACCACCACCTACCATACCTCCAGCTGCGACCACCCACATCGGCCCTGCAGTACCACCAGCGGTATATGCTCCAGCTTATGTAGCAGCACCGGGAGTACCTCCCCCGGTCTATCTAGCGGTACTACCTGTAGCACCGGCTCCAGTGGTTCTGACAATTCCTGCAGCCATCCCTACCCACCTCACAGATATTGTCGCGGCACGAGCTCGGATCCCAGCATTGGCAGAATCGATGAAGAGTCGATTCACACTCTTCCGAGGAGAGACTGATCCGAGTGTGGCCCAGTCCTGGTTAGAGACCATGGAGCAGACCTTCTTCTACATGGCTTGTTCCGAGTGGGAGAAAGTGGAGCTGGCTGCTTTCCATTTATGGGATGAGGCCGACACCTGGTGGGTTACGCAACATTCCATCATAGGTGAGCAGAACATCACTTGGGTCAGATTCAGAGAGGATTTTGAGAGCCGTTACTTTCCACGGGCCTATCAGATGGCTCACCATCAAGATTTTCTATGTCTGCGATAGAACAACCGATCGGTGACAGAGTACAATGCCGAGTTTAATCGGTTGACCAGATTTTGTCCAGAACTGGTTGCTGAGGACAGTTCCCGTATGCAGCAGTTTATTCAGGGACTGGATGGGCATCTGCAAATAAATCTTGTCGGCTTTGGGAACTCATCTTACATAGTGACACTGAACAGAGCCCTGATGATAGAGTCAGCTCACCAGAGAGCGTATCCGGACAAGAAAAGGAAGTAGACGAGTCAGATATCAGGATAGATCCAGCAGGCATAGGCGACTGGACATCATCAGAGTGGTCGCAGTCGGCCAGGTCAGGGTACTTTTGGGGCTTCTGGTCAGCCACAGAAGTTGAGGTGATTTTCGTCAGGACGTTTCCAGCCTCCTCAGCAGACCCGGAAACAAACCGCCAGTGACATCCATTGTGCCCAATGTGGGTCCAGAGAGCACACCACATCAGCTTGCACCTTGGGCCAGTCAGTTTGCTATTATTACAAACTACTTGGGCACATGAGCCGAGATTGTTCGCTGAAGGCTCAACATATTGCTTCCGGAGTTTCTGGTCATTGAGTTCAGCTCAGTCAGTCAGGGACTCAGCAAGGAGGGTATAGAGCCCAATCCTCACATCGTCAGCAGAGGGCAGCTCCCCCTGCAGCTATTACATATGGCATGTATGGACAGGAGCACCCTAGTGCCCTCATGGTATCAGAGCCAAGTATCTGTCTCATAGTACCATAGAGTTTTATTCGAGGACAACAATATCTGACTCAAGGGCAATATCAGCCACAACCACTGGTCCAGTACCAGTCACAACCCCAGCCGCTGGTCCAGTATCAATTGCAGCCTACCTATTCGTCTCTGGCTCAGTACCCGACACCGTCATAGTGGCAGGCTCAGACTTAGGCGTCGCAACCTTTGGAAGCACTACCACCTCCACCACCGCCAGAGACTGGACGTATTCATGCGGTTACCAGAGAGGATGCACAGCGGGCCGATGGATCCGTTTTCCGTGATATGATTTTACTTTATACATTATCCGCTGATATGCTGATAGATACTGATAGCTCGCATTCTTTTATTTCCCATGCCTTTATGAAGGACATAGGTAGACTACCTACTCTTAGATCGCAGCGACTGACTATCTCCCTATCGTCCGGTGATACATTGGGCGTCGCACAGGAGGTCAGAGGTTGCCCGTTAGACTTTGGCAACATGATACTTACGGTAGATCTTTTAGTACTGGAAATGATCGACTTTGATATTATTCTTGGGATGGATTGTTTGTCAGCATATCATGCCACTGTTGATTGCCAGACGAGGGTGGTCACATTCCGACCATTATGAGTTTTGGTAATACCATTTGGGCTTACCAATGTTCCAGCGGTATTTATGGATTGTTGTGGTGGAGCATTGCTCCCACATATTATGGATTGCTTATGGTGGAGTGTTGCTCCCACATGTTATGGATTGTTGTGGTGGAGCATTGCTCTCACATATTATGGATTGTTTGTGGTGGAGTGTTGCTCCCACATGTTTTGGATTGTTGTGGTGGACCGTTGCTCCCACATATTGTAGATTTCTTGTAGAGGAGCGTTGCTCCCATATAGGTTGCATTGATGGTGATAGAGTGTTACTCCCACATATGTAGTATTTCTTGTGATGGAGCGTTGCTCTCACATATGATGATCTATTTCTTTGATGATTTGTAGCTAGTGATCAGATTTCAGACTTGTTGTTGGGGATCTTATAGTTGAGTGTGCCTGTTGTACGAGCATTATGAGTTCTAGGTTTTACCATTTAGGCTTACAAAGCCTTATATGTTTTCATGGACTCGATGATTTCGATATTCCTAGGTTGTTGGATCGGTTTCCATTGTCTTTGTTGACAATGTTGTAATCTATTTCTGATCCGTGGAGAATCACATACACCCCCTTCGCATACTTCTAGAGATGTTTCGACGGAAACATCTATATTTGAAGTTCACATGGGTAGAAGTCTATGAGACCAACTTCCAGGAGCAGAAGCGGAGATTAGTGTCGGCTTCGGTTTGATTTTACCCTCCGGAGAGGACGGATTCGTGCTCTACACCGACGCATCTCTACAGGGTTTAGGTGTTGTTCTGATGCAGCACAGCAGGGTAGTCTTCTATGCTTCTCGACAGTTGAAGGAGCATAAGAAGAACTACCTAGTGCATGATTTGGAGTTAGGCGCCATCATCTTTGCTTTGAAGATTTGGTGACATCATCTGTACGACATTACATTTGAGATTCTTACGGATCATAAGAGTTTCAAATATATTTTTACCCAGAAGGAACTTAATCTTCGACAGAGGAGATGGATGGAGTTTCTGAAGGATTACGATTGTACCATTAGCTACCACCTGGGGAAAACTAATGTGGTTACCGATGCACTCAGCAGGAAGTCCAAAAGGACTTTGGCTTACCACCGGGCTTCAGTCACAGACTTGATTCAGGGTTTCTCCGAGTTAGGCCTTGAGGAGTAGGGACAAACAGAGCAGGGGGTTCTTGTTACCATGGTTGCTCAGTCGTCGATCAGGACGAGGATCTGAGAGGCCCAGGCTGGTGATCAGCATTTTCAGTTTATTGGCAGCCAGATAGCTTTCGAGCAGTAGATCGAGTTCATATGAGATGAGGAGGGTATTATATACTTCCGAAGCAGATTATGCGTACCTCAGTCTCACCCGGTCTTACAAGAGCTACTTCAGGTGGTTCATCGCTCTCGATTTATGATCCACCCTGGAGGGACCCGCATGTATTGAGATTTAAGGCGTTCCTTCTGGTGGAACGGTATGAAGAAAGACATCGCGGAATTCATAGATAGATGTCTTGTTTGTCAATAAGTGAAGGCTGAGCACCAGAGACCTGCTAGATTACTTCAGTGGATTCCTATTCTAAGTGGAAATGGGAACACATTACCATGGACTTTGTGGTGGGTTTGCCGAGGACACGACAAGGCCATGACGTGATTTGGGTAATCGTTGATCGATTAACCAAACCCGCTCACTTCTTAGCGATCCGGAAGACTGATTCCCTGGATCGATTGGCAGATTTGTATTGTCGGGAGATCATCAGATTATATAGTGTCCCTTTGACTATTATTTCGGATAGAGACCTACGGTTCACGTCTCGATTCTGGCAGAGTCTGCAGCAGGCCTTGGGCACTCAGCACCGTTTCAGTACAGCTTTCCATCCACAGACAGATGGACAGTCAGAGCGGACCATTCAGACTCTAGAGGACTTGCTGAGATCTTGTGTATTGGATTTTGGAGGCAGTTGGGAGGACCATTTTCCATTGGTAGAGTTCGCCTACAACAACAGCTTTCATTCGGCTATCCAAATGACACCGTTTGAAGCATTGTATGGTAGGCCTTATCGGACACCCACCCTCTGGGATGAGGTTGGGGAGGCCCAGCTGTTGGGACCTCAGAGAGCTCAGCATGAGGCAGAGTTGGTCCGTACTATCAGGCGGAGGATGTCAGAGGTGTAGGATTGCCAGAAGAGTTATGTTGATCAGAGACGCAGACCCCTGGAGTTCTCTACTGGCTACCATGTATTTCTGCGAGTCTCACTCATAAAAGGGGTGAAGAGATTTGGCCTCAAAGGTAAGCTAGCTCGCGGTACATTGGCCCTTTCTAGATCCTGGAGAGGATATGAGCAGTAGCTTATCGTCTGACACTACCACCATCCCTGGCAGGCGTCCACGATGTATTCCATGTATCTATACTAAGGAGATACGTACCCAGCCCGACACATGTGCTGATAGATATCTCAGTTCTCGTTTAGCCTGACGTCACTTATGAGGAAGTTTCGGTACGGATTCGGGACCGGAAAGAGCGTCAATTGTGGAACAAGATTATCCGACTGGTTAAAGTCGGATGGCAGCATCATTTGAACGAGGAGGCTACCTGGGAGCTCGAGGATATGATCTGAGCTCGATACCCCCATCTTTTCATTTGAGGTATGCGAGTTATTTTCCGTTCAGCATTTATACTTTCTATCTGTTGTTAGTACTTGCTGATGGTAGATAACGAAATTTGGGGACCAAATTTTTATTAGTGGGGGAGAATGTAAAATATTGAAAAATGGCGGATAACGATAAGGGAATTTTCCTGAATTTTTAGAAATTTTCTGGAAATTTTTCGGAGACCGTATGGATGAGTTTACGGGGATAAAATTTGGGCTTCGGGAAAGCCTGTTTAGGCTACCCCGTTTTAACGAGGAAATATTTGATTTTTTTTAAATATTCCCTTTTCTTTTATTCTTTTCTTTTTCTTTTTTCTTTTCTTTCCTCTGTTTCTTTTCTCTTCCCCGCGTGTCCGACGCCTCCTCCTCGCGTCGAGCCGTCGTCCCCTCTCGTTCCCTAACCGTCGACGGTTTCTCCTCCCTTTCCCTCATTTTCTCTCCCGTATCACTCCACTGCCCGACCCTCACTGCATCATCATGCCAGTGCATTCCTCTTCATTGTCGATCCTCTTCTCGATTACCTCTGACCCGGTGCCCGAGCCTGCGTCTACCATCGACGCCTCGCCGAAGTTTCTTCTCCTCGGTGGCAGTCGTTGAACCCCCTACCGATCGCCTTCAGCCACCTTCCATGTGAGGTCTTTGGCCGAATCAGGGAGAGCCCGAGCATCTCCTCTTCCTCTCCTCCATTGTGTCTCTGCTGACCTTGGTGGCGTTGTCTTCCCCGTGAGCTAGCGCCGGTGCAGATCCATCCACTAAAAGGTATAGTGTGTCACTTTGTCTTTGTTCATCTTCCAACCTAACCGCCGATCACTATGTTGATTCAACGAGCATGCTGGTTTCAGATTTAGGGCTATAGGGACCATCTCCTATGTTTCCTCGGTGTTCCTTCGAGCCGTGCCCTAACACTGCCTTGCTGCCCTCTTCCGTGCCCTAGCTCTTTACTGCCCGAGCCAACAAGGTGAGTTGGTTGTACTTTGAACACTTGGTTGCACGCTTGATTTTCCCTTCTGATCTGGTCCGCAAGTGTAGGGTTTCGGTGGATCAGTGATCACGAGGGTAGTCTTGTGCTGTGGGTTTTCTTTGATCCGACACTCACTTCTACCAGCAACCAACAATCCTAATTGGGCAGCAACTCTTTGATTCCAGAAGCAAGAGTGGCTGTGAATTGAGGTGAGGTGTAGGAGTTAGATATATTTTGGTAATTTGATTGCTAATTGTGTTAGCAATAATTGCTAACCTAGGGTCATGTGTAGGTTTTAATGTAATTGAATAGTGTGATGTTGATTAGGATTTTACTCTAATTTAGGGTTAGAGATTTTATTTAGCTATTTATGAGAATTGTAGCTAAATAAAATATATTTATATTGGTGATACAGGACTTTGACGCGAGACGAGTATCTCGACATCAGATTTGGACCGGATTCGATCTATATGGGAGGCGGGTACTTTGACTTATTTTTTTAGATTTGTCATTTGATATGTATAGTAATATTTTAACAATTATTAATGATTATGTTTCTTATCTGCATCGGCTGGTCACTACCCGATACTTGTTACATGCTTGTTTTGTCTACTTGTTATGCACTTCATATTAGTACCTACCTGATTATATATGCTTATAAGGGTAGTGACATAATCATGTTTTATTATGTTCAGGACCTAGGTTTTTGTACCTCATCTGATCTGTGTACCTAGACCTCTGATTTGATTCATTTTCCTATGGTACATATTTTATATATATAGATAGGTTCAGGATATTGCCATGCTTAGTGTCATGCATCATCTCGCATGATTGCATGTTGCGCGATAGTCAACTCCATTATTGTTGAGCACATTGCCAGTTACATGGATCTGCACACACAACCACTCATGGGTTAGTGGTATATCAGGCAGGGTGTGTGGCAGTTTGCTCTGTCAGTGCTCCGCTGGTCCACTCATTGGTAGCATGACGCAGTGTGGTAGCACATCAGGGATCCCTCCTCTGGATTGTCTCAGGGAGATGAGAGCATTGCGCTCCCCCACTTATAATTTGGGGTAGGAGGATAGGTGTACTCTGACAACATCCCGTCCAATTGGTCACTCATCAGGAGCAGTGACGGCAGAGTGCACGGTTGTCACAACCCTACCCACTCGGTCTCACCATCGTGTGTGAGACGGCTGACTGGAGAGTAGGGGTGCCCAGGATATGTCATTGGCTTCATACGCATTGATGCATTTATTGCTTGTGTTTGCTGCACTTGGATGTTTCATATTGGATGTATGCATTTGTTTGACATGCATACAGGATTCCTATACTTCTCGATTGATTATCTATACACCAGGTCCTGGTTAGTATAGTCTTCTCCTGTTTATTTCAGTTGCATTTATCATTATTATATCAGGAGACTATACGCATGATTAGTGCTAGTTGTTATTTTCTTTATTATGCATATCAGTAGTTATCCGCTGAGGAGTTGACTCACCCCGTGGATATTTACTATTTTTAGGTTGAGGCTGTCCGGAGGAGTTCCAATCGCTAGTCCTCGACAGATTGCGAGGATGTGTTTTATCTTTTGGGTTTTCTTATTGTACTTTTTAGACTTGTTCTAGTTTTGACACTTAGATATTGTGTTATCTTTATTGTCAATGAATTTTATTTGGATGTGTTTTTGCTACATGCCTGCTTGGATGGCAGAACAGGTGAGTTCGTTGTGATTTGTGTTTTATGGGTGTAGTTGAGTAGGATATCAGCTTTGAGCTTTATGGTGTATTAGGATTTTTTGACTCGGTTTTCCTTATCATCACATTAGTTGAGTTTTAATATTAAACTGCGTGGTGATTGCTTATTTATTTATTGTTGTTGTTCCGGTCGTGTTGGCTGATGTATATGTGGCCCTGAGGGCTTTGTAGAAAGTTTCAGATTGTCACCTGTACAGGGGAGATGCTGCCAAAATTTCTTCTGATAGGGACTCCACCGGGGCGTGACAGCAACAAAAAGGGGCATTTCAAAAATGAATGCCCAAATTGAAAGGAAGAAAGGCCGAAGTCATCAAGACAAAAGAAAGCCCTTCAAGCGATATGGGACGAGATCTCTTCCGACGAATCTGACACGGAGCAAACAAAGCACTCAAGCCATCTTGCATTTATGGCAAGAAATGAAGATTTCGAATACGAGTTCGATGAAGAGTACGAGTCCGAGAATGACATCGAGTCTTAGAGAAGCCACGGATCCAAAGAACCAGATATGGTAACATTTTATTCAAAGTCTAACTTGATTAAAGTAGGTAAATGCTTGTTTAGAAAATTATCAAAATATGAAAAACAGAATAACTTGTTACTTAAGGAAATAGACCACCTTAAGAAACAAGTTAACTTGAGTGACTCGACTAACCAAGTTCAAGTCGGAACTTCAACTCAAGTTGAAAAACTTGAGGAAGAAAATTTCAACTTGAAGGGTCAAGTCGAGCGACTCAAGAAAATGTTGGAAAGGTTTGAACTAGGATCCAAATGTCTAAATATGGTACTTGGATCACAACGAACTGTGTACAACAAATCAGGACTTGGCTATAAACCAAATCAAACAAACAAACAAACAAGCCATACTTATCATTATTTAGTCAAAATGTTAGAAGTCGAGCCCAAGCATGGGTCCAAACTGTTGGGTTTTTCGGGCCGCAAAAATCACTTTTTGCATTACGGAAACCCCGAAACCCCCATGCCACGGATCCGTGCGAAGATTAAAATTTTGTAAAACTTCGAGTATGAGTTTTCTAACTTAGATCTAAACTAGATCTACAAAGGAGAAGCGCTTTACCCTTGATGCGAAGCCCTTCGCTTAATCCTGCTCGTCCAAAGTTCGCCGGATCTCGAGAGTGTCAAAGTAGACACTCCTCTATGTGTATCCACACAAGCAAGAGATGGGGAGACCAAACAAAAGGTGTGCTAGCACCTTTTTAGGGTTCGGCCAAGGGAGGAGAGGGAGAGAAGAGAAGAGCTTGAGGAAGAAGATGACTTGAATGAAAAATCAATTCAAGGTTGTAACTCCACTAAAGTGGTCGGCCACCTTTTAAAAAGGTTTATATACTCCATGGAATTTCAAGAGTCAAAAACTCTTGATCTCCCTCATGAAGTGACATACACATGTACTAGCCTTGATGATGTGGCACATCACCATTAGCCACTTAATGCCAACTCACCAATGAGGTGGCAAATGGTCAAGTCAAACTTGACCCTTCATCTTCCTCTCAAGTCAAGTCAAACTTGACCACTTCTCTCCCTTGGTTGATCTAATCTAACCATTAGTTCAAGTCAATTTTAATTTAATGAATCTCTATTCATTAAATTAAATTAATTAAATGAGTCTAAATCCAAATTAGACTCACTTAACACATGAACCAAATTGAGTCCAACTTAATTAGCCTAATTTGGATTACTTTTAACCCAATTTGGTTCATCACATGAACCTAATCCTTTAGGTTCATCAAATGAACCTAATCTCCATCTAATTGCCCTTTGTGTGTGACCCTATAGGTTCTTATAACATTGGCAATGCTCCTAAACCCATTTAGAAGCATAAGTAATGAGCGGTATCTAGCAACACATCATTACTACCCAAGTTATAAGAATGTTGAGATCCAACATCACCTTGTGACTACTAATTGTGACTCTTCACAATATATGACAATGTCCTTCTATCCTAGACATCTAAATTGATCAATGTGAGGCATAGACCGTGTCATCCTCTAATCAATCTAAATCTTGAACTCCAAGTAGACTCACTCAATTAAATGAGCTCAATATCTCATATTGACTCATTTGGGCATGGCCATGCATTTCGTGGTCTCACTCTATCAAGAATATCGATGTCACTCCCGTCATATAGGAGGGATAGATCCCATTTACATCACTCACATCCCTCTGCATAATTCGTTACATACCGAGTAATCGCCTTTATAGTCCACCCAGTTACGGGTGACGTTTGACGAAGCCAAAGTACGTAACTCCTTATGTAGGGAACCATGGTGACTTCAGGTCCAAGGACTAGTAGTCATATTAATAGCCACATGAGAAAGTATATGATACTCATATAACGATCCATGATACTTTCTCATGGCGGGTCATTCAGTATACATTCTCCAATGCATACTCATGTGTCAACTTGATATCTTCATATCCATGACTTGTGAGATCAAGTCATTGAGTTGACCTACATGCTAGTCTCATCGCATTAACATTGTCCCTGAATGTTAATACTCGACTAGGAATGATTAAGAGTAGTGTTCCCTATATCATCTCACTATCGATTCAACCAATCAATTGATATAGGTAAGAACCTTCTACTCAAGGACGCTATTATACTTAGTTATTTGGCACCAATATAAGTAAGTATAATAACAAAAAAAAAATGCCTTTATTTATATATAAGAATATGATACAACGAGTCCATACAATAATCATCAAATGATTGACTCTAGGGCTCTAACTAATACAAACAAAACATTTAACCAAACCAATTAAGCCAAATATGTTGGATCGAAAGCGCTAGAAGGGGGGGGGGTGTGAATAGAGCTCGTGGCTTTCACGCATTTTGGATTTGGAAATTCGAGTAACGTAGCGGAGAATAAAAGACACACAGAAGATCAAGGTATTTACTTGGTTCGGAGCCTGTGGCTACTCCTACTCTAAGGCCCACGTTCGTTGAATGTTTACTTTGGGTAACAACTATAATCTCGTAAAATGATTACAATTTTAAGTACAATGAAAAAGTAGTAATTATACCAATGACAGAGTAAACAGTAATTTGAAAGCTCCGGGTCATCGACGTTGAGATGTAGCTTTGTCGGAACATCTTGTTAGCAGCTTGTTGATGAAAGATAGCCTTTTCGTTGATTTATAGAAGCTGCAACCCGAGGCTCCTTTTATAGCCTTTACAGATCTGATCCAGATCCATGAAACCTGGGATAAAGTTTGACCCGAGGTGGATCGGTCGACCGATCCCCACGTTCGGTCGACCGATCAGATGATCTCCTCCTCATTCGATCCGCCCGATCCGCTTGCTCCGGTTCGATCTGGTTAAGACTTATCCCCGGTTCGATCGACCGATCCCCTGGTTGAGCCCGGTCTAATCGCTAGAAATCTGATCTGTGGCTTGGGGGTTCGGTCGACCGATCCAAGGGTTCGGTCGACCGATCCAAGGGTTCGGTCGACCGATCCAAGGGTTCGGTCGACCGATCCCGGTCAATTCTGACCCTGCACAAAAACTGTTAGAACGGTTCTCCTGCAAAATAGAGTTAGAACATAATAGATAATATTTTAAGAGAAATAAGTTTGACAGTCTTCGGACTGTCCGGTTTTGACTTCGAATTTCCTACCGAAAACCCTAGGTCGAACTGACGCCTACTGTTCTCTCTTCCGGGGAACGCGTCCTAACCTACTCCACTCAGGAGAAGTTACCTTTTGTCATCTCGGTCCTCCAGACCGACTGGACTTTTGCTCGGCACTCGAATCTTCCGGTCTTCATGCTGGACGCCCGCTCCATGACTCGTCCAGACTTCCACCTGGTTCGCGACACAAGGATTTCCACCTAGGATTACTGCCCCCTAAGATTTTTGCCCGAAGACTCTGACCCGCCAAGGCTTTCCGCATAGGGTTACCACCCCCTATGACCTAGGGTTACCGCCTCCTAGGGTTTTTCACTTGCCTAACCGCGGCTAGGACTTTTCTTCACCTAGGGTTCCACCCCCTAGGACCTAGGGTTACTGCCCCATAGGGGTTTTCACCTGCCTAACCGTAGTTAGGACTTTTGCCTAAGTACACTTAGGACTTTCCTACAAAGCTCATTCAACGTATTAGATAACAAAACATCTTAACTTTGAACCCTTTGATATAATCAAAATATAGGTTCGATCGTCGGATGCTTCCGCACCAACAAAATCTATACTTGATCCCTAAAAGTCAGATTCATTACTTAGATAGTGTTGGAATGTATACTAAAATCCTAACTTTTTGTATAAACATATATTTAGAAATAAGAATCACATTGGTCAATATCTACATGATAAGTATAGTTGTTCAATTAATTTATATTGTAGATAACATGATGTGTGGTGTCACACATAGAAGATCATGTTATCAATTCCTTATATATTATAAATAGTTGCTCACGACAAGATGGAAAGGAACAAACCATTGGAATAGTCATAGTGTAATTAGGTATTAGTTTATTTTGTCTAATAAATTACACTTGTACACTCTAAGTAAATTAAGCAGGATCATTTAAGGTAAGTTCTTTTTATACTGACTTAATAAAAGAACAAGACCTTAGTTATTATGGAAGTATGTGCTCTTAGTCCTAATATAATAACAAGCACATATATTTAGTATTTATTTCTTTGACTTATCAAAGGGTGAGATTTAGCTCGAAAAATCAATAGGGTCGATAAGTTGGGAAATGATATTACTTATAGTGTGTGTTGTTGATTATAGAAGGAAATTGTGTCCTAGTAATCTAGGTTGATAATGCCCCCAAGAGGAGATCATAAGGATTGTCATGTTAAACCCTGCAGGTGGACTTAGTCCGACATGACGATAAGGTTGAGTGGTACTACTCTTGGACTAAGATATTAATTAAAATGAGTTGTCAGTAACTCAATTAATTAGTGGACATCCGACATCTTAAACACGGGGAGACTAACACACTCATAATAAGGAGCCCAAAATGTAATTTGGGATTGGTGCGGTAGTTCAATAATAATTCTTTAGTGGTATAGATTATTATTGATGAAATTAAGTTGGGTGTTCGGGGCGAACACGTGAAGCTTAATTTCATCGGGAGACCAAAATCAATTCCTCCTCTCAGTCCCTATCGTAGCCTCTTGCATATAAAGAATTATACACACCTATACCAACCTTTATACCTATCCTAAGATGGTCGGCCAAGCCTTTCTTGGAGCCCAAGCAAGGGGTCGGCCAAGTTAATCCTTGGATGAACCAAGTGGTGGCCGACCCTAGCTTGAGTCCAAGCTTAGGTGGCCGGCCACAATAAAATTAAAAGGATTTTATTTTTTAAAATTTTCTTATGTGGATTTCATGGTTTTAAAATAGAGTTTAAAATTTAAATCTTTCCTTTTATAGCTTTCTACAAAAGATCAAGAAAAGATTTGATATCTTTCTTTATTTGTAAATTGAAAGGAAGATTTTAATTTTGATAAAACTTTCCCTTTTTGTAACCTTGTTCATGATTTAAAATGAGAGTTTAAAATTAAATATTTTCTTTTATAAGTTTCTAAAAAAGATTAAGAAAAGATTTGATATCTTTTCTTATTTGTAGATTGTAAGGATATTTAAATTTTAAAGATAACTTTCCTTTTTGGAAATCATCTTTAAAAGAAAGATTTTAATTTATAAAATTTCCTTTTATAACCAATCATGAAGAGACAAATTATTAGAGAAATTTTTATTTTAAAATTTCTGGAAACAAATTAGGAAGTTTTAATTCTTGTTAAAACTTTCCTTGTTTGGGATTATGAGGTGGCCGGCCATATGTTTTAAGAAAAGGAATTTGGTTTTAATTAATTAAATTTTCCTTTTTATGGCAAAGGAATTAAGGAAGTTTTTATTTAAATTTCCTTATTTGCCAAGACCAAGGATTATAAAAGAGGGGGTAGAGGTGTCTTCATGGGTAATACTCTATTCTATTTTTCCTCCCTCTCTTCCTTGATGGTGTGGCCAGCCCTTCTAGTTCTCTCTTCTCCTTTTTCTTTCTTCTCCTTGGCCGAAATTCTTCATCCTTTGGAGCTTGGAAGGTGGTCGCATATTGCTTGGAGAAGAAGGAGAGAAAGGAGACTTTGTTTCTTGCATCCCTTAGAGCTTGGTGGTGGTGGCCGAACCTCTACATCCTTGGAGGAGTCTTGGTGGCCGAAGCATGGTGAGGAAGAAGAGGAGCTTGGTGGTTCTTGTCTCAGAATATCGTTGCCCACATAACGTCCAAGATTAGAAGAGGAATATGGTAGAAGATCAAGAGGTTATTTGCTTACAAAGGAATGTATAACTAGTAATTGTTTTCCGCATTATACTAGATTTTTCTTTGTATGAATTCCAAACACAAGAGGCATATGATTCTAGAGTTTCGAATTCGTGATTCAAGTTTGTATTTTTTTTTTATTTTTTGAATTTGTGATTCGATTGTTCTTTTTTGTTAAACCTAGAGTTATATAAGGAAATTAAATATTAGCTTTCCTTAAAAGGCTTTGTCTAGGCGGTGGTGGATGATCCGATACCCAAGAAGGACTAGTGCCTCGCCATGCAATCCTGGAAGCCAATTTTGAAAATTAATATTTAATTAAATTTATAACATAGGTGGATATGGATCAATAATGTTAAGCATCGTTTGCGATCCAAATCTAATCATTAAGAATAGATAAGTTAAATTTGAAATCAATAATGTTAAGTTCCGTTTGTGATTCCTAATTTAATTTCTAAAGAACACAATAAGTTGTTTAGGAAAGGTTCAACACTTGTACAAAATTTTTGTACAGTGGAACCGGTATGATCTTCCTAGGACCAACCAACAGATAGACCTTATCTAAGCTATGACTCAGGGGGAGCAACTAGAAAGATAATCCAACCAACATGATTAACCGAACCTATACACTTAGGATTAGATTTTTTTTTTTTTTTTGCTTAGAATGGTTAGATAAAAAAGATTTACCAAACCCTACAATATAACATCGGAATGGATTGGGATGATAGTACGTCAAGGAAGCTTTGTCGAAGGCATGTCTAGGTTGAATCTTGTGTATTCTATCTGGTGCACTAGACTTAGTGGACCTGACCGAAGCTACCCCAGTCAAACATGAGCTAGTTAGACCAAAACTTAGTATTAAGTTTTTTGGACAGAACTATTTTGGAAAGTATTCAGCAAGTGATCCACCGTTGATACACAAGAAGGTCATATGCCTTGCCACTGAACTGAAAACTTATCCTTAGGAAACCTAGTTGATTAACCCAAAGCTAAGTTTGAATCTAATATGAGTTTAATAACCTTTTTCAAATTTAACTAAAAACTTAATTAAAATTATTTTAAAACTTTAATTTAAATATTAAACCTAATTATGAAAACCAAATTTAATTTAAATGTAAAATAAAATGTAAAAGCATTACTTAAAATCTAAAATTAATTACAACTTTAAATTAATCAAAATTTAATTCAAACTTCAAATTAATAAAACTAAAAATAAATTAAAATAAACTTAATTCAAACTAAACTTAAACTTAAATTAACTCAAGTGTACTTTAAAAAGCAAACTAAAACAACTTTAAAATAAAACTAAATTAATTAACCCTAATCAATAACTAATTTACCTTAATAGACATAATTAATCTTTAATGAATATAATCAATAAATAAATTAATATTAAATCAATAATTAATAACTTTAACTTAATTAAATTAATCATTAACTTTACAATTTAACTCAATACACTTAATTATTTCTTAATGAATTTCAACTTGAAATCTTAACTTTAATCAACAAATAAAGTACTTTAGCCTTAAACAAAATTAAAATTTCAAAGTTAATTAAAACTAATTCTAAAATCTTTACCTAATTAATTCCTAAGAAACTAATTAAATTAATAATAATTCATAATCAATTAATCCATAACTATTAATTATGAAACTTATAATCAACCTTAATTGAAATAAGCAATAATTAATCTAACAATTTTAAATCAAATTTTTTGTAACGACCACCCTTCTTACTACTACTACTCTCTAAGGATGATTGTTACTTATCTACTAACTCTACTTAACCGGTGTGATTAAAAACCACATGGAAACCCTACCGAAAAATTTCGGCAGAATCTCCCCTGTACCGGTGACCATAATCATTAATACATGACATAATATACACAGCCACAAGCGACTGGAACACATATCAATCAACCACGCAATTTATATATCAAAAAGAAGCACAATACCAAGGAAAAATCAATTCTAACAAATACACGACAAAACAAACCAAATAATAACATGCACAAGTTCTAAATACATTAAACACTTAAACTAAAACATTCTAAATAAATTCTGGTTCAATCTCTTAGTCTACTCCATAGTCCAAACATCACACACCATCCGTGCCACCTTGTCGCCTTCCTTGCTATATCTTTTCCTTTCCTATATCTGCAGTAAGAGGAAGTGTAGTCTATAAGCAAAATTTACTTAGTAAGCGCTATCTAACTCACAAAATCACGAATGTGCATGTATACGAAAAGAACTAGAAACTGTATGCTCTAAAAAGAAATAAAGCATAAACATAACTGCTGATGTCAAACTAATAGCAAAGAAAAGCTAAGGAATCTACTCATGTAATTCTAATAGTTAATCATGCTGCTCATCTAATAGGTAAACATGAAAACTACTCATCTACTAGATAAACATGGTAGAATAAAGAACTAAACTTACTGATTTTTAGAACTATATGAATCTTATTTCATTTGTTCTAAACTTAATCTTTAATACTTTATGTTTATGTAAAACTCGTTTTACTTGTCCAAAAACATATACTTATAATACTTCAAAATAATAATCAACTTCTTCTTGGGCCCAGGCATAGTACCATCTTATGCGCGTTCCCTAATAGGTTGGGGTAGCGAGCCACCAATCCTAAAAGAGCAGACCTCGGTCTACCAGGGCCAAGAATATATATGGAACAAATGGTATTTAAAGAATAGTTGGTAACAGAAAATAATTAAAAGAGGGAAAAAGGGTGTTCGGTAGGATTCGAACCCGTGACTCCAATCACAAGCCAAGACGTGGCTAACCAAGTGTGCTGCGGATGTTTCGTAAACAAATTTACAATGACTAGGTCTTAAACCATAACAGAAATGCTAGACTATAAGAGAGATAAGTTGATATTGGTTTTTTCACCGAAGCCTAATTCCTCTCTTCCTCCTCTCGCGTGCGCAGCGATTCTGCCCGAGCGAAACCGAAGCCAAGATTAGGGTTGTCTCCGACGTCGGCTTGAGGTGTTCTTCAAGGGGTCCTCTCCACCATCACGACCTCTTCGTTGAGGGGAGCTCGGGAGCACGAGGGAGAGCCGGAACCGTGAGCCATCCGAAGCCCTAGCAGTTTCTTCGGGAGTGAGTCCAAGAACGCAAGTAAGTCGCTTACTCACCTGCAGTAGGATAGCTTCGGATTTCTATTTCTTTTGTGTTCCGAACTTGTTCTGTGAAGAAGGTTAGATTAGGGTTGCTGCCGTGACCTTCAAAGGAAGAATAGATTGTGTTCTTATCTAAATCCTTTGTGTCCTTAAGTTATCTAAAATAGTTTAAGGATTCATGTTTCCTTCAGTCTTTAGTTTTCTGTCGAGAATATCAGAGAAGAGAAACGGATTATATTGTTTCGAATTATAGATTTGGTCCGGTTGTGATTCCTCTTACCAGATGTCTAGTTGCCCATAATGATATAATTTTGGTTGCCTTATATAAATTTAAGCTGTGAACAAGTTTTATATGGGTTTTGTTTTAAAATTCCAGCAAGCCTTGTGGACCTTGCTGTGCAGGTCTAGATCTGTACTAGAGGGGCACGAGCAGCCTTGCTTTTGTTTCAGATTGTGTTGTGCCGAATTCATATTTGCTAGGGATTTTGATCTCTTTCTTTGCTTCTGGAGTGATGTGCAGAATTGGGTTTTTGCTAGAGGGTTAAGTGTAGTTCTGAGAATTGATTCCTCCTTTGTGCTTCTGTGGTAGCATGCTCAAAGATTGAATAAGTTCGTGCATAGGTTTTATTTTAAAAACAAACCAGCAAGCATAACTTAGTATTGTGCAATGAAAAGGATAAAAACAGCTTCTCTTGAAGTGTTATGTGGAGTTTGGTTGTGCTAGGAAAGGGGCACGAGCAGTTCCTTTTGGGGCTTGCTGTGCAATTCGGATATTGTTGCTGCTAGGCAATGAACCTGTGATGGTGTAGATTTTTGAGCATGTGGTTTAGGTTCTGATTTTCCAGCAAATTCTGTGTTGATTTCCTCTGCTGCTTTAGCTTGGTTATTAATTCCTTTGCTGTCGTATATTTGCATTCTTGAATATAAGGCATGTGAGTTAGATTCTTTAGTTTTATGATTTAGCATGTTGTTGGACTTTCCTATTTGTTATTAGTTAAGCATGTGTAGTTTCTTTATTACTAGAAGAGCATGAGCAGTGTTGAATTGTAATGTTTCTCCTTGCTATTAGAATAACATGAACAGACTTAGGTTTGGTTTATCTTGAAGCTTGCTGTCAAAAAACCAGATTTAGTTGTTTAGATTTAGAAATGAGAGCATGAAACATCCTAGTATTTGATTTTCTTCTTTGCTGCCATGTGTAGGAATAGGCCTTTTAATGAGCATGCAGTAGAGTGGTTTTGTGCTGTTAGCATTTCCATTGCTTAGTTTTGATACAGATCCTTCCTTATTAGTTTTATGCATGTAGATTTCAAGTTTATGTAGCTCCAATGAGTAGGAACAGCTATGTCAGTTCACGTTGCAGTTTTGGGTTTCCTGTGCATTATAACAAATCTGAACAGCTTCCATTTTAGCATGCTTAAAGATTTCAGAATTGTTTCCTTTGTTTTAAATCTGTTGTAGCATGTTTGAAGAAGTTAGATATGCTTTCTTTTGATTTGTCTCTGATATAGCATGCTTATAGAAGTCAGATTTTCTTTCCTTTGATTTGATTTTGTTGTAGCATGCCTATATTCTTTTTAAGAGTTTAAGAAAAATATAAGAAAGATAAAGAAAAGAAAGAAAAAGGCCAAGGCCTTAAGTAGATCCCAAAGTCAAGACTTTAGGGATTTTGGCACACCAGGTGCTAAAGAAAATGCCGAGGCATTATATATTAGAAGTATTAAAAGATAACAAGTATTTTACTTTTATCAGCGGCACTGTACTGGACTCTCTGTCCTTGGGCTGGGCTCCCATAGTCGTCCCTAGGTTTAGATAACCTAGTAGTAACGGCTCGACCGACGGTCGACGGTCGACGACCATAGGGTCGCCAAATGGGTCGCCAAATGGGTCGGGTCATTACAAAAGTAAAAGCACAGTTGCCGGGCCCAAGAAGAAGTTGATTATTATTTTGAAGTATTATAAGTATAAGTTTTGAACAAGTAAAGCAAGTTTTACATAAGTATAAAGTATTTAAAGAATAAGTCTTTAAACAAGTGAAATAAGATTCAGAAGGTGTTTAGAATTCAGTAAGCTTAGTTATTTATGCTAGCATGATTGTATAGATTTACTTTACATGTTTAGCCTTTCAGTATGTTTCTTTCACTAGTAGATGAGCATGAGTAGATTTCCTTTTGAGCATTCAGTTTTAGATTTCAGTATATCCTCATGCATATCGAGATTTTGTGAGTTAGATAGCGCTTACTAAGCAAATTTTGCTTATAGACTACAGTTCCTCTTACTACAGATACAGGAAAGGAAAAGATATAGAAAGGAAGGCGACAAGGAGGTGTTCGAAGGATGTGTGATGCCAGGACTATGGAAGCCTTGGGACTAGGAAAGAAGTTTTAGTTTAGTTTTTATTGTCTTTTGCTATGTTAGGAGTATTTGAGATAGTATTTGTTATTTTGATATGATTAGGACGTAGTAGAAGAATTGTAATCTTGTGTGATGATTTCTTGTGTTGTTTTCTTTATTTTGGATTTATTATACTGTGTGGTTGATTGATATGTGTTCCAGCCGCTTGTGGCTGAGTATATATTGCATGTATTGTTGAATAAGGTCACCGGTACAGGGGAGACTCTGTCGAAATTTTTCGGTAGGGTTTCCATGTGATTTTTAATCATACCGGTTAAGTAGAGTTAGTAGTTAAGTAACGGTCATCCTTAGAGAGTAGTAGTAGTAAGAAGGGTGGTTGTTACATTTTTAATCCTTAATTTATTAAAAATAAATAATCATACTCAATTAAAACAAACTTTTAAATTAAGTTTAAATCAATCATTAATCTAACAATCAACCTATAACCATAACTATTAAAACAATTCTTAACCCAATTAACTTAATTAATCCTTAATTAGCTAATTATCTTTAACAAATAACTTAAAAATTTCTAAACCAAACATTAATTTATAAATTCAAATAATGTTACCATTAATTAATCTTAATAATTCATGTTAACCCAAAAATTAACTTAACATAATCAAAGTTCAACTAATATTCAATTTAAATTTCAACAAATTCACAATCTATAAAGTCATCTCACACAATTATAGGATTAACCTACTTGAAAATTTAGAATGGGTGAGATGCTAAGAAAATTTAAATTTAATTTTTTTAAAAAAAAATATTTTGAATACCTATAAATCTATTTTCTTAAGAAATATTTTTCAAATTTTGATTTATAATTGATTTGGTGTATTATATATATAAATTATTCACCATCTAAAGTCTTTAGATCATTAAGTCAACCATGACCCTTAGACACACATAGAAAAGTCTTCCTAGTGGGTAACAAGGATATCTAATAAGAGTGTCTGGTTAAGGGGGAGAGACTATACTGAAAGACATATTGTTCAAATTGAAATATTTTTGAAAATATATCTTCAAAGAGGTTTTGAAAAGTTTTGAGTTTAAGTATTATCTTTTTAAAACACTTTCTTCAAAATCATCATGATATGAAAAACTCCTTGAAAAGTATGGACGATAAAAATCACTTTGCACATCTTTTTAAACTTACTTGAAAAATTATTTTGAAAGCAACTTAGTTCTGCAAAAATAATCTTAAGTCTTAAACATTTTTAAAAGTAGCTTGAAAATATTTTTGAAAAATTGCTTACAAAAATAATTCAAAATACTATCTTTTAAACATATCTCAAGTATTATCTTTTCAAAATCATATTCGTCAAACTCATACATTTTGAAAAATCATAGTTTAAAAAATACTTTGAAAATTTCTTTAAAACTTTATGTTTCATACTTTGAAAAACTCTTTGCAAATCTTTTTGAAAATTATTTTTATGAAACTCTTATTCCTTGACAAATATTTTTAATATGTTGAAAGCATTCGTATCTTGTTTTGCAAAAATTATTTTAAGCCTTGGAATATCTTAGTAAAATCCTTGAAAATATTTTTAAAATTAGCCTTGAAATATTTTATCCTTATTTTGAAAATGATATTGGAAACTCCTTCAAAAGAATTTTTGACACTAAGAATCAATAATTTTCAAAACATATTTGATGCATGAAAACCCAATTACATCTTATTATTATCTTTCAAAAGAGTAAGGGAATACCTTAGGGAATATCTTGAGAATGTTTCAGGTTTTACATCATTGTTGGTGCAAAACTTAGGGATACCTTAGAAATCAATGATATTTATGAAGGATTCTTTTTGATGAGTGGCAAAAGGGGGAGAAGAAGGGTTTAAGTTAGAAATCTAAATCTTTTGACCTAACTTAAACATATTTGTAAAACATTAAAAAGGGGGAGATTCTTGGTATAATCGACCTCCAAGGTTTTAATATCAGACAAATATGTTTAAGTATGTAAAGCATGGAACTTGATCTAGGGAAGTCCTAGTTGTAGGCTTGGCAAGGCAAGTCTTAGTTGCAGGCTAGGCAAGGGAAATCTCGGTAGATCGTGGTGTTGGCTGGTCCTAGGAAGATCGTACTCGTTCCACTGTACAAAAATTTTATACAAGTGTCGAACCTTTCCTAACAACCTATTATGTTCTTTAGAAATTAAATTAGGAATTGCAAACAGAACTTAACATTATTGATTCCAAATTTAACTTATCTATTCTTAATGGGTTAGACTTGGATCGCAAACGATGCTTAACATTATAGATCCAAATCCACCTACGTTATAAATTCAATTAAACATTATTTTCAGAAATCAGCTTCCAGATTAAACATGGTGAGACACTAGGCCTTCTTGGATATGGGAGCAACCACCACTTCCTAGACAATGCCTTTTAATGAAATCTAATATTTAATTTCCTTATATAACTCTAGGTTTAACCAAAAAGAACAATCGAATAAAAAATTCAAAAAATAAAAAAAACACAAACTCGAATCACAAATTTGAAACCTAGAATTATATGCCTCTTGTGTTTGGAATTCATACAAAGAAAAACTAGTATGATGCGGAAAATAATTACTAGTTATACCTTTCTTTGTAAAGCAATAACCTCTTGATCTTCTACCGTATTCCCCTTCTTATCTCAGACGTTGTGTGGACAACGATCTACCGAGATGAGAACCACCCAAGCTCTTCTTTCTTCTTCACCAAGTTCCGACCACCAAAACTCCTCCAAGGATGTAGAGGTTCGACCACCGCCACCAAGCTCCAAGGGATGCAAGAAACACCTTCCTCTTCTTCTTCTCCAAGTAGGATCCAACCACCACAAGAGTCTCCTTGAGGGTGATGAGGTTCGGCCACCAAAAGGAAGAGAAGAAGAGAAGAGGATGACCGACCACACCAAGGAAGAAAAGAGAGAAAAATAGAATATAATTGTTAGCCATGAAGGCACCCCTGCCCCCTCTTTTATAATCCTTGGTCTTGGCAAATAAGAAAAAATTAAATAAAACCTTCCTTATTATCTTTGCCATGAAAATGAAAATTTAATTGATTAAAATCAAATATCCTTTTCTTAAATATCATGGCCGACCACCTCATTGCTCCAAGCAAGGAAAGTTTTAACACAAAATTAAAACTTCCTAATTTGTTTCCGGAAATTTTAAAATAAAAATTTTTCTAATAAGTTTTACCTTCATGGTTGGTTATAAAAGGAATTTTATAAATTAAAATATCTTTATTAAAACATGTGGATGATTTCCAAAAAGGAAAGTTATCTTTTAAAATTAAAATCTTCCTCTTAATCTACAAATAAGGAAAGATATAAAATCTTTTCTTAATCTTTTGTAGAAACTTATAAAAGGAAATATATATAATTTTAAAACTCTCTTTTTAAAACATGAACATGGTTACAAAAATTGAAAGTTCTATCAAAAATTAAAATCTTCCTTTTAACTACAAATAAGGAAATATATCAAATCTTTCACTTAATCTTTTGTAGAAAACTATAAAAGGAAAGAATTAAATTGTAAACTTTCTCTTTTAAAACCATGATATCCACATAAGAAAAGATTTTAAAAAATTAAAATCCTTTTAATATGATGTGGTCGGCCACACCAATCTTGAGTTCAAGCTAGGGCTGGCCACACCACTTAACTCATCCTCTTTACTTGGCCGGCCCAAGCTTGAGTTCCAAGCTTGCTTGGCCTGCCCCCTTTAGGATGAGTATAAAGGTGGGTAATAAGTGGGTATGTGGTGGGTATAAATCTCTATATACAAGAGACTACGATAGGGACTGAGAGGAGGAATTGGTTTTGGTCTCCCGATGAAATTAAGCTTCCCGTGTTCGCCCCGAACACCCAACTTAATTTCATCAATAATAATCTATACCACTAAAGAATTATTATTGAACTACCGCACCAATCCCAAATTATATTTTGGGCTCCTTATTATGAGTGTGTTAGTCTCCCCGTGTTTAAGATGTCGGATGTCCACTAATTAATTGAGTTATTGACAACTCATTTTAATTAATATCTTAGTCCAAGAGTAGTACCACTCAACCTTATCGTCATGTCGGACTAAGTCCACCTGTAGGGTTTAACATGACAATCCTTATGATCTCCTCTTGGGGACATTATCAACCTAGATTACTAGGACACAATTTCCTTCTATAATCAACAACACACACTATAAGTAATATCATTTCCCAACTTATCGACCCTATTGATTTTTCGAGCTAAATCTCACCCTTTGATAAGTCAAAGAAATAAATACTAAATATATGTGCTTGTTATTATATTAGGATTAAGAGCACACACTTCCATGATAACTAAGGTCTTGTTCTTTTATTAAGTCAGTATAAAAAGAACTTACCTTAAAATGTCCTTTCCTGCTTAATTTACTTAGAGTGTACTAGTGTAATTTATTAGCCAAGATAAACTAATACCTAATTATACTACAACTATTCCAATGGTTTGTTCCTTTCCATCTTAGTTGCGAGCTAGTGTTTATAATTTATAAAGAACCGATAACATGATCTTCTGTGTGTGACACCACACATCATGTTATCTACAATATAAATTAATTGAACAACTACACTTGGTATAAATGTAGATATTTTGACCAATGTGATTCTTTATTTTAAAACAAATATTTACAAAAGCTAAGCTTTTAATATACACTCTAACAATCTCCCACTTATACTAAAAGACTAAGCTGCCATATCTGCTGCCATACATCTGATTCCCATCCCCTCCACATGTCGGTCAAAAGCTTTCGCCGGAAGGGCCTAAGTGAAAGGATCTGCCAGGTTATCTGCTGATGCTATCTTGGTGACGACAATTTATCCTCGCTTTATGATGCCTCGTATCAGGTGGTACTTGCGCTCTATATGTTTACTTGCCTTATGGGCTCATGGTTCCTTCGAGTTTGCAACTGCACCACTATTATCACAATAAATTGTGATGATTTTGGGCAAACCAGAAATCACATCTAAGTCCATTAGGAAGTTCCTAAGTCATACGCTTCTTTGGATGCCTCAGAGACTGCCACATACTCAACTTCCATGGTTGAGTCTGAAACGTATTTCTGCTTAACACTCCTCCATGCAATGGCTTCACCTCCTAAAGTAAACATATAGCCTAACGTAGACTTACTATTGTCCCTATCTGATTAGAAATCTGAATCTGTGTAGCCCACAGGGAGAAAATTACTATTGTCCTCCATCTCCTTTGATGTCTTTGGAGACATCTCTTTAGATAAAGCTACTCCATGCCTAAAAGGTAAGAAACCTTTCTTGGAGTTTTGCATACTAAAACGAGCAAGGATTGCTTCTATATATGAAGCTTGAGATAGACACAACATCCTTTTCTTGCGATCCCTTATGACTTTGATCCCAAGAATGTGTGCACATTCTCCTAAGTCCTTCATATCAAATTGTTTGGACAACCATACCCTTACGTCCGATAACACTTTGACATTGTTGCCAATTAACAAAATGTCATCTACGTATAGTACAAGAAATACCACTACGTTTTCGTTTCACTTCTTGTATACATAAGACTCATCCGGACACTGGATAAATCCATATGACTGGATTACTTCATTAAATTGGATGTTTCAAGATCTTGAAGCTTGCTTCAGTCCATAAATGAACCGATTGAGCTTGCACACTAGATGCTCTTTGCCTTTTTCTATGAACCCCTCTGGTTGCTTCATATGGATATTTTCTTCAAGACTTCCGTTAAGGAGAGCTGTTTTGACATCCATTTGCCAAACCTCACAATCCATATGAGCGACAATAGATAAGAGTATCCGGATAGACTTAAGCATGGCTACCGGTGAAAAAGTTTCCTCATAATTAATTCCCTCTTTCTGAGTGTACCCTTTCACAACAAGCCTTGCTTTGAAGGTTTCTACCTTCTCGTCTGTCCCTCTTTTCCTTTTGTAGATCCACTTGCACCCAACGGCTTTTATACCATTTGGTGGTTCTACAAGCTCTCAGACTTTATTAGAATACATAGATTCTATTTCAGAATTCATCGCCTTTTGTCAAGATACCGCATCTTTATCTTGGAGTGCTTCGTCATATGTCCGGGGATCAGGTTCATGTTTACTAGGGATCAAGTCCGAAGACTCTCCTAAAAGCATGAATCTCTCAGGTTGCCTCACAACCCTCCCACTACAACGAGGTACTGTCTCTAACTATGCGTCATTTGTAACACGTGTTGCAGTTTCTTGTGGTACTTCATCTTGTACTGGTGGTATATTAAAGTAGACGTGTCCTCTCTAATTTCTTCTAGAACAATTTCACTCATAGGCTTATCGTTCATTACATAATCTTCTTCTAAAAATTGAGCATTGGTGCTAACAATGATCTTCTGATTTTTAGGATTATAAAACAAACCACCTTTCGTTCCCTTAGGATATCCCACAAACAGACAAACTTTTGTACGTAATTCCAACTTGTCAGTATCTCCTTTCAACACATGTGCTGGACTACCCCATATTTGGATATGACTCAAACTAGGCTTACGACCCTTCCATAATTCCATGGGAGTAGAAGGAACTGTTTAAGAAGGTACCATATTCAGAATGTGCACTGTTGTTTCCAAAGTATATCCCCAAAACGAATTTGGTAATTCTGAATAGCTCATCATCGATCTAACCATTTCCATAAGAGTCCTATTCCTTCTTTCTGTCACACCATTCTGTTGGGGTGTACCAGGTGCAAACAATTGGGATTGGATCCCAGCTTCAGAAAAGTAATCCCTAAACTCTCCAAAGAGGTATTCGCCACAACGGTCAGATCGTAGTGTATTAATACTTTTACCAAGACGCTTCTCCACATCAGCCCTATATTCTTTGAACTTATCAAAGCATTCAGACTTGCGGCGCATCAAGTAAATGTATCCGTATCTTGATTAATCGTCTATGAAAGAGACAAAATATTCATAACCACCTCTTGCCTGGATAGACATAGGGCCACACAAATCAGAATGAACCAGTTCTAACACATCTTTAGCACTATACCCCTTGGCCTTAAAAGGTCTCTTGGTCATTTTACCTTCCAAGCAGGATTCACATGTTGGAAAATTTTCTAACACTAATGAACCCAAGAGTCCATCGGCTATAAGCCTTTGAATCCTACTTAAGTTAATATGACCAAACCTTAGATGCCAAAGATATATTTAGTTCATCTCTGAAGGTTCCTTTCTCTTATTTGAATTAGAAGATGTGTTATTAATTTTCATTTGTTGCTTTATAGGAGAAATTGGATATAAAGTATATAAATTGCCAACCAATGCACCAGAACAGATAATAACTCTATTTCTCTTTATAACCACATTATTATTCAAAGAAACAGAATATCCATCCAAATACAGTTTAGAAATTGAAATTAAATTCTTTCTGAAACTGGGTACATAAAGACAATTTCTTAAAACCAAACTTCTATTTCTATCAAAAGATAAGTAGACATCTCCCACTACAACAGCTGCCACCTTTGTAGCATTGCCCATGTAGACTGTTATTTCTCCTTCAAATAGTCGTCGGGTTTCCTGGAATCTCTACAAAGAGTTGCAGACATCATTAGTGGCTCCCATATCTATACACCAGGTACTGGTAGATAACACCGCTAAACATATTTCAACTACTAGAGAATGAGATATACCTTTATTGTTCTCTTTCCTATGAGAATAGTCCGCCTTCTAATGTCCTGACTGCTTGCAGATGTGGCACTTGCCCTTCGGCTTCTTCATTCTTGCTTTTGGTCTTGTACCTAGAGGTTTATTCACCTTCTTTGCTGAGACAGTCTATTTCTTCTTCTTCTTGTCTTTCGACTTAGAAGTAGAACCATTTTTAGCATAGTGAATCTGAGAACTGTGACAAAATATACTTTCTGCTGCCTGTAGTTTTGTCAGAAGTTCCGTCGACGTATACTCCCTTTTGTTCATGTTATAGTTCAGGCGGAATTGCTCAAAACTTCTGGGCAGCGTTTGGAGAATAATATCGACCTGAGTTTCCCCATCAATTTCTCCTCCAAGGATCTGTATTTCGTTCAGATAAGCCATCATTTTGAGGATGTGATCCCTTACGGCTGTCCCCTCCGACATGGTGGCTGTCATTAACTTTCTCATTGCCTCTTTCCTAGTAGTCCGACTCTGGTGTCCGAAGAGTTCTTTGAGATTGTTCATTATATCATAAGCCATTGGTAAGTCCTGATGCTGATATTGTAATACATTTGACACCGAAGCCAAAATATAACACCGCGCCATCTCATTTGCCTCTACCCGTTTCTTATGATACTCAATCTCCTCTACACTAGAATCACTATTAGGTGCATCAGGGTAGACCTCTGTCAGTATAAACTTATAGCTTTCAGCAGTTAGGACAATATCCAGGTTTCTTTTCCAATCTATGTAGTTTGGACCAGTAAGTTTGTTCTCTTTCAGTATAATGGCCAGTGGGTTGAAAGACATTCTAAGAATCACAAAAAAACTTTGGTCAAGACTCTAAATTTAAAATAATATTGATTCCTCAAACAATACTATTTAAATTTACCAACACCTCTAAACACCGAGAATATTGCATGCCATATTAGTGTGGACGTATACAAATTCAACATTTGTAAGGGGAGGTTTTACCCATTAATTTTATTATCTTGTCATCCTAACTTTATGATAAATAAAATTAATAGTTGGTTTTCCTTTGGTCACACAAAACAATAGCAGTGACTCTGTTGGGGAGGATACTATTGAATGCGTCTAAGTATATACCATTACTTGATACTTAGTCCATTAAATAGGATTGTGCCCCTTCAGTTGGAGAAGATCACACGCTCCTAAATAATTTTCTATAACCATCCATAAAGAAAGTATGATCTAGTGATCCGCAACAAACTCATCCGTTATGGAGGGAGGCACTTAGAGCCAACACGCAAGCTTGTTGCATCACTTACAAACCAGTAATAGAGACTGTGGAATTTATTTAAAAATCCCTCTCCCACTTAGTTATTTAAGGTGAGGAATTTTAACCTATGCTAGCATACATCACATGTACACACACACATCACAGTAAATAAAAGTAATAATTATGGAAATTAATTTTTCAACTATTATGGCCTTTTCCATCACTGTCCTTCGCGTGCTGCCAGCCCTAGGGTTCATGTCGTCGGGTCCATCGAGCTTCCTTTTCCGCTGCGCCTCTAGTCCTTCAATAGCACCACGCCTCGCAAGGATACGATCCGCGAAAGAAAATAAAATTTTACATACATCGATCCTATATTCCACAAGGGAATGTACATCAAGTCTAGATCGAACATAAATGTAAAATCCTAGGGCTAATATAGCTCCTGCTATATTAATTAAATACAATCATGCACACACAATAAAATACCCTTGACATGTCCAAGGGTCCAATCACACACAATAACCATAAGCCATAATAGTTGGAGCCTGCAACCATAGAGTTAGCACATCCTACTATTATCCTACCTAAATTATGTATGACATGTGCATAATTAAACTAAAAACCAAACACACAGAGGCAAACCCTAGCTCCGATACGAATTGTTGGTTGGTCCTAGGAAGATCGTACTGGTTCCACTATATAAAAATTCTGTACAAGTGTTGAACCTTTCCTAACAACCTATTGTGTTCTTTAGAAATTAAATTAGGAATCACAAACGGAACTTAACATAATTGATTCCAAATTTAACTTATCTGTTCTTAATGATTTAGACTTGGATCGCAAATGATGCTTAACATTATTGATCCAAATCCACCTGCGTTATAAATTCAATTAAATATTAATTTCAGAAATCAGCTTCCAAGTTAAACATGGCGAGGCACTAGGCCTTCTTGAATATAGGAGCAACCACCACTTCCTAGACAAAGCCTTTTAATGAAATCTAATATTTAATTTCCTTATATAACTCTACGTTTAACCAAAAAGAACAATCGAATCACAAATTCAAAAAATAAAAAAAAAACACAAACTCGAATCACAAATTCGAAACCTAGAATTATATGCCTCTTGTGTTTGGAATTCATACAAAGAAAAACTAGTATGATGCGGAAAATAATTACTAATTATACCTTTCGTTATAAGCAATAACCTCTTAATCTTCTACCGTATTCCTCTTCTTATCTCGGACGTTGTGTGGGCAATGATTTACTGAGATGATACCTCTTGTTTCTAGAAAAATGATGTAAGAAAATCTTCATGAAAGCATTAAACCTCCGAATAGAATTCTCAGACAATCTCTTAAACCAGCGTTGAGCAGCTCCTCCGAGTGTTGTGTTAGTTAAAGCCCTAGAGCCAATCATTTGATGATTGTATTATGGACTTGTTGTATCATATTCTTATATAAATAAAGGCATTTGTTTTTGGTTTATTATACTTACTAGTATTGGTGCCAAATAAACTAAATATAATAGCGTCCTTGAGTAGAAGGTTCTTACCTATATCAATCGATTAGTTGAATCAATAGTGAGATGATATAGGGAACACTACTCTTAATCATTCCTAGTCGAGTATTAACATTCAGGGACAATGTTAATACAATAAGACTAGCATGTAGGTCAACTCGATGACTTGATCTCACAAGTCATTGATATAGAGATATCAAGTTAACACATGGGTATGCATTAGAGAATGTATACTGAATGACCTGCCATGAGAAAGTATCATGGATCGTTATATGAGTGTCATATATTTTCTCATGTGGCTATTAGTATGACTACTAGTCCTTGGACCTGAAGTCACCATGGTTCCTTACATAAGGAGTTATGTATTTTGGATTCGACAAACGTCACCCATAACTGGGTGGACTATAAAGGCGATTACTGGGTATGTAACGAATTATGCAGAGGGATGTGAGTGATGTAGATGGGATCTATCCCTCCCATATGACGGGAGTGACATCAATATTCTTGATAGAGTGAGACCACGAAGTGCATGGCCATGCCCAAATGAGTTAATATGATATATTGAGCTCATTTATTTTAGTGAGTCTACTTGGAGATGAAGATTTAGATTGGTCAGAGGATGACACGGTCTATGCCTCACATTGATCAATCTAGATGTCTAGGATAGAAGGACACTTGTCATATATTGTGAGGAGTCACAATTAGTAGTCACAAGGTGATGTTGGATCTCAACATTCTTGTAACTTGGGTAGTAATGATGTGTTGCTAGATACTGCTCATTACTTATGCTCCTAAATGGGTTTAGGGGCATTGCCAACGTTACAAGAACCTATAGGGTCACACACAAAGGACAAGTAGATGGAGATTAGGTTCATATGATGAACCAAGAGGATTAGATTCATGTGATGAATCAAATTAGATTAAGAGTAATCCTAATTGGGCTAATTGAGTTGGACTCAAGTTGATTCATGTGTTCAATGAGTCTAATTTAGATTATGACTCATTGAATCAATTTAATTAAATGAATTAGATTCATTATATTAAATTGGCTTGAATTAAATGGTTGGATTAGATCAACCATGAGAGAGATTAAGTCAAGTTTGACTTGACTTGAGAGGAAGAGGAAGAGTCAAGTTTGACTTGACTTTATGCCACATCATTTGTGACTTGGCATTAAGTGGCTTGTTGGTTAGTCCTAAGAAAATCGTACCGGTTCCACTGTAAAAAAAATTTTGTACAAGTGTCGAACCTTTCCTTAAATAACCTATTGTGTTCTTTAGAAGTTAAATTAGGAATCGCAGACGGAACTTAATATCATTGATTCCAAATTTAACTTATCTGTTCTTAATGATTTAGATTTGAATCGCAAGCGGAACTTAATACTATTGATTCAAATTTAACTAAGTTATTAATTCCATAAATATTAATTTCCAAAATTGGCTTCCAGGAATGCATGGCGAGGGACATGGCCTTCTTGGATATGGGAGCAACCACCACCGCCTAGGCAAAACCTTTTAAGGAAAGCTAATATTTATTTCCTTAAATAACTCTAGGTTAACCAAAAAGAACAATCGAATCACAAATTCAAAAAAGAAGAAAACACAAACTCTAAAAAAAACTATTTCGAAAACTCTAGAATCATATGCCTCTTGTGTTTGGTATTTCCAGAAATAACTATACAAAGAAAACTAGTATGATGCGGAAAACAATTACTAGTTATACCTTTCATTGTAAGCAAAAATAACCTCTTGATCTTCTACCGTATTCCTCTTCTAATCTCGGACCTTGTGTGGGCAACGATCTTCCGAGACGAGAACCACCAAGCTCCTTCTTCTCCAAGCTAGATTCGGCCACCATAATTCTCCAAGAGAAGTAAAGGTCCGGCCACCACCACCAAGCTCCAAGGGATGCTTCCTTTCTCTCTTTCTTCGCCAAGCTAGAATCCGGCCACCTTCAAGCTCCATGAGATGATGAGGTTCGGCCAATGAAGAAGAAAGAAAAGGAAGAAGAGAAAACCAATATGGCCGGCCACCACCAAGGAAGAAAAGAGAGGAAGAAAAATAATAGAGTTCTACTCTTGAAGACACCTCTACCCCCTCTTTTATAATCCTTGATCTTGGCAAATAAAGAAATTTTAATAAAAACGTCCTTAATTCTTTTGCCATGAAAAGGAAAATTTATTTAATTAAAAACAATTTTCTCTTCTCAATTTACAATGGCCAGCCACTTTAAAAACAAAACAAGGAGAGTTTTAATTAATTAAAACTTCCTAATTTATCTCCGGAAATTTATAAAAAATTTCTCCAATAATTTTTCCCTTCATGGTGGTTTGTAAAAAGGAAATTTTATAAATTAAAATCTTTCTTTTAAACATGTGGATAAAAAGAAAGTTATCTCTAAAAATTAAAATCTCTTTTAATCTTCAAATAAGGAAAGATATCAACCTTTTCTTAATCTTTTGTAGAAACTTATAAAAGAGAATATTTAATTTTTAAACTCTCTTTTAAATCATGAACATGGTTAAAAAGGAAAGTTTTCTCAAAATTAAAATCTACCTTTCAATCTTCAAATAAGGAAAGATTTCAAATCTTTTCTTAATCTTTTGTAGAAAGCTATAAAAGGAAAGATTTAAATTTTAAACTCTCTTTTAAAACCATGATAACCACATAAGAAATAAAAATAAATTCCCTTTTAATATGGTTGGCCAATCAAGCTTGGGCTCCAAGCTATGGCCGGCCAATTAACTTGGCTCAACCTTTGGGTCTTGGCCGGCCCTAAGCTTGAGCTTCAAGCTTGGCTTGGCCGACCCCTTTTGGTTGGGTAAGAAGGTGGGTATGTGGTGGGTATAAATCTCTATATACAAGAGGGTATGATAGGGACCGAGAGGAGGAATTAGTTTTGGTCTCAGATGAAATTAAGCATCCCGTGTTCGCCCCGAACAAATATGTAACGACCCTCCTTCTACTGACTAAGCTGTAAGGCCAATCGTTACATTATGTTGTGCTAAACTATTCCCTGACCATCACTAAAACTAGATGCAGAAGCTGTGCTAATTAAAATTTTACTCAACTACTAACATTTCTTGGTTCTATACATACTAAGGTAGGTAAACTAACTATTCATGACATGTTTTACCTTCCCCATGGTCAAGGAACTGAACTTAGACATTTTCCCGCTGATATCAGACCTCCCAATCGATCCATTGATCGATTGGAACGTCGGATCGATCCAGTGATCAATCCAGCACGCTACTGTGCTCGGGCACTAATTTGGATCGATCGGCTGATCGATCCAGGCTGGTCAATCGATCCATTGATCGATCCCAGAGCTCTCTATTCGCGACGAAAATGGCTGGATCGATCAGCGGATCGATCCAGAAGCCTACTATTCGCGGAACAATTGTTGTTAGAGTGTTTCTTAGTCATTTTAGCACTTGTAATGTGATTGAGGCACGAAACAGTGCTGAAATCAGAGCTTAACTGAAAAATCAGAAACCCCAATCGACCAGCTGATCGATTAGAGCACTATTTCGTGCCTCAATCACATTACAAGTGCTAAAATGACTAAGAAACACTCTAACAACAACAGCTAACATTCTAACAACATAAATGAGGTGTTCTAAGAATAATAAAGTGCATGGCTAACTAATTCATAGCGATTAACATACTAAAGTGCAAAATGATAAAAACACTGAAAAGTTCTAATGTTTGAAACAAAGCTTGCTAAGGTTCCCCAAGATCTGTATTCCAAGTTCCTGCCCACACACATCTTCATCATTGCACTGACCTCCAGCCTCCGCTAGTCCATCTTCCCTTTACCTTTATCTGCAGTATAAGGAAAGTAGTATCTGTAAGCTTGAGAGCTTAGTAAGAAACCATCTACCTCACAAAAACATGCACGCGATGCTATTTATGCTTTGAAAACATGCTATTTGAAAAGAACATACTGAATATACTAAGCATGGCATGGCATACAATGTATAGAAGCAAAACTGATCATGGCAATAAAGCTAATAACAAACTATCATGTTGTATTAACAGAAAGCTACACTGATATAAAACTGAGCTAAGCTAATACTAATCTGATTGCTAAAGCTGAACTGAATTCACATAACTATTTTGTGATGTTTGAAAACTATATTCATAATAGATTAAAATACATAATCATGTTGTTGTTTGGGCCCGGCAACTGTACTTGTTGTGCGCGCATCCCTAACTAAACCCGGGGTTGTAAATTCCGAATCTAGTAGGGTTACTAGGTTAGCTGAACCTAGGGACGACTATGGGAGCCCAACCCAATGGATATCTAATCCAGTACAATGCCACTAAGAAAATAAAATACTGAACATAAGCTAATAACTCTTGTCTTGCTTTTACTAGGTTGTCTAAACCCAGAACTAGGTTATCTAAACCTAGAGGCGACTGTGGGAGCCCACCCATTGGACATCTAGTCCTGTAAAAGTGGAAGCAAGACTAAATAAGCTGTAAAAATGCTTCTATTGCATTTATCTAGGCTATCAAAATGCCTAAGATGGCATTTAACTAAGCTAAGCATTTAATCAAACGCTTGGTGTGCGCTAATTCACACCCTATTGCTAAAAATCTGCATACGACTAAAACAATGCATACAATCATACGAAAGCTACTTATACTGCAGGTGAGGGGTTTCTTACATCGTACGCTAGTTTCCTTACGGTTCTAGTCGCTAGGTTTCCGAAGAAGACGATCCTTTCGATAGTCTTCTTGCGCCAACACGTTCCTCTCGCGGAGGGGAACGTCCTTGTGCTGGAATCGCTGCCGGAAGGTGCTCTTAGGGCCCTAGGGAGAGAACCCTAGGGTTGGCGCCGAGAAGAAGAAGGAGAAGGAGAGGGGGCGGCGTGTAAGGGTTTGAGGGAGAGGAAAAGTTATGTTAAAATAACTTTTCACCTATTAATTCCCTATTTATATTAAGTGGTTAATTCCGCCCAAATCTAATATAAATTTAATTGTTTCCCTTTCCTTTCAGCACGGCCCTACTGGGTTCACTTGGTTACCATGGTTCACCATAAGTCATAGAACCCATAGGTCTCGGGTTCAATTCCCGCTTAGGCTATTTTCGTTTTCTATTTGTTTTTGCTACTTCCGCTACTCTAAAAATTCCATAAAAATATTCTAAAATTCCAGAAAAATCGTAGAATATTTCTAAAAATAATTTTGAGAATTTTCGGGCGTTACAACATAACTTAATTTCATCAATAATAATTCATTTCACTAAAGAACTATTATTGAACTACCGCATCAATCCCAAATTACATTTTGGGCTCCTTATTATGAGTGTGTTAGTCTCCCTGTGTTTATGATAATGAATGTCCACTAATTAAATGAGTTACTGACAATTCACTTAATTAATATCTTAGTTCAAGAGTAGTACCACTCAACCTTATCGTCATGTCGGACTAAGTCCACTTGTAGGGTTTAACATGACAATCCTTATGAGCTCCTCTTGGGGTCATTCTCAACCTAGATTAATAGGACACAGATTCTTTCTATAATCAACAACACATACTATAAGTGATATCATTTCCCAACTTATCGGGCTTATTGATTTATCGAACTAAATCTCACCCATTGGTAAATTAAAGAAATAAATATCAAATATATGTGCTTGTTATTATATTAGGATTAAGAGCACACACTTCCATAATAACTAAGGTCTAGTTCTTTTATCAAGTCAGTATAAAAAGAACTTACCTAAAATGGTCCTACTCAATACACTTAGAGTGTACTAGTGTAATTTATTAGTCAAGATAAACTAATACCTAATTACACTATGACTATTCCAATGGTTTGTTCCTTTCCATCTTAGTCGTAGCAACTGTTTATAATTTATAAAGAACTGATAACATGATCTTCTGTGTGTGACACCACACACCATATTATCTACAATATAAATTAATTGAACAACTACATTTATCATAAATGTAGATATTTGACCAATGTGATTCTTATTTCTAGATAAATGTCTATACCAAAAGCTAGGCTTTTAGTATACACTCTAACAATCTCCCACTTATACTAAAAGACTAAGCTGCCATATATGCTGCCATACATCTGATTTCCAACCCTTCAACATGCCCATCAAAAGCTCTTGCCTTAAGGGCCTTAGTGAAAAGATCTATAGGTCATCATCTGATGCAATCTAGGCGGCAACAACTTCTCGTTTATACGATTTCTCGTATTGGGTGGTACTTGCGCTCTATTGTGTTTACTTGCCTTATGGACTTATGGACTTATGGTTTCTTTGAGTTTGCTACTGCACCAAAATATTTTGGGCAAACTAAAAATCATATCTGAGTCTATCTTGAAGTATCTGAGCCATACAACTTCTATGGCTATCTCAGAGGCTGCCATATACTCAGTTATGACTTTACCATAGTTATGACTCCGAAAAAACACCTATGCTTATCACTCTTCCATAGTTATGACTTTACCTCCTAAAGTAAACATAAAACCCTGAGGTTGACTTACTATTGTCCCTTTCCGATTGGATGTTAAAATCCATGTAACCCACAGGGACCAAATTATCTGCCTTGTAAGCTAGCATATAATCTCTAGTGCCTCTAAGGTACTTCAATATATGTTTTAACGCAAACAAATGTCCTTGTCCAGAGTTACTTTGATATCTGCTAACCATGCCCACGGTAAAAAAGATATCCAATCTCGTACACATCATTGCATACATTAGACTTCCTACAACCGAAGCATAAGGAACTGCCTTCATGTCCTTTATTTCCTTTGATGTCTTCTGAGACATCTCTTTAGATAAAGCTACTCCATACCTAAAAGGTAAGAAACCTTTCTTGGAGTTCTGCATGCTAAAACGAGCTAAGATTGTTTCGATATATGAAGCTTGGGATAAGGAAAATATATTTTTTTCATGCGATCCCTTTGATCCTAAGAATATATGCATTCTTCTAAGTCCTTCATATCAAATTGTTTGGACAACCATACCCTTACTTCTGACAACACTTTGATATTGTTTCCAACTACCAAAAATGTTATCTACGTATAGTACAAGAAATACCACCACGTTTCCATCACACTCTTTGTATACACAGACTCATTCGGTTATTAAATAAATCCAAAGGTCTGGATTACTTCATTAAACCAGATTTTCCAAGACCTTGAAGCTTTGCTTCAGTCTATAGACTGTTTGAGCTTACACACAAGATGCTCTTTGCTCTTTGCAATGAACCCTTCTGGTTGCTTTATATGGATGTTTTCTTTAAGATTTCCATTAAGGAAAGCTATCTTGACATCCACTTGCTAAATCTCATAGATAAAGAATCCGGGTAGACTTAAGCATGGCTACCGGTGAAAAGTTTTCCTTTTTCAACAAGCCTTACTTTGAAAGTTTCTACCTTCCTGTCTATCCCTCTTTTCCTATTGTAGACTTATTTTCACCCAATAGCTTTTATACCATTTGGTGATTTTATAAACTCCCAGACTCTATTAGAATACATATATTCTAATTCTTTATTCTTTGCAAAGATGCTGCATCTTTATCTTGGAGTGCTTCGTCATATGTCCGGGGATCAAGTTCATGTCTACCAAGGATCAAGTCCAAAGACTCTCCCAAAACATAAATATTTTAGGTTGCCTAACAACCCTCCCACTACGACGAGGTACTTTATGCAATTGTGTATCATTTGTGATACGTGTTGCAGTTTCTTGTGATATTTCATCTTGTATAGTTGGTACTAGGTTAGACGTGTCCTTTAATTTCCTTAAGAACAATTTTTACTCAAATTGAGCATTGGTGCCAATAATGACCTTCTGATTTTAAGGACTACAAACCTCTTTTCATTTTTCTAGGATAACTCACAAATAAGTGAACTCATGTCCAATTTTTTCAGTGTCTCTCACGTGCCAGACCACCCAAATCCGAATATGCTTCAGACTAGGCTTATGCCCATCCTGTAATTCTGTGGGAGTAGAGAGTTCTGACTTAGAAGGTACTATGTTCACTTCCGTTTCCAGTGTATATCCTTAAAATGAATTTGGTAACTCATCATCGATCTAATTATTCCATAAGAGCCTTATACGTTCTTTCTACTACACCATTCTGTTGGGATGTACCAAGTACAGTTAGTTGGGATTGAATCCCTACTTCTGATAAGTGATTCCTAAATTCTCCCAAGAGGTATTTGCTACTACGATCTCACCGTAGTGTCTCGATATTTTTACTTTGACATTTCTCCGCATCATCCTCGTACTCTTTGAACTAATAAAAGCACTTAGACTTGCGGTGTATCAAATAAATTTATCTGTGTCTCGAATAGTTGTCTATAAAATAGACGAAATATTTGAAACTACCTCTTGTCTGGATAGTCATAGGACCACACAAATCAGAATGAACCAATTCCATTATATCTTTGGCTCCATATCCCTTAGACTTAAAAGCTTCTCGGTTATTTTTCTTTCCAAGTAAGACTCTCAGGTTGGAAAGATTTCCACTACCAATGAACTCAAAAGTTCATCAGCTACCAATGAATCCTACTTAAGTTAAAATAACCTAGCCTTTGATGCCAAAGATATAATTGGTTCATTTCTGAAGGTTGCTTTCTCTTAATAGTTAGAAGACGTGTTATTAATTTCCATTTATTGCATCGTGGGAGTTATTGGATTTATAAATTGTTAACCAACGTACCAGAATAGATATCTTTCCTATTTTCTTGATAACAAGTTTGTTATCAAAATAGATAGAATATCTATTCTTTTATAGTTTAGAAACTGAAATTAAATTCTTTCTAAACTTGGTACATAAAGATAATTTCTTAAAATCCATATTTTATCCCTATCAGAGGATAAGCATCTCCCACTGCAACAGCTACCATTTTTGCAGTAGTGCCCATGTAGACGGTGACTTCCCCTTCATATAGTTATCGGGTTTCCTGGAACCTCTGCAATGAATTGCAGACATGATTAGTGGCTCCCGTATCTACACACCAGGTACCGGTAGATAACATCACTAATCACTAATGAATGAAATACACCTATTTTGTTCTTAGCTCTAAGAGGACCGTCTACCTTAAATGTCCAAGTCCTATTTCCAATCATTACAATTGGGACTACTAAGTCTATTCTATAGTATAACAACTAGGGGATTGACAAACATTTTAAATCCTAAGAATTACAAAAATATTTGGTCAAGACCAACACCTTAAAATCCCCATGAATTTTGTATGCCACGATAGTGTGGACGTATACAAAAACAAAGAGGAGATTTTATTTATTAATTTTATTATCTCGTCATCCTAACTTTATGACCAATAAAATTAATAGTTGGTCTATCAAATATTTTGGTCAATAACTTTGAATTTGAAATAATATTGATTCCTCAAAATAATATCATTTAAATTCACCAACACCTCAAACACCGTGAATTTTGCATGCCATTATAGTGTGGACGTATACAAATTCAAACATTTGTAAGAGGAGGGTTTTACCCATTAATTATCTTATTAATAAGTCTTTATGACAAATAAAATTACATCAAATACCGTGAATTTTGTATACCACGATAGTGTGGACGTATACAAAACCAAACATTTGTAAGAGGAGTTTTTTCCATTAATTTTATTTTCTTGTCATCCTGACAAATAAAATTACCTCATACACCGTGAATTTTGTATGCCACGATAGTGTGGACGTATACAAAAACTCAACATTTATAAGAGGGGGTTTTAATTTTATTATGTTGTCAACTTATCTTTTTGACAAATTAATAGTTGGTTTTCCTTTGGTCACACAAATAATAGCAGTGACTCTGATGGGGAGGATACTATTAGACGTGCCTAAGTGTATACCATTACTTGACACTAAGTCTATTAATAAGATTATGCCCCTTCCGATGGGGAAGATCACACGCTCTTAATTAATTTCCTATAGTCATCCTAAATGGAAGTTTGATCTAGTGATCCGCAAACAAACTCATCCGATATGGAGGAAGGCACTCAGAGCCAACGCATAAGTTTGTTTGCATCACTTACAAACCAGTAATGGAGACCGTGGAATTTATTAAAATAAATCCCTCTCCCACTTAGTTATTTAAAGTGAGGAATTTTAAGTTATCCTAGCAAACATCACATGCATACACACACATCACAGTAAATAAAGCAATAAATATGGAAATTATTTTCCAACTATTATGGCCTTTTCCTGTTACTATCCTCCATGTGCTCCAACCCTAGCTACTGTCATCTTTAGCCACCGCCATCGGGTCGAGTTATCGCATCCATCTTGCTTCTTATTCCGCTGCGCCTCTGGTGCTCCAAAAGTACCACGCCTCACAAGAATCCGATCCGCGACAAAAATAGAATTTTACATATATCGATCCTATATTCCACCAGGGAATGTACATGTAATCTAGATCGAAAATAAAATTCTAAAATCCTAGGGCTAATACAGCTCCTGCTGTATTAGTTACATACAAACATGCACACACAAAATAATGCCCTTGACATGTCCAAGGGTCCAATCACACACAACATCTATAAGCTATAATAGTTGGAGCCTGCAACCACAAAGTTAGCACATCCTACTATTATCCTACCTAAATTATGTATGATATGTGCATAACCTAATTTGAAAACCAAACACACAGAGGCAAACCCTAGCTCCGATACCAATTGTTGGTTAGTCCTAAGAAAATCGTACCGGTTCCACTATACAAAAATTTTTTGTACAAGTGTCAAACCTTTCCTTAAATAACCTATTGTGTTCTTTAGAAGTTAAATTAGAAATCACAGACGGAACTTAACATCATTGATTCAAAATTTAACTTATCTGTTCTGAATGATTTAGATTTGAATCGCAAGCGGAACTTAACATTATTGATTCAAATTTACCTAAGTTATTAATTCCATAAATATTAATTTCCAAAATTGGCTTCCAGGACTGCATGGCAAGACACATGACCTTCTTGGATATGGGAGCAACCACCACCGCCTAGGCAAAGCCTTTTAATGAAAGCTAATATTTATTTCCTTAAATAACTCTAGGTTAACCTAAAAGAACAATCAAATCATAAATTTGAAAAAGAAGAAAATACAAACTCGAAAAAAAAACTATTTCGAAAACTCTAGAATCATATGTCTCTTGTGTTTGGTATTTCCAGAAATAACTATACAAAGAAAACTAGTATGATGCGGAAAACAATTACTAGTTATACCTTTCTTTGTAAGCAAAAATAACCTCTTGATCTTCTACCGTATTCCTCTTTTAATCTCGGACCTTGTGTGAGCAACGATCATCCGAGATGAGAACCACCAAGCTCCTTCTTCTCCAAGCTAGATTCGACCACCATAATTCTCCAAGAGAAGTAGAGGTCCGGCCACCACCACCAAGCTCCAAGGGATGCTTCCTTTCTCTCCTTCTTCTCCAGGCTAGAATCCGGCCACCTTCAAGCTCCACGAGATGATGAGGTTCGGCCAATGAAGAAGAAAGAAAAGGAAGAAGAGAAAACCAATATGGCCGGCCACCACAAAGGAAGAAAAGAGAGGAAGAAAAATAATAGAGTTCTACTCTTGAAGGCACCTCTACCCCCTCTTTTATAATCCTTGGTCTTGGCAAATAAGGAAATTTTAATAAAAACTTCCTTAATTCTTTTTCCATGAAAAGGAAAATTTATTTAATTAAAAACAATTTTCTCTTCTCAATTTACAATGGCCAGCCACTTTAAAAACAAAACAAGGAGAGTTTTAATTAATTAAAACTTCCTAATTTGTCTCCGGAAATTTATAAAAAATTTCTCCAATAATTTTTCCCTTCATGGTGGTTTGTAAAAAAAAATTTATAAATTAAAATATTTCTTTTAAATATGTGGATAAAAAGAAAGTTATCTGTAAAAATTAAAATCTCTTTTAATCTACAAATAAGGAAAGATATCAAACCTTTTCTTAATCTTTTGTAGAAACTTATAAAAGAGAATATTTAATTTTTAAACTCTCTTTTAAATCATGAACATGGTTAAAAAGGAAAGTTTTCTCAAAATTAAAATCTACCTTTCAATCTACAAATAAGGAAAGATTTCAAATCTTTTCTTAATCTTTTGTAGAAATCTATAAAAGGAAAGATTTAAATTTTAAACTCTCTTTTAAAACCATGATATCCACATAAGAAATAAAAATAAATTCCCTTTTAATATTGCCGACCAATCAAGCTTGGGCTCCAAGCTATGGTCAGCTAATCAACTTGGCTCAACCTTTGGGTCTTGGCCAGCCCTAAGCTTGAGCTTCAAGCTTGGCTTGGTCGGCCCCTATTGGTTGGGTAAGAAGGTGGGTATGTAGTGGGTATAAATCTCTATATACAAGAGGCTATGATCGGGACCGAGAGGAGGAATTAGTTTTGGTCTCAGATGAAATTAAGCATCCCGTGTTCGCCCCGAACACATAACTTAATTTCATCAATAATAATTCATTCCACTAAAGAACTATTATTGAACTACCGCACCAATCCCAAATTACATTTTGGGCTCCTTATTATGAGTGTGTTAGTCTCCCTGTGTTTAAGATAATGAATGTCCACTAATTAAATGAGTTACTGACAACTCACATAATTAATATCTTAGTCCAAGAGTAGTACCACTCAACCTTATCGTCATGTCGGACTAAGTCCACCTGTAGGGTTTAACATGACAATCCTTATGAGCTCCTCTTGGGGTCATTCTCAACCTAGATTACTAGGACACAGATTCCTTCTATAATCAACAACACACACTATAAGTGATCTCATTTCCCAACTTATCGGGCTTATTGATTTATCGAACTAAATCTCACCCATTGATAAATTAAAGAAATAAATATCAAATATATGTGCTTGTTATTATATTAGGATTAAGAGCACACACTTCCATAATAACTGAGATCTAGTTCTTTTATCAAGTCAGTATAAAAAGAACTTACCTAAAATGGTCATACTCAATACACTTAGAGTATACTAGTGTAATTTATTAGTCAATATAAACTAATACCTAATTACACTACGACTATTCCAATGGTTTGTTCCTTTCCATCTTAGTCGTGAGCAACTGTTTATAATTTATCAAGAACTGATAACATGATCTTCTATGTGTGACACCACACACCATGTTATCTACAATATAAATTAATTGAACAACTACATTTATCATAAATGTAGATATTTGACCAATGTGATTCTTATTTCTAGATAAATGTTTATACCAAAAGCTAGGCTTTTAGTATACACTCTAACATGACCAATAATGGTGTTACACATCATCATGTTTAGCACATGTGTGTGCCACCTCATCGAAGTTACAAATCTCTTTAATGGCCACATTAAATGAGAATGGGGGTTTCAATTCCCATGGTGGCCGGCCACTTATGGTGTTGAATGAGATTGAATTTTCATTCAAGGGATATTCATTCCATCTTCTTCCTTGCTCTCTCTTCTTGCTTTCCCTCTCCTCCTCTTGTCGTGATTGATCAAGGGTGCTAGCACACCTTTGTTTAGTTTTTCTCCACCCATTTATTCGTGTGGATACTTCTAGAGGATCGTACGCTTGATGATCTCGAGATCCGACACTTCCTTGGACGAGCGGGATTCGTAAAGGGCACGCATCAAGGGTAAAAAGTTTTCTCCTTGTAAATCTAGTTTAGAACTAAGTCTAAGAAACTTGTACTCGTATTATTTTTTTTTTATTTTACTTCGCACGGATCCGGTGACGGGGGTTTCGGAGTTTCCGCGACGCGGAAAAGCGATTTTCGCGGCCCGAAAAACCCAACAGTGGTATCAGAGCCACGTGCGAAGTCTTGTACGAGTTTAGTTTGTGTTTTTATGAAAAGTGAAGGTTCTGTAATCTTCTATAAAATTAGGATTTTATGGTTTGTTATGGGTATTTTTTTGTAGAAGCGAAGCACAAGTGTTTAGACACTTGTAGGCTTCGGCTACCGAGAAGATTTTTCCGAAATGGCAAGGTTTCGTCCGAAATCCTTTTGGGACAGCGGGCTAAGGCGCTGTAGGATCACTAAGGAACACTCACGATGGTTAGATCGCGGGCAGGGGCGCTGCCCCTGGCCCCGCAAGGGGATTCGTTCCGCGATTGCGCCCGAAAACCCGCTAAACAGAACCGCCAGGAATTTTACTCAAAAAAATTGTAGTAAAAATTACAGAAAATTATAAAAAATACATAATTTATAAATATGTATTATTTTGTGATAGTCAAGGCCCAAAAAGACCCAATCTAATTGGAAATGTGTTGTAATTTATATTACGGCCTGCACGCCGTCATTTGTGTTGTGTGTGCTGTATATTTGATACACGACCTGCGCGTCGTGCCTTTCTCCATTTATTCTTGTTGTAATATTAGTTTAGACTCGAATGTAACTCGAGTTTCAAAATTGTAATGTACAAAATTAGATCCATGGAAGGTCCACTCGAGACGGAGTTACGAGGAGGGCGCGAGCAACACAAGGTGGTCAAAGGGAGGAGCTTGAGAAGATGTTGACCTTAGGTTGACCATCCGATCTTCTCATTGGCTTGAGAAGATCGTAGTAGGGCCATGAATAATCACAAATAATTTAATTAATTGCTTGTGTGTATGTGATGCATAATTAGTAATTAATTAGTGCCTAACGATTAGATTAGATCTAAATCATATACAAGATGCACCCTCTCGATTAGATTAGATCTCAATCGCATCAACTCAATGTCTACCGTGTCGTGATACCTATCACTACCTCGATCACATGTGTTGTTGAATCTGCCAAAGCAGAGCAACACATATTATCTGTAATGACCCAAATTTTGTTAATTAGAGTCCTAAAAGTAATTTAAAAATATTTTAAAATGCTATAGAAATATTCTAGGGATTTTTAGAAATTTTTAGAGTATTTTTATGTAATTTTTGGATGTCGTTTGGTATTTTTACTAAATGAATGAAGTTTCGACAAAAAAATGTCCAAGCCGAGAATTAAATCCATGACCTTTGACTCGGTCAAAACCCGGCTGACCAGGTGGGCAAACAGATTTTTCTGTTTAGAAAATGTAGCGAATTTATTTAAGATAGTTAACAGAATATTGGATTATAAAAGAGATAAGTTGATGTTGGATTTGTCTGTTTAGAAAAGATAGCGAATTTATTTAAGATAGTTAACAGAATATTATAAAAGGGATAAGTTGATGTTGGATTTGTCTATTTAGAAAAGATAGCGAATTTATTTAAGATAGTTAACAGAATATTATAAAAGGGATAAGTTGATCTTGGATTTGTCTATTTAAAAAAGGTAGTGAATTTATTTAAGATAATTAACAGAATATTGGATTATAAAAGGGATAAGTTGATGTTGGATTTGTCTGTTTAGAAAAGATAGTTGTAACGATCCGCCTCCTACTGACTAGGCTGCGAGGCCGGACCGTTACGTTATGCTGTGCTGGACTATTAATGCGGAATGAAAACTAGCTAATTTAAAATTTTACTGAACTAAATGCTGTAAAGTTTAACTTAATGTTCTGGGTGTACCTAGGAGTTGTACACATGCTAGGGGAGGTGTTTACAACTGATAATAAACTTTGGATCGATCCACAGACGGATCTACTGATACTGACACGGTAGGAAACTCCGGATCGTTCAACCGATCGATCCATAAACTACGCTGCAATCCTGTACGCTGCTGGATCGGTCTGCCGACCGATCCGGTGATCCTGATCGGTCGATGAGATCGGTTGGCTCTTGATCGGTCGGTGACCGATCGATGAACCATTTTTTCGACCCGGCTCTGATCGATCCATGGATCGATCGAGGAACAAACAACTCGTCATCGCGACGGTCACCGATCGGTCTGACCGATCGGAGACTCTGATCGGTCGATGACCGATCGGGGTTTCGATTCGTGTCGAGCCCCGATATTAGCGATGCGTGCCAAGGTCATTACACAACACTATAAAAGCTAAGAGAAACATTCTACTAGGTAATGGCTAACATACTAAACATGATTAAGGCATAGAATACTAATTCATGGCATGTAAACATATGGAAACCAAAACTAACAAGGTTTTAAACTGTTCTCTTGCTAACTAACAGAAACATAAGATAACGCTTGCTATATGTACTAATGCATACTGAACACGTTCTAATGCATAATAAAATAAAACTAGATCCCTAGGATCTTTATTCCAGTTCCTTCCACACACATCTTGATCTGCATTGACCTCCAGCCTCCACTGCTAGTCCATTTTCCTTTTACCTGTATCTGCAGTATAAGGAAAATAGTATCTGTAAGCTAAAAAGCTTAGTAAGAAACCATCTACCTTACTAAAACATACATACGATGCAATTATGATTTTAAATCATGCTGTTTGAAAGGATATGCTAAGTATACTGAATAAACTAAACATGGCATGGCATATAAGCATACAATCATGGCATATCTAAAGCTGAACATGATATCAATCACATGGTATCAATGAAGAACTAAGCTGATACTAAAAACTGAGCTACTGCTAGGACTGTACTGAATTCACGAACTAATTTGTGAAAGGTTGAAAACCATATACATATAGTAAGTAAAAATACTAAACATGCTGCTGATGGGCCCTGGCAACTGTACTTGCTGTGCGCGCATCCCTAACTAGACCCGGGATTGCAAGTTCCGAATCTAGTAGGGTTTACTAGGTTAGCTAAACCTAGGGACGACTATGGGAGCCCAACCCAATGGATATCTAATCCAGTACAGTGCCACTGAAAAGTAAATACTGAAATAGCTAATACTATTTTGCTGAATCTAGGTTATCTGAACCTAGAACTAGGTTGTCTGAACCTAGAGGCGACTGTGGGAGCCCACCCATTTGGACATCTAGTCTCATAAAAGCTGAAATAAAAACTGATCATGCTAATTAACATGTTCTATGGCATTTAACTAAATGCCCACTGTATCATAAGGCTGTGCTAGGCATTTTGTCGAGCATTTGGCGCTCTCTAACTCTCCTCTCGATCAGGGAGACCACCTCTAGGCACCCAGCAGCGTCGAAACCCCTATCTACAGAGGATACACGTGCTCGGCCCATCTAGAGATGCTCACTAATCCCTAAATCTGTGAGAAGAGTTAAAATACATACTATATGCTGACAAAATTCAATAAAACTAATCTAATGCATAAAAGAAAACACGCGAGAGCTACTTATACTGCAGGTGAGGGGTTTCTTACAAATCTAATCGCTAGAAATTTCGGTGGAGATGACTTGTCGACGATTCGCTCGCGTCCACGTGTTCTACTCGCGGAGGGGAACGTCCTTGTGCTGAAATCATCGCCGGAAAGTGACCTTGGGACCCTAGGGATGGAACCCTAGTTCTTCCCTTGTTGTGGCACCGAGAGAAGGAGAGGGAAGAGGGTTGGCGTCGGCGTGAGGGTTTTGGAGAGGAGTTGCTGAACCAAGTTCTAAAAATAAACCAAACCCCAACTTAACTTTCCTATTTATACTAAGTAATTAATTCGGCCAAACCAATTATAAATATAATTGATTCCCTTTCCTTTCAGCACGGCCATGCTGGGTTCACCGGTTACTAAGGCTAACTAAAGGTTTAGCGGACCCGAGAGGTCCCGGGTTCAATTCCCGCTTAAGCCATTTTACTTTTCTAATAATTTTTGCTACTTCCGCTACTCGGAAAATTCCGGAAAAATATCTAATAATTCCAGAAAAATCAAAGAATATTCCTACAATAGTCTTGAGAATTTTCGGGCGTTACAATCCCCCATATCTTATAAAAAGTTCATCCTTGAACTTAGAATAATTCTGGGTACTTCTATCTCATGCTGGCTTGCTGTGTGAGTGTGCCAAATGACTTTGACTAATGGTACTTCCTTGTTCCACAATTTCTTAATTGCCGATCTATTATCCGAATAGGCCGACTATCATAGCTGAGGTCTTGATCTGAGGCTCAATCACCGGTGGCATCGGGGTATGCTTCTTGACATAGAGACATGAAATACGTTGTGATGACATTTCTGGTGTAGCTCTAGCTCATATGCTACCTTGCCCACTCTTCTGCGATAAGGTATGGTCCCACATATCGGGACTAAGCTTTCCTTCTTCCCAAAACGCATCACTCCCTTCATGGGAGCTACTCTGAGGAACACCGTATCCCCAACTGAAAGGTCTGCGCTGTGTATCAACATAGCTTTTCTGGCGGCTCTGAGTTGTCTCTATCCTCTGGCGGATCTGCTGTGGTATCTGCTACTAGATCTGTCTGAAGTTCTAGTTCTTTCTGTTCACCACTCTCATACCAGCAGACTGGAGATCTACACCTCCGCCCATAGAGAGCCTCGTAAGGTGTCATGCCGATAGTGGCCTGATAGCTGTTGTTGTATGCAAATTCTGCTAAGCTCAGATATTTGCACCAACTTCCCTTGAAGTCTAAGGCACACGCTCGGAGCATATCTTCGAGTACCTGATTTACTCACTCCGTCTGACCATCTGTCTGAGGATGGAATGCTGTGCTGAACTTTAACTTAGTGCCCAACGCTGACTGTACACACTCCCAGAAGTGTGATGTGAATCTGCTGTCTCTGTCTGAAATGATGGTTCGTGGGACTCCATGTAGTCTGACGATCTCCTGGAGATACAACTGGGCTAGCTTCTCCATGGAGTAGGATATCTTGATAGCTAAGAAGTGGGCTGATTTAGTCAACCTGTCGACTATTACCCAGATGGCGTCAAAACCATTCGTGGTTCTGGGCAGTCCCACTATGAAATCCATAGAGATATCCTCCCACTTCCATTCTGGAATCTGTATAGGCTGCAGAACTCCTCCTGGTCGCTGATGTTCTGCCTTGACCCTCTGACAGGTGAGGCAGATGCTAACATATCTAGCGATGTCTCGCTTCATCCCGAGCCACCAAAAATGGTTCTTCGGTCTTGATACATTTGGTGGAACCTGGATGCATCGCATAGGGAGTCTTGTGAGCCTCATCTAAAACTCCTCTAGCTCCTCCCGATCGGAACACAGTCACCAAAATACAAACCCTCTATCGGACACCACAATTCTCTACTACGATTCTGCCCTTGCTTGATTTTCGAATTTGTGGTCCCGCTGAATATCACAAAGCAAGGTAGACTCTAAGGTCATAGTAGAGAGCTGTCCAACGATGAGTTCGAGATCGAAATCTACGATCTCCTTCTGTAGGGGCGGTGACATGGCTGTAAGAGATAATAAGGTAGCACTGGATTTTCTGCTAAGTGCGTCGGCTACCTTATTGGCTTTCCCTGGATGGTAGAGGATGTCTATATCGTAGTCTTTAACCAGCTCAAGCCATCTGCGCTGTCGCATGTTCAAATCCTTCTGAGTGAAGAAGTACTTTAGACTTTGATGATCTGTATACACTCTGCACTGAGCTCCATATAAGTAATGTCTCCAAATTTTGAGAGCGAACACTACTGCTGCAAGATCAAGGACATGAGTAGGGTAATTCTTCTCATAATCCTTGAGTTGTCTGGAGGCATAGGCGATCACCTTGCCGTTTTGCATCAGTACTGCTCCTAGTCCTAACTTAGAGGCATCACTATAGATGTCAAAGCTGCTGGTGTTGTCTGGTAGAGCCAAAATGGGAGCACTGGTCAATCTCCTTTTAGCTCATTGAAATTGTTTCATAGTCCTCATCCACGAAATTTCTGTTCTTTCGGTAAGAGTCGCTGGGGAGGCTATCTGGAGAAGTCCTCTACAAACTTTCCGTAATATCCTGCTAATCCCGGAAAGCTCCTAATTTCACTGGCGTTCTTAGGTCTCTTCCAATTACTTACTGCTTATCTTGCTGGGATCTACCATAATACCATCCTTTGAGATGATGTGACCCGGGAAGGACACCTGATCTAGCCAACATTTCGTGAACTTGGCGTATAGCTGGTTCTGCTGAAGGGTCTGCAATACTAGTTTCAGGTGCTCTGAGTGTTCTTCCTGAGTTCCTGAGTAGATAAGGATGTCATCGATAAACACAATAACAAACTTATCTAAATACTCCCTGAATACTCTGTTCATGAGATCCATGAATGTAGCTGGAGCATTGGTCACGCCAAAGGGCATGACTACGAACTCGTAGTGTCCGTATCTAGTTCTGAATGTTGTCTTGGGTATATCCCCTTCATTAACCTTCACCTGATGATAACCTGATCTGAGATCTATCTTAGAGAACACTGCTGCTCCCTTCAGCTGGTCGAACAGGTCATCGATTCTGGGAAGGGGATACCTGTTCTTGATCGTGACTTAGTTCAGTGATTTGTAGTCTATGCACAGTCGCATGCTTCCATCCTTCTTCTTCACGAACAATACAGGCGCTCCCCATGGTGAGTGACTCGGGCGTATGAAACCCTTGTCAAGCAGCTCCTGTAGTTGCTCCTGAAGTTCCTTAAGTTCTGTTGGAGCCATGCGATAAGGCGCTTTGGAGATAGGATTTGTACCGGGAATGAGCTCTATCTCAAAGTCAATCTCCCTGTCTGGTGCTAAGCCTGGTAACTCTTCAGGGAAGACTGCTGGGTATTCACATACGACTCGAACCTCTGCTAGCTGTTGGTTCTTGTCCTGGCTGGCGTTGACTACGTGTGCTAGGAATCCTGTACATCTTGAATCCAGTAGCTTCTGTGCTTTCATAGCTGAGAGAAACTTATTGGCCTTTCTCTTTGGTTCTCCCCTGTATTCAAACTGCACTGCCGATGACTTTCTATTTACGGCACTCTATGGTAGCACCGTATCGATCGAAAGTCCATTCCAAAGATAACGTCATAGTCGGTCATCTCTAGTACTATCGGATCACAAAGAGCTCTCATGCGCTATAATGGACCGCCTCGAGCCAATGCGTGGATGCCATGATCTCTCCGAAGGTAGTGCCATAAAAAGCTGACCACCGAGTACATCGAGGGTCTTTCTAATTTTGGAGAACATCCGGCTATATATGAATGGGTTGCCCCGGTATCAAATAGACACTATACTGTAAAATGCTAATCGACCTGTGACAACCGTCGAGGCATTGGCTACGTCCTCTCCGGTGAGTGAGTAGATCCTCGCGTTCGCCATAGCCGGAGGAGTTTCTAATCGCCTGGCCGATAAGTGGACCTTCTAGGCACCGCATCCGATATAACCGAGTGGTGGCGCATCTTGAATCTGGTGGTGAGGAAGACCGGTCTTGTTCGAACTGCTTGGCCATGTGCCCTTCTTGTCCACATTCACAGCATCCTCGTGTGCCCTTGCGACAAACCCCTGGGTGGAATTTCCCAAAAGTAGCACACTTTGGATAACTGGGTCGCTTGCTAGATGGTCCTCCTTTTGGGTCACTCCCTGATTTGCGCTTGCTGTTGGAGTTCCCTTTCCAGTTAGAGCTGTGGCCTTGCTGTTTTTGAGTGTGAGAGTTTCCTTGGCCTTTGGACTCTGAGGAGACTTGCTTCTGCTGCTTTATGCTGTTCTGGTAATGCTCTGTGGTCAAGGCACTGCTCACTAACTCCTCTGTGGTTTGTGGCCTATGTATGCCACCAGCCACGTTCACTGCTATCTCTGGCCTCAGCATCTTGAGCATCAACCGGATTCGTTCCTTCTCTGTGCTGACTAGCTCTGGGCATAGACGAGCCAACCTGTTGAATTTCTTCACGGCTTCCTCAACTGAAAGGTTGCCCTGGCGAAACTCAGTGAACTCGTCGTAGTGGCGGTTTGTAACCCGTATGTGAAAGAACTCCTCGAAGAATTCTTTCTCGAAGTCAGCCCATGACATCTGGTTCACTGGGCGCTTCGTTCTGATTCTTTCCCACCACATGCGTGCGTCTCCTGTCAGGCAGAAGGAGGCACACTTCACCTTCTCGTGTTCTGGCCAGTCCAGAAGCTCCATCGTGCTCTCCAGTGTTTTGAACCAGGCTTGTGCATCCCATGGTTCACTAGTGCCTGAGAAGTTCTCTGGCTTGACTCGCTGCCACTGGATCAGATAGGCTTCCTTTCTTGGCTCAGCTGCTGGGACTGCTGGTGCTGGTACTGGTGCTGGCGCTGTAGGCTGGGCTGGTGGAACCTCTAAGACTTCTGGAGTCGTCAGGTTCGGTTCCGGGGTGACTGTGGGGGTACTCTGCTGATTAGCCTTTAAGGTGGCTATTTCCTGTCGCTGTTCAGCTAGCTGCTGCTGTAACTGAGCCACTAATGCTGTAAGGTCGGGAGGAGGCACTGAACTGCCTGCCTCTTGCTGGGGCTCAGTAGCTAGTGCCCTTCTAGCTGGGCGTCCTCGTGCCATTGCTAAAGACATAGAGGACAGAACATGAATAACTATTACAATCATAATTGTATAACTATCGTTATCATGTTATATACTATCACATACTATCATGCAGCAGTTTATCTATAAACATGAACTATAACAAGGAAACAGAAAGCATAAATAAAGTAGAGGTATTCTTACTTGGAAGCTGCAGGTTCAATGCTGATGTGTGTGTAGGAAGTATGGAACACTGCTCTGATACCACTCTGTAACGACCCGCCTCCTACTGACTAGGCTGCGAGGCCAGACCGTTACGTTATGCTGTGCTGGAGTATTAATGCGGAATGAAAACTGGCTAATTTAAAATTTTACTGAACTAAATGCTGTAAAGTTTAACTTAATGTTCTGGGTGTACCTAGGAGTTGTACACATGCTAGGGGAGGTGTTTACAACTGATAATAAACTTCGGATTGATCCACAGACCGATCTACTGATACTGGCACGGTAGGAAACTCCGGATCGTTCAACCGACCGATCCATAAACTACGCTGCAATCTCATGCGCTCGGATCGGCCCGACCGATCCGGTGGTCCTGATCGATCGATGAGGCCGATCGGTGGCTTCTTGATCGATCGGTGATCGGTGAGCCATTTTTTCGCGACCCGGCTCCGATCGATCCACGGATCGATCGAGGAACAACAAAGTTTCGCGAACAGTCCGATCGGTCTGACCGATCGAGACTCCTGATCGATCTGGCGACCGATCAGATTTCGATCGTATCGCCCTGATATCAGCACTGATGCGTGCCAAGGTCATTACACAACACTATAAAAGCTAAGAGAAACATTCTACTAGGTAATGGCTAACATACTAAACATGATTAAGGCATAGAATACTAATTCATGGCATGTAAACATATGGAAACCAAAACTAACAAGGTTTTAAACTGTTCTCTTGCTAACTAACTGAAACATAAGATAACGCTTGCTATAAGTACTAATGCATACTGAACACATTCTAATGCATAATAAAATAAAACTAGATCCCTAGGATCTTTATTCCAGTTCCTTCCACACACATCTTGATCTGCATTGACCTCTAGCCTCCACTGCTAGTCCATTTTCCTTTTACCTGTATCTACAGTATAAGGAAAATAGTATCTGTAAGCTAAAAAGCTTAGTAAGAAACCATCTACCTTACTAAAACATGCATACGATGCAATTATGATTTTAAATCATGCTGTTTGAAAGGATATGCTAAGTATACTGAATAAACTAAACATGGCATGGCATATAAGCATACAATCATGGCATATCTAAAGCTGAACATGATATCAATCACATGGTATCAATGAAGAACTAAGCTGATACTAAAAACTGAGCTAAGCTAATACTGAGCTACTGCTAGGACTGTACTGAATTCACGAACTAATTTGTGAAAGGTTGAAAACCATATACATATAGTAAGTAAAAATACTAAACATGCTGCTGATGGGCCCTGGCAACTGTACTTGCTGTGCGCGCATCCCTAACTAGACCCGGGATTGCAAGTTCCGAATCTAGTAGGGTTTACTAGGTAATTAGCTAAACCTAGGGACGACTATGGGAGCCCAACCCAATGGATTTCTAATCCAGTACAATGCCACTGAAAAGTAAAATACTGAAATAGCTAATACTATTTTGCTGAATCTAGGTTATCTGAACCTAGAACTAGGTTGTCTGAACCTAGAGGTGACTGTGGGAACCCACCCATTTGGACATCTAGTCTCATAAAAGCTGAAATAAAAACTGATCATGCTAATTAACATGTTCTATGGCATTTAACTAAATGCCCACTGTATCATAAGGCTGTGCTAGGCATTTTGTCGAGCATTTGGCGCTCTCTAACTCTCCTCTCGATCAGGGAGACCACCTCTAGGCACCCAGCAGCGTCTAAACCCCTATCTACAGAGGATACACGTGCTCAACCCATCTAGAGATGCTCACTAATCCCTAAATCTGTGAGAAGAGTTAAAATACACACTATATGCTGACAAAATTTAATAAAACTAATCTAATGCATAAAAGAAAACACGCGAGAGCTACTTATACTGCAGGTGAGGGGTTTCTTACAAATCTAATCGCTAGAAATTCCGGTGGAGACGACTTCTCGATGATTCGCTCGCGTCCACGTGCTCTACTCGCGGAGGGGAACGTCCTTGTGCTGAAATCATCGCCGGAAAGTGACCTTGGGACCCTAGGGATGGAACCCTAGTTCTTCCCTTGTTGTGGCGCCGAGAGAAGGAGAGGGAAGAGGGTTGGCGTCGGCGTGAGGGTTTTGGAGAGGAGTTGCCGAACCAAGTTCTACAAATAAACCAAACCCCAACTTAACTTTCCTATTTATACTAAGTAATTAATTCGGCCAAACCAATTATAAATATAATTGATTCCCTTTCCTTTCAGCACGACCCTGCTGGGTTCACCGGTTACTAAGGCTAACTAAAGGTTTAGCGGACCCGAGAGGTCCCGGGTTCGATTCCCGCTTAAGCCATTTTACTTTTCTAATAATTTTTGCTACTTCCGCTACTCGAAAAATTCCGGAAAAATATCTAATAATTCCAGAAAAATCATAGAATATTCCTACAATAGTCTTGAGAATTTTCGGGCGTTACAATAGCGAATTTATTTAAGGAGTTAACAGAAATATTAAGTTATAAATAGGGATAAGTTGATGCTCTGTTTTCCCGTGACTTAAACCATTCTCTCCTTCTCTTCTGCGTACGATGGTGGAGCTCGGGCAGAAAACGAAAGGGAGTTAGGGCATCATCTCCGGCGGCCGGCCAAGGTTCTAGAAGCCCTTTTTGTTCGGTTGTGAGTCCAAGAATCAAGGTAAGTGCTTCTCCCCTGCAGTAGGAGTAGTTTCGAACCTTTGTTCTTCTTGAGCATAAGAAGCGCTTATAGTGCAGATTTTTAATTAAGCCTATAGTGCAGATATTAATTAAGCTTATAATGTAGATTTTTATGTAGAGCTTATATTGCAGATTTTAATTAAGCGCTTATAGTGCAGATTTTTAATTAAGCCTATAGTGCAGATTTTAATTAACCTTATAATGTAGATTTTTATGTAGAGCTTATATTGCAGATTTTAATTAGGCGCTTATAGTGAAGATTTTTAATTAAGCCTATAGTGCAGATTTTAATTAAGCTTATAATGCAGATTTTTATGTAGAGCTTATATTGCAGATTTTAATTAAGCGCTTATAGTGCAGATTTTTAATTTAGCATACAGTACATATTTTAATTAAGCTTATAGTGCAGACTTTTATGTAGAGATTATATTGCAGATTTTAATTAAGCGCTTATAGTGCAGATTTTTAATTAAGCATATAGTACAAATTTTAATTAAGCTTATAGTGCAGATTTTTATGTAAGCTTGTAGTACAGATTTTAATTAAACTTATAGTGTAGATTTTATGTTTGCATAGTATGCAGAAATAGTGTAGCATAGAATGCAAAATCTTGATTAGTATAGTATGCAGAATTTGGATTAGCATAGTATACAGATTTTTTGTTTATGCATTTCAAAGTTAGAATTTGTTTAAACATTTCAGTTTTTAAAGAAGCATTCTTTTATTAGAAGTATTAACAAGTGTAAGAAAGATAAAGAAAAGAAAGAGAAAGGCCAAGGCCTTAAGTAGATCCCAAAGTCAAGACTTTAGGGATTTTGGCACACAAGGTGCTTAAAGAAAATGCCGAGACATTATATATTAGATGTAATAAAAGATAACAAGTATTTTACTTTATTTAAGAGGCTAGTACCCGACTTCCGAGGTTGTCGTTAAATAAATCCAGGTGTCTAATTCCGAGGTCTTGGCCCTGGTAGATCGAGGTCTGCTCTTTTAGGATTGGTGGCTCGCTACCCCAACCTATTAGGGAACGCGCATAAGATGGTACTACGCCTGGGCCCAAGAAGAAAGTTGATTATTATTTTGAAGTATTAAAGTATATGTTTTTAAACAAGTGAAATAAGATTCAGAAAGTGTTTAAAATTCAGCAAGATTATGCTAGCATGATTGTATAGATTTGTTTTACACGTTTAGCATTTCAGTATGTTTCTTTTGCTTGTAGATGAGCATGAGTAGTTTTCATTTTGAGCATTCAGCTTTTAGATTTCAGTATATTCACATGCATATTCGAGTTTTGTGAGTTAGATAGCGCTTACTAAGCAATTTTGCTTATAGATGCATTTTCCTCTTACTGCAGATAAAGGAAAGGAAAAGTTATAGCAAAGGAAGGTGACAAGGAGGTGCGAATGGATGTGTGATGCCTGGACTATAGAAGCCTTGGGACCTAGCATAAGAATTTATTAAGATTGTCATTTATTAAGAATGTATTAGATGAGTCATTTAGTCTTCCGCTGCTAATTAATTGTATGTTTTGAGTTCTCCGAGAGTTTTAGGAATTTCTATCAACATGTGAACAAGGATAGTTAAGTAAAGTTAGTAGTCCAGTAGCGCTCCGCCCTCATAGTCCAGTAGTGAGGAGGGTGGGGTGTTACATTATCTTGGTAGGGTACGGAGGGACAATCTTGGTCCCGCTTATCAACGCATGGGCGAGTACAAACTCAATTAGATAGAGTATTCCTAGTTAACTCGGTTGGATCGAGTACTACTATAGGCATTCTTCCAATGGTTGGAAAGATAGGACATAAATCACATTTATATTAATTCTTGGGCGTATTAGCCAAAGCTAACTCAAGTTTTAATATAACTGCGGATAATGATCCTATAAACAAGAGTTGCATAGAGATGTAATTGGTAAATCGTTACCTACCGATCATACTAAATCTTGGGCGTATTAGCCAAAGCTAACTCAAGGGTTAGTATAATGTGGATCTTGTCCCACATGAATTATAGAATTCAGTGGGAGCATCATTTAGTTAAAGGCCTAATTAAATGATATAAAAGAATATGATATTTATTTTCTGCATTTTTCTGTTGTAGATAACCATGACGTTGAATACGAACTCTTTCTCCCTGCGTTCTGTCCTTGAGAAGGACAAGCTCAACGGAGCAAATTTCCTGGACTGGTACAGGAACTTGAGAATAGTTCTCACCCAGGACCGTAAACTGTACATTCTGGAGCAACCCATTCTGAAGGCTCCTCCTGCCACTGCCACGTGAGCTGACTGAGATGCTTACAAGAAGCATCAAGATGACGCATTAGATGTGTCCTGTCTAATGCTCGCGACCATGAACTCTGAGTTTCAGAAGCAACACGAGTTGATGGGCACTTACGATATGGTTGAACATCTTCATCAACTGTATCAAGGACAAGCGAGGCACAAGAGATTTGAGATCTCAAGGGAACTATTTCAGTGCAAGATGTCAGATGGGGCTCCCGTAGGCCCATATATACTCAAAATGATTGGGTACATAGAAAACCTACAAACGTTGGGGTTCCCGATTGACCAAGAGCTGGCCACTGACCTAATCTTGCAATCCTTGCCGGATAGCTATAGTCAATTCGTTCTAAACTACAACATGAACGAAATTGACAAGCCACTGCCCGAGTTGCTTAGCATGTTAAGAACTACTAAGCTGAACCTTAAGAAGGCTAAGCCCCACTCTGTTCTGATGGTTCAGAAACACAAGGGCAAGGGCAAGCCCAAAGGCAAAGGAAAGTCTCAAGCCAAGGGCAAAGGCAAGACACTGAAGCCTAAAGGAGGGGTCGCTAAGGATGCTACCTGCTTCCACTGCGGTCAAACCGGGCACTGGAAGAGGAACTGCAAGGTGTACTTGAAAGATATTAAGAAGAAGCGAAGTGAGACTTCCACTTCAGGTATATATGTTATAGAAGTCAATCTATCTATTTCTTCATCATGGGTATTAGATATCGGATGTGCTTCTAACATTTGTACTAATGTGCAGGCGTTGAGAAATAGCAGGATATTGGCAAAGGGCGAGGTGGACCTACGCGTAGGCAATGGAGCACGGGTTGCTGCTGTTACTGTAGGGACTTATTTTCCATCTCTGCCCTCTAGGCTTGTACTAGAGTTGGATGATTGATGTTATGTGCCTGCTTTAACAAAGAACATAATTTCAGTTTCTTGTTTGGACAAGAAAGGTTTCTCTTTTATAATAAAGGACAAATGTTGTTCTGTCTATTTAAAAGATATGTTCTATTGTAATACACCTCTGATGAACGGACTCTACATTCTAGACCTTGAAAGCCCTATCTATAACATAAATACCAAGAGGTTCAAGTCAAATGACATGAACCAAACCTATCTCTGGCACTGTCGCTTAGGTCATATAAATGACAGGCGCTTATCCTAACTCCATAAGGATGGTTTGTTGGACTCATTTGATTTCAAATCTAATGAGACGTGCGAGTCATGCCTACTAGGCAAGATGACCAAGACTCCCCTTAGTGGGCACAGCGAAAGAGCGACTGATTTGTTAGGACTTATACATAGTGATGTATGTGGCCCTTTCAATGTTGCTGCTAGAGGCGGTTATAGGTACTTCATCACATTTACTGATGACTTTAGTAGATATGGTTATGTGTACTTGATGACACATAAGTCTGAATCCTTGAAAAAGTTCAAAGAATTCAAGAATGAAGTACAGAACCAGCTTGGCAAGAGTATTAAGATACTTCGATCAGATCGAGGTGGTGAATACCTTAGCCATGAGTTTTATGACTATCTAGCTGAGTGTGGGATCCTATCCCAACTCACTCCTCCTGGAACACCACAGTGGAATGGTGTATTAGAAAGGAGAAATCATACCCTATTGGATATGGTACGATCTATTATGGGTCACACAGATCTTCCGACATTTCTTTGGGGCTATGCTCTAGACACGACAGCTTTTATACTCAACCGAGTTCCATCCAAGGCCGTGATAAAGACACCATATAGGATATGGACAAGGAGAGATGCCCAGGTGTCTTTCATGAGGATTTGGGGTTGTGAGGCTTACGTTCGACGTCATGTCTCAGACAAGTTAGGACCCAAATCTGACAAGTGCTAATTTATTGGATATCCCAAGGAAACAAAGGGATATTAATTCTACATTCCCAGTCAGCACAAGGTAGTTGTGGTAAAGACTGGGGTCTTTCTAGAAAGGGACTTTGTTTCTAGAAAGACTAGTGGGAGTATGTTCGATCTTGAAGAAGTTCAAGATGCGGACCATAGCACTGAAACCTCGATGGAAGTTGAACTGGAACCACAAAGTGTTGTGGATAATGTTTTTCCACAAAGAGTTGAGGAACAACAACCAGTTCAAGTAGACATACCTCTTCGCAGATCTGATAGGGTACGTCGTCAGCCTGAGAGATACTCATTTCTCTTGTCTGACCAGGATGCCGTTGTGCTCATAGAGGATGAGCCCACCTCGTATCAGGAAGCTGTGATGAGACCAGATTCCGAGAAATGGCTAGAGGCCATGAGATCCGAAATGGAATCCATGTACACCAACCAAGTATGGACTTTGGTTGATCCACCTGAAGGGGTAAAACCCATTGGGTGTAAGTGGGTCTTTAAGAGAAAGACTGACATGGATGGACTTATCTATAAGGGTCGCTTGGTAGCTAAAGGTTTCAAGCAAATTCATGGTATTGACTATGATGAAACCTTTTCTCTAGTAGCGATGTTTAAGTTCATTCGGATCATGCTTGCTATTGCAGCATACCATGACTATGAGATATAGCAGATGGATGTCAAAACCATGTTTCTGAATGGAAAACTGCTCGAGGATATGTACATGACACAACCTGAGTGTTTTGTAGATCTACAACACACTAGCAGAGTATGCAAGCTGCATAGGTCCATTTATGGACTAAAGCAAGCTTCTCGGAGATGGAATCTTCGATTCGATGATGCAATCAAACAGTTTGGTTTCATTAAGAATGAAGATGAACCTTGTGTCTACAAGAAGGTTGTAGGGGATATAGTTGTCTTCCTCATATTGTATGTGTATGACATACTACTCATTGGGAAAGATATCCCTTTGCTACAGTCTGTTAAGACTTGGCTAGGGACTTGTTTCTCATTGAAGGACTTAGGTGAGGCATCCCACATTCTAGGCATACAGATATATAGAGATAGATCTAAGAGATTACTTGGCCTAAGTCAGAGTACATATATTGACAAGGTACTCCTACAGTTTGCCATGTAGAACTCCAAGAAGGGATTTCTGCCGATGTCACATGGCATGAGTCTTTCGAAGACTCAAGGTCCCTCTTCTAGAGAGGAGAGAGACCGCATGGATCAGATCCCTTATGCCTCAGCCATAGGATCTATCATGTACGTCATGCTATGTACTCATCCTGATGTCTCGTATGCTTTGAGCATGATGAGCAGGTACCAGTCAGATCCAGGTGAAAGTCACTGGATAGCGGTCAAGAATATTCATAAGTACTTAAGAAGAACTAAAGAATATTTCTTGATATATGGAGGCGATGACGAGCTAGCTGTAAAAGGTTATAGTGATGCTAGCTTCCAGACCGACCAGGATGATTATCGATCGCAGTCAGGGTTCGTGTTATGCATAAATGGTGGTGCTGCGAGCTGGAAGAGTTCGAAGTAGAACACAGTCGCTGATTCTACAACAGAGGCCGAGTACATTGCTGCATCAGAGGCAGCAAAGGAGGCAGTTTTGATTCGCAAGTTCATCACTGAACTTGGGGTGGTTCCTAGTATCGCTGACCCTATTGAGCTCTATTGTGACAACAATGGAGCTATAGCACAGGCTAAGGAACCTCGCTCACACCAGCAGACCAATCACATACTACGGCGCTTCCATCTCATTCGAGAGATTATCGAGAGACAAGATGTGAAGATTTGCAGAGTACCTACAGAGGCTAACATCGCAGATCCCTTGACCAAGGCTTTGGCACAGAGGAAGCATGATGGTCACACTAGGTCATTGGGGCTTAGAGCCTACACTGATTGGCACTAGTGCTAGTGAGAGATTGTTAGTTAGAGCCCTAGAACCAATCATTTGATGATTGTATTATGGGCTTGTTGTATCATATTCTTATATAAATAAAGGCATTTATTTTTGGGTTATTATACTTACTTGTATTGGTTCCAAATAAACTAAGTATAATAGTGTCCTTGAGTAGAAAGTTCTTACCTATATCAATCGATTGGTTGAATCGATAGTGAGATGATATAGGGAACACTACTCTTAATCATTCCTAGTCGAGTATTAACATTCAGGGACAATGTTAATGTAATAAGACAAGCATGTAGGTCAACTCGATGACTTGATCTCACAAGTCATGGATATAGAGATATCAAGTTGACACATGGGTATGCATTGAAGAATGTATACTGAATGACCCATCATGAGAAAGTATCATGGATCGTTATATGAGTGTCATATATTTTTTCATGTGGCTATTAGTATGACTACTAGTCATTAGACCTGAAGTCACCATGGTTCCCTACATAAGGAGTTATGTACTTTGGATTCGTCAAACTCCACCCGTAACTGGGTGGACTATAAAGGCGATTACTGGGTATGTAACGAATTATGCAGAGGGATGTGAGTGATGTAGATGGGATCTATCCCTCTCATATGACGGGAGTGACATCAATATTCTTGATAAAGTGAGACCACGAAGTGCATGGCCATGCCCAAATGAGTCAATATGAGATATTGAGCTCATTTGTTTTAGTGAATCTACTTGGAGATCAAGATTTAGATTGGTCAGAGGATGACACGGTCTATACCTCACATTGATCAATCTAGATGTGTAGGATAGAAGGACACTTGTCATATATTGTGAGGAGTCACAATTAGTAGTCACAAGGTGATGTTGGATCTCAACATCCTTGTAACTTGGGTAGTAATGATGTGTTGCTAGATACCGCTCATTACTTATGCTCCTAAATGGGTTTAGGGGCATTGCCAACGTTACAAGAACCTATAGGGTCACACACAAAGGACAATTAGATGGAGATTAGGTTCATATGATGAACCAAGAGGATTAGATTCATGTGATGAATCAAATTAGATTAAGAGTAATCCTAATTGGGCTAATTGAGTTGGACTCAAGTTGATTCATGTGTTCAATGAGTCTAATTTAGATTATGACTCATTGAATCAATTTAATTAAATGAATTAGATTCATTATATTAAATTGGCTTGAATTAAATGGTTGGATTAGATCAACCATGAGAGAGATTAAGTCAAGTTTGACTTGACTTGAGAGGAAGAGGAAGAGTCAAGTTTGACTTGGCTTTATGCCACATCATTTGTGACTTGGCATTAAGTGGCATGTTGGTTAGTCCTAAGAAAATCATACCGGTTCCACTGTACAAAAATTTTTTGTACAAGTGTCGAACCTTTCCTTAAATAACCTATTGTGTTCTTTAGTAGTTAAATTAGGAATCACAGACGGAACTTAACATCATTGATTCCAAATTTAACTTATCTATTCTTAATGATTTAGATTTGAATCGCAAGCGGAACTTAACACTATTGATTCAAATTTACCTAAGTTATTAATTCCATAAATATTAATTTCCAAAATTGGCTTCCAGGAATGCATGGCGAGGGACATGGCCTTCTTGGATATGGGAGCAACCTCCACCACCTAGGCAAAGCCTTTTAAGGAAAGCTAATATTTATTTCCTTAAATAACTCTTGGTTAACCAAAAAGAACAATAGAATCACAAATTCAAAAAAGAAGAAAACACAAACTCGAAAAAAAACTATTTCGAAAACTCTAGAATCATATGCGTCTTGTGTTTGGTATTTCCAGAAATAACTATACAAAGAAAACTAGTATGATGCAGAAAATAATTACTAGTTATACCTTTCTTTGTAAGCAAAAATAACCTCTTGATCTTCTACCGTATTCCTCTTCTAATCTCGGACTTTGTGTGGGCAACGATCTTCCGAGACGAGAACCACCAAGCTCCTTCTTCTCCAAGCTAGATCCGGCCACCATAATTCTCCAAGAGAAGTAGAGGTCCAGCCACCACCATCAAGCTCCAAGGGATGCTTCCTTTCTCTCCTTCTCCAAGCTAGAATCCGGCCACCTTCAAGCTCCATGAGATGATGAGGTTCGGCCAATGAAGAAGAAAGAAAGGGAAGAAGAGAAAACCAATATGGTCGGCCACCACCAAGGAAGAAAAGAGAGGAAGAAAAATTATAGAGTTCTACTCTTGAAGGCACCTCTACCCCCTCTTTTATAATCCTTGGTCTTGACAAATAAGGAAATTTTAATAAAAACTTCCTTAATTCTTTTGCCATGAAAATAAAAATTTATTTAATTAAAAACAATTTTCTCTTTTCAATTTACAATGGCCAGCCACTTTAAAAACAAAACAAGAAGAGTTTTAATTAATTAAGACTTCCTAATTTGTCTCCGGAAATTTATAAAAAATTTCTCCAATAATTTTTCCCTTCATGGTGGTTTGTAAAAAGGAAATTTTATAAATTAAAATCTTTCTTTTAAACATGTGGATAAAAAAAAAGTTATCTCTAAAAATTAAAATCTCTTTTAATCTTCAAATAAGGAAAGATATCAACCTTTTCTTAATCTTTTGTAGAAACTTATAAAAGAGAATATTTAATTTTTAAACTCTCTTTTAAATCATGAACATGGTTAAAAAAGAAAGATTTCTCAAAATTAAAATCTACCTTTCAATCTACAAATAAGGAAAGATTTCAAATCTTTTCTTAATCTTTTGTAGAAAGTTATAAAAGGAAAGATTTAAAATTTAAACTCTCTTTTAAAACCATGATATCCATATAAGAAATAAAAATAAATTCTCTTTTAATATGGCCGGCCAATCAAGCTTGGGCTCCAAGCTATGGCCGGCCAATTAACTTGGCTCAACCTTTGGGTCTTGGCCGGCCCTAAGTTTGAGCTTCAAGCTTTGCTTGGCCGGCCCCTATTGGTTGGGTAAGAAGGTGGGTATGTGGTGGGTATAAATCTCTATATACAAGAGGGTATGATAGGGACCGAGAGGAGGAATTAGTTTTGGTCTCAGATGAAATTAAGCATCCCGTGTTCGCCCCGAACACGTAACTTAATTTCATCAATAATAATTCATTCCACTAAAGAACTATTATTGAACTACCGCATCTATCCCAAATTACATTTTGGGCTCCTTATTATGAGTGTGTTAGTCTCCCTGTGTTTAAGATAATGAATGTCCACTAATTAAATGAGTTACTGACAACTCACTTAATTAATATCTTAGTTCAAGAGTAGTACCACTCAACCTTATCGTCATGTCGGACAAAGTCACTGGATAGCGGTCAAGAATATTCATAAGTACTTAAGAAGAACTAAAGAATATTTCTTGATATATGGAGGCGATTACGAGCTAGCTGTAAAGGGTTATAGTGATGCTAGCTTCCAGACCGACCAGGATGATTATCGATCGCAGTCAGGGTTCTTGTTTTGCATAAATGGTGGTGCTGTGAGCTGGAAGAGTTCAAAGTAGGACACAGTCGCTGATTCTACAACAGAGGCCGAGTACATTGCTGCATCAGATGCAGCAAAGGAGGTAGTTTAGATCTACAAGTTCATCACTGAACTTGGGGTGGTTCCTAGTATCGCTGACCCTATTGAGCTCTATTGTGACAACAATGGAGCTATAGCACAGGCTAAGGAACCTCGCTCGCACCAGCGGACCAAACACATACTACGGCACTTCCATCTCATTCGAGAGATTATCGAGAGAGGAGATGTGAAGATTTGCAGAGTACCTACAGAGGTTAACATCGCAGATCCCTTTACCAAGGCTTTGGCACAGAGGAAGCATGATGGTCACACTAGGTCATTGGGGCTTAGAGCCTACACTGATTGGCACTAGTGCTAGTGAGAGATTGTTAGTTAGAGCCCTAGAGCCAATCATTTGATGATTGTATTATGGACTTGTTGTATCATATTCTTATATAAATAAAGGCATTTATTTTTGGGTTATTATAGTTACTTGTATTGGTGCCAAATAAACTAAGTATAATAGTGTCCTTGAGTAGAAGGTTCTTACCTATATCAATCGATTGGTTGAATCGATAGTGAGATGATATAGGGAACACTACTCTTAATCATTTCTAGTCGAGTATTTACATTCAGGGACAATGTTAATGTAATAAGATTAGCATGTAGGTCAACTCGATGACTTGATCTCACAAGTCATGGATATAGAGATATCAAGTTGACACATGGATATGCATTGGAGAATGTATACTGAATGACCCGTCATGAGAAAGTATCATGGATCGTTATATGAGTGTCATATATTTTTTCATGTGGCTATTAGTATGACTACTAGTCGTTGGACCTGAAGTCACCATGGTTCCCTACATAAGGAGTTATGTACTTTGGTTTCGTCAAACGCCACCCGTAACTGGGTGGACTATAAAGGCGATTACTGGGTATGTAACGAATTATGCAGAGGGATGTGAGTGATGTAGATGGGATCTATCCCTCCCATATGACGGGAGTGACATCAATATTTTTGATAAAGTGAGACCACGAAGTGCATGGTCATGCCCAAATGAGTCAATATGAGATATTGAGCACATTTGTTTTAGTGAGTCTACTTGGAGATCAAGATTTAGATTGGTCAGAGGATGACACAGTCTATGCATCACATTGATCAATCTAGATGTCTATGATAGAAGAACATTTGTCATATATTGTGAGGAGTCATAATTAGTAGTCACAAGGTGATGTTGGATCTCAACATTCTTGTAACTTGGGTAGTAATGATGTGTTGCTAGATACCGCTCATTACTTATGCTCCTAAATGGGTTTGGAGGCATTGCCAACGTTACAAGAACCTATAGGGTCACACACAAAGGGCAATTAGATGGAGATTAGGTTCATATGATGAACCAAGAGGATTAGATTCATGTGATGAATCAAATTGGATTAAGAGTAATCCTAATTGGGCTAATTGAGTTGGACTCAAGTTGATTCATGTGCTCAATGAGTCTAATTTAGATTATGACTCATTGAATCAATTTAATTAAATGAATTAAATTCATTATATTAAATTGGTTTGAATTAAATGGTTAGATTAGATCAACCATGAGAGAGATTAAGTCAAGTTTGACTTGACTTGAGAGGAAGAGGAAGAGTCAAGTTTGACTTGACTTTATGCCACATCATTTGTGACTTGGCATTAAGTGGCCAATAATGGTGTTACACATCATCATGTTTAGCACATGTGTGTGCCACCTCATGGAGGTTACAAATCTCTTTAATGGCCACATTAAATGAGAATGGGGGTTGCAATTCCCATGGTGGCCGGCCACTTATGGTGTTGAATGAGATTGAATTTTCATTCAAGGGATATTCATTCCATCTTCTTCCTTGCTCTCTCTTCTTGCTTTCCCTCTCCTCCTCTTGCCGTGACTGATCAAGGGTGCTAGCACACCTTTGTTTAGTTTTTCTCCACCCATTTGTTCGTGTGGATACTTCTATAGGATCGTACACTTGACGATCTCGAGATCCGGCACTTCCTTGGACGAGCGGGATTCGTAAAGGGCACGCATCCAGGGTAAAAAGTTTTCTCCTTGTAAATCTAGTTTAGAACTAAGTCTAAGAAACTCATACTCGTATAATTTTATTTTTATTTTACTTCACACGGATCTGGTGACGGGGGTTTCGAGGTTTTCGCGACGCGAAAAAGCGGTTTTCGCGGCCCGAAAAACCCAACATGTTGTAAGGAACATCCGACACTTTACTCCATCGAAAAATTGTAATAATGCTATGTTCTCAAATTTTAACAAATGATCCTCTGGATCTATAGTTCTAGTGTACTCACCAATCTGAAGATTCTGATACCGTTTAGGAAACGGATCATCCAGTACGCTCGGCGAAAATGGAGAAATGACTCTTTTTGGCGAGCTATCACTAGCTACCATCATCTTAGCTTTGCGCTTCTCTTTGTCAGGAACCTCGCCAGAGGATTCTTGAAATATAGGCCTTTGTCCTCCTTGTTCCAAAGGAGTACGAAGGAAAGCTCGAGGGCGCTTAGTCGGAGAAGCAATGGCCGGAGGGAAATATACATGATCTTCTTCTTCCAACTCCTTTCCCCTTCGGTGCTCAGTAGTCAAGATCGCCGGATTATGAGCTACTAGCAGAGTAGTTTCAGTATGAGCTTGTTGTTGTTGCTGTTGTTATTGTAAAGCCTTCTTTACATGAGTGTTGATTAGGAAATCCAAATCTTCACGGCTAATAGTGAGTAGGTTCGATTTTCCAGTGTCTTCCATCTTGTAATCTCAGATTCAGGTTAATATTCCCACAGACGGCGCCAAATTTGATCCTGTCTGAGAAGCTTGACAAAATGGAAAGATGGGAGAAAACCTGCTGCTGATGAAGAATAATACCTGTAGAATACCGATCCAAGAAACCTAAAGCGGATCTAGGAGAATAAGAGTCACAGAATGCCCTCCTTGTCCGAAGATCCAAAGATGAAAGGAAGGGTTCAATGAAGAAAACCAAGATCTAGAGCTTCCAAAGCTTCCTGCGCACAAGAGACCAATCAACACTATTGTCAGTGACCTAAGACCGGGGTAGGAATCCCTGGCTAGGCCCTCCGATGCTCAAGTCAGTGATCTCTCTTAGTGTGGAAGAAGGAAGAAGATGAACAGTAACTGAAAACTAGGGTTGTAAGTGTGATGAGCCTCAGGATGAGCGTACCTAGCCAACGAAGAGGATTCCCCCTTTTATACCACTTCATATAACCTCCGTAGTCATGAAGTGGACCCCGATTTGTTAAAGTTTGTTATGAGATGACGTAAGCCATGTACTTGCAGAAAATAGCTTTTAAGGAATCTTTTTTGTACCCCAGATGTACCTTCTTTGTCGTCTCGTACCTGCAGAAGAGTCTAGAAACATTCTTCTCGCCAAGTTAGTCAACCTATTATACGATTACATGAAGCAGATATTTTCATAAGCTATTCATAAATATCCTCAAAATGTTTATTCTCATCCTGTCCTATAAGTTATATTTTATCACCCCTGCTTGGTTATCCTATCTTCACTATGTTGTGGGCGGCCCGATATTATACTATGTTTTGTATCGGTCGGGATTGACCCTAGGTTTCGTACAGGCGGGTTATTATTTTTATTTAACACATGTCCTCATCATCCGATAATATATTATAAATCTTGTACGGTCTTGTAGTTGCTCATTCTCGGACGATCATATACATCCGTCCGATAATATATTATAAATCCTGTATGATTTTGTAGTTGCTCATTCTCGAACAATCATATACATCCTCCCGATATTAGTCTGTATTCGCATGTGCTAGCTCAGACAATCTCGACCGATATTGGCCTTTCTTTCTTGAGGTATATCCCGACCGATATTAGCCTACCCTTCTCAAGATGTACCCCGACCGGTATTAGCCTATCTTTTCTTTAAGGTATTATCCTGGCCGATATTGGCATATATTTTCTCAAGTGTGTTACCCCGTCCGGTATTTGTCTATATTTCCTTAAGCATGTTGTCCCGGACGATATTGTCCTACATTTTCTTAAGCCTGATACCCCGGCCGATATTTACATTGCTTAATTTTGCTATCTCTTTTCTTTCCCCTTTTCACCGGGGCCCTACTAAACTTAACCCATATCACTAGCCTTCCCTCCAAGTCTAGTCGAAGGAGGCGTAGCCGATTGACTAGACCTAAGTCTATTTTTTGTTTCTTTGCCTATTTTTGGTCATGTACCTGCCATGGTCTCTATAGTAGCCTCGTGACTTTTTCTGCAGTAGTCCTCGTGACTTCTGGTACAGCAATCCTGTGAACCCAAGTATAGTGATCCCGTGAGCCCAAGTATATTGATTCCGTGAGTCCCTCAACCCTTTAAATAGGGTGGTGATCCTTCCTTTCTTCTTCACTTGCCTCAGTTCTTTTCCTCCTTGTTCGCCTTCCCTTACCGAGAGTATGGTTTTAGATCCCCCCTTCTGGGGGCAATTCTTATTGGATAAGGTGAAATCTATAGATGAAGCTGCCCCAGCTTTGGATCTAGTTAACTCTTTGGCACGAGAACTGGAGGTATTTCTGTCGATCACCCAATTTCCAGTATGGTTGGGAATGATCTTGAGGAACAAAATTCATCAAGATCTAGAACCTCAGGCCGAAGAGATGACTGCTTTGCAGATTCAGCAGGCTTCAGAGGTGTTTACACTAATCAGGCAGGTTCACATAACTATCATGTTGGTGTCGTGGCGATAGCAAGGCATAGATTGTTCGCAAGCTAAGGTGGATGCTCTAGAAGCAGAGCTCAAAGTGTTCAAGCAGGAAGTGGATTGTTTCATGACACATTTGAAGGGACTTGAACAAGTTTGCACCTCCTTTGTTCATGAGACCACTCTTTTTCCCACTTTCTCCCAGGCGTAAAAGAATACACTAGCTTTTCTAAACGAGGAGGAAGGGGGAGGACAATTCCGTTGGATGACAGATTTTTCACCCTATCCCCCTGCCAGGTAAAATATTCCCACTTCTCCAACATGGCCGGGTTTGTTTTCAGATGGGTTGAAGTTTTCTGAGAAGTTTAAGGGTTCATGTGCCAACGGGCTTCCCTTCAAGTATGGCCGAAAGAAGTATCAGTCGACCGACTGGACATAAGTCTATGTTTAGTAGAGTTACATAGCTGGGGCAATGTTGTATGCTCGATCAGGCTTTGCCCGCTAAGTACATGTAATACCTGTTTGACTATATAAGGATAAATGCCTCAAATGCAATCAATATGTTAGATTCAACTAATCCCTTTAACCTCGGATGATGCAGACTTATCTTTTATAGATGTATTAACTCAGTTGATATTGTCCTGTCTCTTATGCATGTGTTGACCCGGTCGACATTAACCCATCTATTAGGAACGTGGTAACCCGATTGATATTAGCCTGTCTATTGTAGACCATGTTATACCGACTGATATTAGCCTATCTGTTGTAGACCATGTTATACCGACCGATATTAGCCTATCCATTATGGATAAGGTTATCCCGGTCGATATTAGCCTGTTCATTATAGTTATATTAATCCAAATATTGCTTCTCGCATGATTGACTATTATTATTTCATATTTTTCGTCTTCGGCTCGGGATTTGTCAAATCAAATCCATCCTCCTTTATTACACATAGTAAACCATGTCCTTTTTCTATCATTTTCGTGATTATGATTGGTCTTTCCATGGTAAGAGAATGTTGGAGGTGCATAACAAGGTGCTACCAACTCCTGCATAATTCAATTTGTCGCGTCCATCATCAATGCCCATATATGGTCATTTGACGCATGTATTTTCTTTCCTCTCTGTAATACCAACGCTGGCACGCTCCTATAATCAACGGTGTCTGTTGAAAAAAGGTATTCCGATCTGACGGTGGTTGCACATTCTTTCAACCCTAAACCCTTCACTTTCTTGTCGACTTTGCCCCTTCTTCTTTGCCTTAGCGTTTTCTTTTTTTTCTTTGACTGCACTCTTTTGATCCATCTTCACGCTTGTCGTCTTCCCGTGCTCTTCTTTCTTAGTTCTCAGTAAGTAACCTGTTGCTTCATTAACCTTTACTTCTGTCTATGGCTGAAGAAATAATAGCTCCTTGGTATACTCAAATTTCATCTTCTTTCGACAAGGATGCTCAGCTTGCTATCCGTATGTAATATAAAATTCCTGAGGAATATGATATCATAATCCCTGAACCAGACGAGCATCCTCACCGTCCTCCTGCTAACTGTGTAACTTTCTTTAGGGATCAATTGATAGGAGGTTTAAGGTTTTCCATTCCCCCCTTTCTAATTGGAGTAAGCCAATACTTTGGCATTCCTCTTCAACAATTTGTGCCCAATGCCTTTCGTTATATGTGTGGCCTGTACATTTTGTTTCGTACACTTGACATTCCTCCTACTCCTCAAAATGTTTTCATGTTTTCCTATCCAAAGTTAGTAGAGCCGGGTGTTTTTCTCTTCCAGTCTCGAACCAAGATGGTCCTTTTTGATTATATGTCTTCTTCTCTTAAAGGCTAGAAATCTCATTTCTTCTTCATAAAGTTTCCCGGACCTATTCCTTGGCCTCATGCTTAGAAATCCTCTTTACCTCCTTTGCCTGATGTTAAGGAGTTTCACCTTCACCCGTCTTTTCCCCTTTATTGTGAAAAATTACTATGTCGTTGTCTTTCTATTACTAAATGGCTGCGGAGCGATCTTCTGTATCTGTTTGGTTTGAGCCCAGTCAGATCTAAGATACGCGGCTCCTTAGGTAAAATTTTGTCTCCTTTTCTACCAAATTTTACTAACTAAAATATTTTTCTACCATTTTGTGTAGTAGCTAGTTTTATGCTGCTTTGATTGACGAGGAACTACGTCTGGAAGAGGCCCAACTTCATGCAAAAGAGCAAGAGCTTCTTGCTGCCATTAATCCGCCACCTTCAATTGAAGCTTCGGTTCTACCAGTTAAAGCTTCTAGTTCTCAAGTTACTCCTGACGTTTTCGAGATTCTTCTAGCAGGAGTTCCTGCTATCACTTTGCCAACTGCTCCTTTATCAGCCACTTCTCCCTCCGTTGCTGAGCTTACATCCCCTGTAAACTCAGAAAAATCTCTTGTTGAAATTGCTCCGAGCAAACGCCCGGGACGCAAACTAACTAGAATCCCCCCTTCTAAAAGTAGACTCACTCTTCTTGCTGAGGAATCACCCTCAGAAGGTTTTGCTTCTGCTTCCCCTTCTTCTAATGAGCCTACTTTGACTGATTTATATCCTTCCCTTCTTTTTCTTCCTCTTCTCTTAGCAATACTGTCCCTGGTAGTACTTCTTTTACTTTTCCTTTATCTGCTTCAAAATCTGGGTCTTTACCTCCTTCATCCACTTCTTACTTAGTTTTCGCTCCCCCTTCTATCCCAACTTCCTCCTTTTCTACCACTTCCTCTTCTATCCCTATTCTTCCTATACTGCTAGGAGGTTCTTTCGCCACTGCTCGAGAGGAGATTCATCCTTTCTTTGGAGAGCTTCCCCCTTCCGAGACAATTGATCAATTCTCACATGAGGAAACCAAAGTATATTTGCTATTATTTATTTGTTATTTATCCATGACTGTTTTATGACCCATTCTTATGTTCGTAGCGGTGGATGGCCAATATAGGTTTAGCTCGCCTAGCGCATAACCTATATCATGAGAATGAGAAGTTGAAACGACAAGTTGTTGAGCTATCTTCTACCACTCTTTCAGAAAAGTCTAAGGAACAATATGAAACCCAACTTGAGAGCCTTTAGTTTCAATTTAAATCAGCCACAGACCTTAATACTGAGTTATCTTCCAAATTAGAGAAGCAGATTGCTGAGGCTAACAAACTAAAGTCTAATTACGAGTCCACCTTGGCTGACAAACTCAAAGCTCTGCAGTTGAAGGATGATGAAATAACTTCCTTAAATACTTCCTTGAATACAGCTAAGACAGAGGCCTCCACCAAAGATGCTGAGTTGAAGTCTTCCCAGTCGACTCTAGTGGTTTACAAAGCTGGTGAAGACGGTCGCTTCAAGGAGCGGGCCACCACCTTGATCAAATCTACTGAATTAAATAGGTCGATCGTAAAGTCTATTTTGGCCGCCTATACCGCCGGAGCTAAAGGAGCAGTAAAGCAATTGCTAGAAGAATGCTTCCTGTCTCGTGATCCTCCTCCTAACTTCTTGAACCGACGCAAGCTAATTGATAACAGGCCTGCAGACCTATTTCCTCAATTGTCTATAGAATGATGTTCTACTTTGGTTCTATTTGTTGTAAAATTAACTATGAATTTGTGACCATTCGGCTCATATACTTTTATCTTTTGTGTTTATGTGTCAACTTTTTTCATTCATGGGGCACTACTACCTTCCTTTTGAATTCATCCTACCATTGTACTTGCTTTTTTTCCTCGTTCACTTTGTCTTAGCATATCAGATATTGTCCGACTTATTACTATTACTCGACTATATTCGAATAAGGTCCTAACCTATCGTCAATATCGGACGGTCTATCACAACCAATCGATTTACCATTAAGTTTGCAAATATCGTCCGGTGCTTTATACTTGACTAGTTTTCATCCAATTCGGTATAACCAACCGACGTCAGTCTCGACCGGTTTATTATGACCGATCAATTTACTGTAGCATCGCCAATCTCGACCGATTTACTATAGCATCATCGATCTTGATCGATCTACTATAGCATCATCGATCTTGATCGATCTACTATAGCATCATCGATCTAGATCGGTCTATTATAACATTCTTCATCTTAACTGGTCTATTATAACCGGTTGACTTACACTTATGTCTACCAATATCATTTGGTGTTTATACTTAACCAGATTATGTCCGATCTAGCATAATCGTCCAATATGATATAGTCAATTTCGCCCGGTCTATTATGCCTGAAAATATCGTCTGACGCGTTACACTTGCCCAGTTTTCATCCAATTCGATATAACTGACCGACGTCAATCTCGATCGGTTTATTATGACTGGTCGATTTACCACCATATTTATAAATATCATCCGGTGTTTTATATGAAATCTCGCCTGATCCGGTATGACCGCCCGGGTTTATTATTTTTAATCACCTAGATAATCTTAAACTACCCTATTAACCTCATACCTGACCGATTCTCTTCATACCTCTTTGATTCTTTAAGAATCAAGCGCATAGAGAGAGAAAAATTGGTCATGTTTTCCGAGAAAGATCGCCAAGCTTAATACCTTTTCTGTGGGATTCATCCTTCTTTTTAAATTCAATCCCATCCTTCGATGATATTACCTCTTTATGGCGGTTATGATTCCGAGTATTCTTCCTTATAGGATTCATACTCTTTCTTTCCTTACCCACTTTTATACTTGAGTTCTACACGAACTGTTATTGATCTTATTATTTTATATATCCCTATGCTTTTGGGGTTTCTCCTTTTTCCAGTTCTTCTTCCCCACCTGTTTAAGGGTTTTTGGGTATAAGGCCCTGAGGGAGAGAAGAAGGTTTAAAATGTTATCTTCTTCTTCCCAACTATTCCTTCCTCTTCCATTGTTTGCTTCCCTTCTGCTATTCCGCCATGGCCACTCCTTCCCCAGTGTTATTTCTTTCGTGCGCTTCTAGCCTTACCGAGCCAGAGGAGGTGGAGTTACAAGTGAACTATGGTTTTCCTTCCTATATAGTTTGCCCTACCCCTCAGGATAGTCTGCATCTTCCTCCTTTAGGAAGTATATCAATTTTATGGGCTCAATCCTTACAAGGCTTCCAATTCCCCCTTCATCCCTTTTTCGCTGATGTTAGTATTTACTTTGATATTCCTCTTAATCAATTTATTCCTCAGTCTTTTTCTATCCTTGTGGATTTTGTTGGGGTGTCTAAACTACTAGATTTCCCCTTATCCCCTCTTCCTTTTCACTACTTCTTCATTCCCCGTCAAGTAGACATTGGTGTCTTTGAATTTCAGTCTTGCCCTAAGGCCCTTTTGTTTAGCAGGATTCCTCCTCAAGAGGAATGGCATCACAAATTTTTCTTTATGCATCTCCCTTCTTCTGCTTCTTTTCCTATCGCCTAGATACACAATCTCCCCCCGACTCCTAAAATTGATAACTTCCTCACTGATCCTTCTGTCTCTCTTTCCTTATCCAAGCTAAAGGAGACTAAATTTAGCTTACCGTCTTTGATTGTGGATGGTTTAATGTTTCCCTTTGGAATAAGTAGCATCGATACTCCCTTGGATGTCTCTTTTGGTATGTCTAAATATTCTAGGCTATGTTTATCAGTTATTTACTAATTATTTTCTATAATGACACCACATTCTTGTGTTTCAGCTGATGCTCTCCTACCCGCTTTCATGTACAAGAATACAACTATGACCAAGTCTTTTTTGAATAAATTTTGAGAACAATTATTGCAAGCTCGTCGAGCTAACCCTACCACCTCTACTTTGGGTTTATTATCTAATGAAGAACAAACAACGGAAGCTATTGCTTCTATGGAAGAGGAAGAGGAACAACCTTTTATTACCATACTCAAGAAACCTAGGCTTACTGAGGAAGTTCCCTTTCGTGATACTTTTGGTACTTTTGTGCAGACCCCTATTGCTCCTTCACCTACTTCTTTTGAGAGAGGTAAGGCACCAATGCTCCCTACCCATATTATTTCCGATCTTTCTCTTAGAATGATAAGACCGGGTCTACTTATTCCTTCATCTTCTGCTATTGTTTCAGCTACTTCTGCTTCTCAGATGGCTACTACCACTTCGGCTTCCTCTCAACCTCTTTCCTTGGTCTTACCTCCTTTGGCTTCTAGATCCCGAGCTAGAAGAACACCTTGCAAGAGATCTTCTCCGAGTCCAGGACCATCCATTATCCATGCTTCAACAACTAAACCAACTTCTATTGCTTTGCTACCTTCCATCCCCTCTAGTTCTTCCTCTGTTATTCCCATTTCTACCACTTCTCCTCTCTCTCTTCCTTCTTCTTTTGCCCGGCCTTCCTCACCTTCTGTCCTCCCACCTTTATTTAGATAGGCTGTGGGTCTGCCTTCTCAATTGGGGCAAGCTTTGGACCCTCCCAGTTACGATTTTTTGCAGCTACAAGGCATGTTGGCTGAATCTTGGCTGCATAGCCAAGAACTGCTAAGGGGCACTAGCATTTCCAACCGTGTTGAAAGTCATAGTCATCAAGCTATTGTCGTAAGTGTTTTTCATTATATATTGTTATCGTATCATTATTTCCTGCTAACTGCACTATTGTTTCAGTTTCTTGCCTCAAGTCTTCATCTAGACCAACTGCTCATTGCTTTGGAAAGGGAAAATGGCAAGTTAAAAGCTCAAATAGAGGCACTAAAAGCTAATCTTCCTCCTTCCCACACTGAGCTTACTCAGTTACAAGGGATGATAGCTTTACAGGCTTAACAAATAGAGGGTATGAAAAAGGAACTGCAGCATGAGCGACAGTTATTGAAAAATAAAGAGCTTGAAAGAAAAACCCTAGAGTTGCGAGTGGATCGGTTAAATTCCAGCCTCCAAGTGGAATCTGCTTTAAAAGACAAAGTCATCTCAGATATTTCTCATAAAAGCGTTGTCTTAGAGAAAGTGGAGAGGCTTCACAATGTCTTTCTTTCTGAGCAGACACAAGATTCAGCTTCAAGAGATTTTGCTATTCTACAAGAGCAAGAATAAAGAAAGGCTCAGGATGTCGAGATATCCTCACTCCAGAAGGAGATAGAGCAGCTTAAATTAGAAAGAGATGCTTTCAAAGCCCAAGCTACCACATTACAAACCGAATTTCAAAGTTATAAGTAGCAGGAGGAGGATCGATTGGAGGACAGGCGCTTAACCTATCTAAGGTCCCCAGCATTTACCAATGAATATATTGTCGGGTGATAGGGACTTTAAATCATTTCGTGACTAGAGTTATTCAACAATTGAGGGAAGGTGGTTATCTACCTCGCGAACCTCCCCTTCAGTTCATAAATCGTTGCAGACTTAATCATGAATTACCCTAAGATTTGACAAGCGAGTTTAAGTAAGCATGATTATGTACTCAAAAAGACTTGTAATTAAGTACTTACAATATTTGTAAAAATTCATACTTACCTATTTTTTCGACCTTCATTATCTGGCTGCTGCTTCTTGAGAATACATAATGTCTTGCTTAAAAGCTTCTCCTGTTGTGGTATCTTAAGTAATTATATGGCTCCGGCCAATAAGGCTTCTCTGTAAATCCTTTGATCTTTATTCAGGCTCGACTGTATATAAGGAATTTCAAAGACCTCAGTGCTTCCGAGGGATGTGTAATCTCGAGTAACTTTATCTAAAAAGCTCCAAAGGATTTATGTATTCTTGGTCGAGCATATAATCCCGAGTGATTTTAAATAGAGAACTTCATATGATTGTAACTTCTGATGGAGAATGTAATTTTGAAAGATGATATATAAAGAATTCCCTCTGAACTTTGAATCTCGGTCAGGAGTGTAATACTGAGTGATCTTTATAAAGAAATCCAGATGACTTTGAATCTGGACCAGGCATATAATCTCGAATAATTTAATGTGAAGAATTTTCTCAACCTTTGAGTGTTCAGTTGGGCGTGTAATCCCTATCGATTTAATATAGAGAATTTCATCAGCCTCTGGTCAAGTGTATGATCCTGACCGATTTAATATGAAGAATCAACCATTGAGTTTTTGGTCGGGCGTGTAATCCCGATCAATTTAATATGAAGAATTTCATCACCCTCTGTCGAGAGTATAATCCCAACTGATTTAATATGAAGAATCAATCTTTGAGTTTTCGGTCGGGCATGTAATCCCGATCGATTTAATATGAAGAATTTCATCAACCTCTGGTCGAGCGTATAATCCCGACCGGTCTAATATGAAGAATCTCATCAACCTCTGGTCGGGCGTATAATCCCGACCGATTTAATATGAAGAATTAACCTTTGAGTTTTCGGTCGGGCATGTAATCCCGATCTATTTAATATGAAGAATTTCATCAACCCCTGGTCGAGCGTATAATCCCGACCGATTAAATATGAGGAATTTCATCAACCTTTGAGCTTTCAGTCGGGCGTGTAATCCCGATCAATTTAATATGAAGAATTTCATTAACCCCTGGTCGAGCGTATAATCCCAACCGATTAAATATGAGGAATTTCATCAACCTTTTAAGCTTTCGATTGGGTGTGTAATTCAGAATAGAGTCCTATGCTCTATCATATTTTGATTAGGTACTCAATCCTGCATGACTTTGTTAATGATAGTTTAAAGTCTCCGGTTCCTCCCAGGAAGGCCCGTCCGGGTTGCTTCAAGAGATTTCCCGATTGACTGTGTTCATGATGGTTTAAAGTTTCTGGTTCCTTCCAAGAAGACCCGTCCGGGTTACTTCAAGAGATTTCTCGATCGACTATATTTGTGATAGTTTAGAGTCTCCGGTTCCTCCCAAGAAGACCTGTCCGGGTTACTTCAAGAGATTTCCCAATCGACTATGTTTGTGATAGTTTAAAGTCTCCGGTTCCTCTCAAGAAGACCCATTCGGGTTACTTCAAAAGATTTCTCGATCGACTATGTTTGTGATAGTTTAGAGTCTTCGGTTCTTCCCAAGAAGACCCGTCTGAGTTACTTCAAGAGATTTCCTGATCGACTATGTTTGAGATAGTTTAGAGTCTCCGGTTCCTCTCAAGAAGACTCGTCCGGGTTACTTCAAGAGATTTTCTGATCGACTATGTTTGTGATAGTTTAAAGTCTCCGGTTCCTCTCAAGAAGACCTATCCGGGTTATTTCAAGAGATTTTCCGATCGACTATGTTTGTGATAGTTTAAAGTCTCTGGTTCCTCTCAAGAAGACCCGTCCGGATTACTTCAAGAGATTTTCTAATCGACTATGTTTGTGATAGTATAAAGTCTCCGGTTCCTCCCAAGAAGACCCGTCCGGGTTACTTCAAGAGATTTCCTGATCGACTATGTTTGTGATAGTTTAGAGTCTCCGGTTCCTCCCAAGAAGACCCGTCCGGGTTACTTCAAGAGATTTCCCGATCGATTATGTTTGTGATAGTTTAGAGTCTCTAGTTCCTCCCAAGAAGACCCGTCCGGGTTACTTCAAGAGATTTCCCGATTGATTATGTTTGTGATAGTTTAGAGTCTCTGGTTCCTCCCAAGAAGACCCGTCCGGGTTACTTCAAGAGATTTCCCGATCGACTATGTTTGTGATAGTTTAGAGTGTCTGGTTCCTCCCGAGAAGACCCGTCTGGGTTACTTCAAGATATTTCTTGATCGACTATGTTTGTGATAGTTTAGAGCCTCCGGTTCCTCCCAAGAAGACCCGTTCGGGTTACTTCAAGAGATTTCCCAATCGACTATCTTCATGATAGTTTAAAGTCTCCGGTTTCTCCCAAGAAGATCCGTCCAGGTTACTTCAAGAGATTTCTCGTTCGACTATGTTCATGATAGTTTAAAGTCTTCGGTTCCTCCCAAGAAGACCCGTCCGGGTTACTTCAAGAGATTTCCCGATCGACTATACTTTTGAATGAAACTAAAAATGCTTTCACTAACCTCGTGATGGTTTAATATCTTCCAGATTCCTTAAGGAAAACTGATTGATCATTCCTTAAAGCCCCCAATCAACGGCCGCATGAGAAGAATAAAAATGTTTGTCCGGTAATTACTATGCTGTTTAACTGTACTTATTTTTCGAGCGATATTTGGCATGTATTGCATTTACCAAATAAAATACATAAATTATGATCATACTTGTTATTTGTTTGCAGGGCCAAACAAAGGGAAATTGCTTAAAGTAAACTTAATTTGTTCTTTTGATAGCGCTGAATTTCACATGATTAGATGATTAAAATACACTGAAGAGGTGTTAGTCCGCTCGTTCTGGGATATCTGTATTTCTCGAGCGATATAAACTTATTAAGTTCAGTAGGGCTGTAAATGATTTGTACTCCAGGGCCACCCAAGAACTCTCCCTTCTGTGTCTTGGAGATAATATGAGTCTGATGCTAGTTTTTCTACCACCTTGTAGGGTCCTTCCCACTGTGGTGCTAATTTGTTAACATCCCCAGCAGGCTTGACACGTTTCCATACTAGATCTCCCACTTGAAAGAACCTTGGGATGACTCTCTTATTATAATTTTGCCTCATTCATTGTCGATATGATGCAAGACGAGTTACAGCTTTGTCTCGAATTTTCTCTATCAGATCTAGCTCCATAAGCCGCCGACCCGCATTATCATCATCGTATAGTTGTCTTCTGTCAGATTCTACTCCCACCTCTATAGGAATTACAGCTTCTCCTCCATAAACTACTTGAAAGGGAGCAATCCCTGTAGCTTCTCGGGGTGTGGTGCGATATGCCCAAAGAACACTGGGCAATTCCTCTACCCAGCTGCCTCCGACATGATCCAGTTTGGTTTTTATACCTCTTATAATCTCTCTGTTGGTTACTTCAGCTTGACCATTACTCTGTGGATACGCCACAGAGGTGAATGCTTGAGTGATACCATAGCTTTTACACCAATCTAAGATTTTGTCTTCTTGGAACTGCCTTCCATTGTCAGAGACTAATTTATAAGGAATACTGAATCTGCAAATAATATTTTTCCACAAGAATTTAATAATCCATTTTCAGTAATTTGGGCAAGTGATTCTGCTTCTACCTATTTAGAGAAATAGTCTACTGCTACCAATAAAAATTTCCTTTGTGCAGTTAACATAGGAAACGGACCAACTATATCCATGCCCCATTGATCAAAGGGGTAGGAACCCATAAAGGTTCTTAATAATTGTGTAGGATGATGTGAAATATTCTGATGCTTTTGACAAGAAATGCAAGTTCTTACAAATTTGGTAGCGTCTTCATGTAAAGTGAGCCAGAAATATCCTGCTAACAGAATTCTATGGGCCAAGAATCCTCCTCTTATATGACTGCCACATGAACCCTGATGAACCTCTTGCAAGATAAACTGTATATCTTCTGTCCCTATACATTTAAGTAAAGGTCTAGAGAAAGCCCTTTTATATAACTGCTCCCCTATTATAGTGTATTGGGAAGCTCTTTTCTTAAAGTACCACTTTCCGTGCACCCTTAATAAAGTCTGAGGTAGCTAGTCCTGAACCTATTAAGGTACTACTAGGCGATCTAGGGGCCTAGGGGCTCTTTGGGAGCCCACCCATGGACCTTGTGTCCAGTACATGCCAATTAAAAGTAAAATACTTTCTTTTACTTATTACTTTCTTATAATTGCACTTGTTTGTCATTTTAACAAACACCTTATGTGCACTTAATCCCCCACACTTATAGAGAAGCATCTAAGGGCACTTGATTATGCTTCTTAGTCCCAAAAACTTAATGGGAAGCAAATCAAAGTACTCACATGCTCTTAATTCCCGAAACTTAGGGGGGGGCATCTCACATATCACAACATGCATCTTCATAACATGTATAAAACATATCATAGCATGTATTTTCTTTAACATACAGAAATTATACTAAAACTACCACAAGGAAGTTTTCACATGCATAATCGTAACAACTCATACTGCAGGTGAGTAGTACTTACTTCCTTTCGCTAGATCCTACTATTCTAGATGTAGAGAAGACAACCTCCCTTGTACGCTTCAATCTCCAGGATACATTTCCCCGTGCGAACTACCTCCTTGCGGGAGACCTTCCCTTTGAATTCTCCCCTTGAAAATCTTTACAACTTGAAACCCTAGGGTTCTTGGGCGAACTTGCAAGGAGGGATAGGAAGAATTCGGCTAGAGAGGAAAAGAGGGAGATGAAATCTAGGTTTTGATCTCATCCATCCCCTTTTATACTAAGTGGAAGTTGAAGCATCTCTTTACCAAAAAAATCTACTTATAATCAATTATTTCCTATTGCCAATGTGATGATTTACCACCACCCTAATGGCAACTTCAACTAATCTTAAATAATAGGTCTTGGGTTCAATCTTGCCCATGGCCATTTTTAAATCTATTATTTTTATTTCTTTTCTCTTCTTCTATTTCTTTTTACTCTTTTGAAATAGAGAAAATTTAAGGGTGTTACAATTTCGCCCACCTACATATTGATGTCACCCGAGGTAATGTTCGGGTCATGACTGAGTTCGACGTCATAGGACCTAGGAGCTTCTCTTTAGCAGGTGTCCATGTAGATGACGATGGTGTCATGTCATGGCAAAGGGGAGCCCAGCACCAGCCAGACCCAGATGCCCAGGAGGTGGCAGAGCATGATGAGTTTATGGTTACATTATTCGGAGAGGACGCTCTGGCCCATCTACCACCTCCACCTCCAGGCCGAGCACCTCATCCTGCTCCTCGCACTCTAGGCGATCGTGTTGCCAGACTCGAGCTATCCATGACGAGTCTTCGGCAGGAGGTATCCGACTTGAGACGAGACGTGAGACAGGATATCTCGGACCTTCGACGCAATCTATCCAGTTCCCGAGAGGATGCCCGGACCCGTCACGCCGAGCTGATCGAGATGTTCTATTCCTTGGGATCCAGACCACCCGGACTACCCCCCCCCCCCAGCTCCTCCTCATCTTGATAGATATCCCGACCACTATGTATATTTTATGATGATCATTGTACCTTGACTTTGACATTAACTTATGATACTCTACACCTACTTAGGTATATCTCAACTTTGAAAATGATTGACTCTTATTTATTTAATAGACTAGGATTACAAAAATTATTTTCAAAAATGGTAATTTTCAAATTCTAAGGTAAAATGCTTTTATGTTTTCAAAATTCCCTATTTTTAGTATTTCAAAATCAGTTTTAGCCTTAGACTAGAATAATCCCTTAGAAAGCATGTTCCCCTAGGGATAGTACTTGAGCATCTCGGCAACATCCTAGGATTCCCTTGTTTGTGATTGCCAAACATAGAAAGGGGTGAGATGCATAGGCAAATTGCCTAGACTTAAGATGTTTATGTCAGTGCATCAATATAAGTCTGGGCGTTAAATACCAAAGAAATAGTAATCAAGTTAAGTCATTCGGTTTAGTCAAACACTAACTGATGCTTAGACTTAACTTGACTAAGCAAGTGAAAGCTGCTATCCTCTGAATAGTAGTAAGTAGCTAACTTGTTAGACAGATTTTGTAATGTCAGGTTCAGACGTAGCAATAATTATTTTCACATCTATTTTTTATTAAAAATATTTTTGAAATTAGGTTTTGGAAAATATTCATCTAAAAATATTTTAGAAATATGTTTATGAAACCTAACCGTTGTAAAACTAAGTTTTATGTTAAATTTTTTTTTGAAAATTGTATGTTATAAACTTGGTTTGAAAACTGGTTTTGAAAATTGAATGTTACAAACTTAGTTTTGCAAATTAGATTTCAAAAACTTAACTTTGAAAAATTAGATGTTGAACATTGAAGTTTACCTGATTTTTGATAATTTTACTTTTGTAAAATTATCTTTGTAGAATATATGTTTGAAAAATGTTTCAAGTTCAAGTTTATTTTGAAAAACTTTTAGAACATATAAACATATGTCTAGAAGTTTGGATGTTTTTTGTTAACTTTAAACTTATACTTGAAAAATTAAATTTTATAAATTTATGATTGCAATAATTATCTTTTGAAAATTAATTTGCAAACTTACTACTAAAGATATATTATTAGATTAGTTATCTTTCTAACTTAGTTATTTTTCAAAACATAGCTATTTTGAAAAACTTATTCTTTCTAAGTTATCTTTCTTAGCTATTTTGAAAAGGATAAGAGATACTTTTTAAAGCAAAATTTCTAATTATTTAACTCCTCTGAGTCAATCTGATTTGTGTTTACATCTTTTTTTAATATTTTTACATTTATGATTATTTAATCCATGTTTATGTTTGATGAATGCCAAAGGGGGAGGGTTAGGTGGTTAAGTTAGCTAAAACAAATTGAAAATAAAAACTAACTTAAAAACCTGTTAATGCTTGTTTTACTTGCATTTTACACTAACTTAACCAAGTTGTCAATCCATCAAAAAGGGGAGATTGTTGGTGCGGTTAGCACTAACGGTCTAACCCAGGTTTTGATGGATGATAAAATAGGTTAAGTTAGTTTCATTGTTATCTAACACTCTGACCGAGTGTGCAGAAGAAGTCTAGACAGGTCAACGAGCTGACTTAATGTCTGGCACGAAGCCCAGCTAGGTCAATGGGCCGACCGGATATCTGGCAAGAAGTCCAAACAAGTCGACAGGCTGACCGAACGTTTGGCACGAAATCCAGCTAGGTCGACGGGCTGACCGGATAACTGGCAAGAAGTCCACACGAGTCGAAGGGCTGACCTAACGTCTGGTAGGTAAGTAAAGGTAAGTCACTGGAGGGAAGTGACTGTGAGGACGCGTTCCCGGAAGGGAACTTAGGCGCCGATCCGACTTAGAACCATTTTGGAACTCTAAGTCGAAATCTTGACTAGATTCCGATCTCGGAGAGACGGAATCTAATTAATACTCTTTCTGTTAAACTATAAACTGCTAATAATCTGTTTTGCAGGCGATATAAGTGCCTCAGACTAACGTTTTCTTGCAGGAAGGAAGCTGCTGGAAATCAAGGTTCGAGTGCCCGGAAGGTACCCGGACGTCCGGAGGTAAAAAATATATCCCCAACGTCATTTCACCGCGTCGAGTTCACTGATTGGCTCATCTACGTCACAACCAGGGCGGCCTGAAGGTTCCAGGTGCTCCGAATCTCATATATAAGGAGGGTCAAGGTTGGAGTTAGAACAACAACTCAGAATCCTCTCTCCTATGCTCCTGCGACGCTGCGAAGCTCCGACAATGCGCTGCTCTTTTAGTTTTCTTCCTTTGTCGGTGTTGTTTTATTTTTTCATTGGCATTCCTGTACTTAGGTTGTAATAACTTCCGAATTGCTAGTGAATTACCCATCGAAAGCACCCTTGTATGCGGGCCTTGGAGTAGGAGTCGCCAAAGGCTCCGAACCAAGTAAAAGATTCTTGTGTTAGCATTGTTTTGATTTCGTCTTTTCCGCTGCATACTCCTAATTTTTTTTAAATCGCTATTCACCCCCCCCCCTCTAGCGAAACTCACGATCCAACAAATAGTAGCTCATGACTAAAATGGAAAGGAACAAACCATTGGAATAGTCGTAGTGTAATTTGGTATTAGTTTATCTTGACTATAAAATTACACTAGTACACTCTGAGTGTATTGAGCATGACCATTTGAGGTAGTATCTTTTTATACTGACTATATAAAAGAGCAATACCTCTATTATTATGGAAGTGTGTACTCTTAATCATGATATAATAACAAGCACATATATTTAATACTTATTTCTTTAATTTATCAAAGGGTGCGATTTAGCTCGTTAAATCAATAGGCCCGATAAGTTGGGAAATGATATTATTTATATGGTGTGTTGTTGATTATAGAATGAAATTGTGTCTTAGTAATTTAGGTTGATAATGCCCCCTTGAGGAGCTCATAAGGATTGTCATGTAAATCCTGCAGGTGGACTTAGTCCGACATGATGATAAGGTTGAGTGGTATTACTCTTGGAGCTAGATATTAATTAAATGAGTTGTCAGTAACTCATTTAATTAGTGAACATTCAATATCTTAAACACAGGGAGATTAACACACTCATGATAAGAAGGAGCCCATATAGTAATATGAGATTGGTGCGGTAGTTCAATAATAACTCTTTAGTGGTATGAGTTATTATTGATGAACTCGAGTTGGGTATTCGAGGCGAACACGGGAAGCTCAAGTTCATCAGGAGACCAAAAACCAATTCCTCCTCTCAATCCCTATCATAGCCTCTTATTTATAAAGTCTTATACTCACCTAAACCAAACTAATTACCCACCTTAAGGTGGCTGGCCAAACCTTGCTTGGAGCCCAAGCTAGGGCCGGCCAAACCAAGGAGAGATGGGTTCAAGTGATGGTCGGCCCTAGCTTGGAGCCCAAGTAGGTGGCCAACCACAATAAAAATAAAAGGGATTTTAATTTTAAAATATTTTCTTATGTGAAAGTCATGATTTAAAAGAGAGTTTTAAAATTAAATTTTTTCCTTTTATAATTTCTACAAAGGATTAAGAGAAAGATTTGATATCTTTCCTTATTTGTAGTTAAAAAGAAGATTTTAATTTTGGAAAAAACTTTCCTTTTTGTAACCATCCACATGTTTTAATAAAGAGATTTTAATTTATAAAAGTTTTTTTTATAACCAACCATGAAGGGAATTTAAAAAGAGAAATTTTTATTTTAAAAATTTCTGAAAACCAATTAGGAAGTTTTAATTTTGTATTTAAAACTTTCCTTATTTGGAGGACTAGTAGTGGCCGATCACAAGATGGGTTAAGAGGAAATTTTAATTAAATTTTCCTTATTAGCCATTGGCAAGAAAAATAAGAAAGTTTTAATTATGTTTAAAGCTTTTCTTATTTGTCAAGACCAAGGAATATAAAAGAGAGGGTAGAGGTGCCTCACCTTACAACCTAATCTATTATTTCCTCTCCTCTCTTCCTTGGTGTGGCCGACCCTCTTCCATTGCCCTTCCTCTTCTCTTCTTTTTTGGTGGCCGACGACATCTAGTCTCAAGGAGATTTTTTTTGGCCGGATTGTGCTTGGAGAAGAAGGAGAGATAGGAGGCATTGTTTCTTAGCATCACATAGAGCTTGGTTGGTGGCCTAAGTTCTTCATCTCTAGGAGATTGTTGGTGGATGAAACTTGCAAGAAGAAGAAGGAGGCTTGGGTGAATTCTCATCTCGGTAGATCATCGCCCACACGACGTCCAAGATAAGAAGAGGAATACGATAGAAGATCGTGAGGTCTATAAGCTACAAAAGGTATAACTAATTATTAGTTTCCACATCATAACTAGTTTATTCTTTTGTTTAGATCTTGAAATACCAAACACAAGAGACTAACGATTCTAGATTTCAAATTTATGATTCGATTTTATATTTCTTTTGTTTTTCGATCTTGTGATTCGATTGTTCTTAATGGTTAAACCTAGAGTTGCTATAAGGAGATTAAATATTGAATTTCATTGAAAGGCTTTATCTACGAAGTGGTGGATGATCTCATACCCAAGAAGGCCTAGTGCCTCGCCATGTTTAACCTGGAAGTCAATCTCTGAAATAAATATTTAATCGAATTTGTAACATAGGTGGATTTGGATTAATAATATTAAGTATCGTTTGCGATCCAAGTCTAAACCTCTAAGAACAGATAAGTTGAATTTGGAATCAATAATTTTAAGTTCTGTTTATGATTCCAAATTTAATTTCTAAATAACACAATAAGTTGTTAGAAATGGTTCGGGACTTGTACAAAATTTTTGTACAGGGGAACTAGTACGATATTCCTAATAGCAACCAACAGGAACGAACAAAATGGATAAATAAGGATGGAATATAGGGAGGGGTAGTTCTAAAAGTTAGGTTATAGATATCATGAAAGTTCACAGAAACTATTTTAAGATAGGCAAAAAGCTGAGCGGGCATTCCCAGAGAAGTCTTTGGCGGTCGAGGAAGCTTGTAGGCAGAGCTGAGGTTAAATAGCCCTTCTCTTGAAACTATTTAATCGCACCATCAGCACCATAATCAAGAACATTGATAATGGACTCGACGATGGGTGCATTAAAGTCTTCGGAAGTAAATAGGATTTTTTTTCTCTTTGAATAGATCGTTCTCCCCTTCTTGAAAAGAAGTAAGATCCATTTGGGTGACTGCTAGCTCGGTCGAATGACTCATCACTTTCGATTCACTAGTCATCACAGCCGCTTGCTCGACCTCTAAATTGGCCCGAAGTTTTCCTAGCTCAATCTCTTGAGCATCTACTTTTTGCAGGCGTTCACCCGCCAATTGAGTCTGTGACTCTAGCTCTGTGGCATGACTGGCCTTTAAGTCCTCTAGCTGGGCAGATAATCTCTAGAGGATAGCATTTTTCTCATCAAATTCTACTAGTATCTTTGTCCTCCGAGTAGTTTCGAAGCGAAGCCTATCCTCAGAAGTCTTCAATGTAACCTCAACCTTCTGCGCCTGTTCTACATCTATTTGATGCTTCTCTTGTACCTCTTGAAGTTCTTTCTCAATTTGACTCAACAATTCCAACTAGTTTCGGGTGAGAGGAAGTACTGGTCGACTCCATTTTAGATATGCACTTCTTTAAATCTTCGTTCTCTTGGGTTAAAGCTGTAAACTTTGCAGCATACCCAGCTCAAACACCCATTGCAACGAAACAAGGGTCAGTAAGAGGCATCTAGAAGTGAAAAATAATCGAAGGCTTGTAAAGTCATCATGGTTAGGCTGAAAAAATATTCGTCCATCGTTCTTACCAGTGTAAGATCATCCAACCTACTCACGACATATTCCCAAGCTTCCATCAACAGTCCTAGCAATAGTACCCGACCATTTGACAGAGGAATAGTTGGTAGGGAGGTCGAGATGGGGGCAGATGGAAGATTCTACAGGACTGAAAATTTGTACAGCCTTTTTGTCTCTACGATAGGTGGGGAAGCTGAAGTTTCAGTCAAGTCAATAATATGAGGTGTGATTGGTGGGCAAGTAACGCTGACTCTAGATTTGGTCAGATGAGAAGTGGCTTCTTGAAGTGGACTGTTAGGAGGGAGAGTTGAGGTAGATGGACGAACAAATAAGGTTCGTTCAGAAGATTGCACTCAAAACTCTTCTAGGGTGGGTGCAAGGTCAAAAGAAGGAACTTGAAGGGAGGATGACTGTTCCTTAAGAACTTAAGCAGGGAGGACAAGCCTATGCCTCTTACGTTTCTGCCTTAGTGGCTCCTCCTCCTCAGGAGCCTCAGATGTTGGAGGGAGCTCAGTCAGTTGGGCCTCTGGCACGGTCGCACCACTAAGACTAGCTTCATGTCTAGTTGCCTCGCTAGAGAGATTGGTGAGTTGTTAAGCTTGCTTGGATATTAACTCTTTCTCTTTTCTTAAAAGTTCTGCTTCTTTCAACTGTATACGCTTGGCGGCCATATGTTCATAGAAGACATCTACTACATAAAGCAAAGAAAACCTTAGTTTGAGATTATATGATAGATCCAATCGTAAGCCTTATTGAAATAGTAGTGAAGTTTCATTCGAACGGGCCTTAGGCCGAACAAATATAGTAGCCTTTCATGCAGCAATTTGGATACCTGAAATTGCGCTCCATTTATCTTCTCTAAAATAGAAATAAAAATAGGATCTAACTTGTGATTCCCAAGATCCAAAAATGAGGGGAGATCAGAATGCCAGGCGATCGGCCAAGAAGCAAGCTCAGGCAGGCCGACAAAAAAGAAACTGTCCTTCCAATTCTTGTTGGAAGAGGTAAAGTCTTTAAAGAATATCGCCTTCTGGCAAAATTGAAACAAAAATACCCTGGGGCTTGATGTTTTAGGATGTAAAAATAAATGAAAATTATGAGCAATAGGGGGAATATTGAACAAACAAAATAACATGAGCATACTGCATATACGTTTGGGACAAACTAGGAGAGGGGAATGCCAAAGTATTGGTTTATCTTACTAAGAACGCTAAGTATAGGAAAACACGAGCCAACTTTCATTTAATCTTTAAAAAAAGTAAAAAAAAAACCTTCAAGTGGGTGATGTGGACGGTCTTGAGGAGTAGGAAGACAAATAGGATAGTTATGGGGATTTCGTATTTCAAGCAAAGAACATGTCGATCGACATTGTCGAAACCCAAATGCGTAAAGGTATACCACGGAGAAGTAGATTCCTAAATCATAAGACTAACAAAAAATGAAAGGTTGGAAGAAAGGCTTACCGATCAAAGATTGAGAAATAAGTAAACTATTTTGCAGAGAAACACTGAAGAAGAAGAGAGGAAAATGGAGAAGATAAAGCGTCGAGTAGTACGTTTCTATGTCATGTAGGGTTTTTTAAGATACAAATCACAGGACACGGCTCCATCATAGTCGTCCAATGCAAAGTAGTATGCCCTTTACTAATAGTCGATGGGCAATTAGTAAAGGGAGTAGTGCCGTTAGTCTGTATGAAGATGCATACGCCAGCTGTCGCTTCAATGAATGTGCTAGTGATACACGTGACACTCGCTTATAAAATGGTATTTATGATGGATGAGATGGCCGAATCATTGCGCTGAAAAAAGCACACTTCCGTTCATCCTCGGTAATCCCTCCTGACCATCCGACCTCTGACAGACAATTTTTGAAAAATATTACTAAGTGTCCAAGATACAAGGGGAGATCATGAATTTTTAGACGACCCTAAGGAAAGAAGCAAGCAGATGAAAATCAAACTTGGATCCAATCAGTCGGCTACACCTCCTTCGACTAGACTTGAAGAGGAGACTAGTGATACTGTAAAATACCAAATCGGATAATAATTAAATAATAAGGTTATTCGAGGAAATAATCTTATCGAAATTTTTAGAAATTTTAAGAAATTTTTTTAGATTTAATCGGAGCTCGTGTGACGTATTTAGAGGGGGATGCATTTGTGGGCTTGAGAAAAGCCTATTTGGAATACCCAAATGTGGGTGTTGATTGAGTTAATAAACCTAAGTTTCAATCAAAACCTAGGCTTTGTTTTTATTTTTTATTTTATTTTCCTTATCTTCTCCTGTAATACCCACTAATTTTGTAAGATAAATATATGAATATGAGATTTTTTGCCTTAGAAAAATAATAAGAAGTGAGTTGAAACAAAAAGAAATAAAATAAAAAGAAGAGGAAGTCAAGGATTGAACCTTGAACCTCTTATATGATAATTCATAGAATTAACTAGTAGAAACCAATTGGGATAGAGAGAAGATATTGATAGCAAGGAAAGGGAATGCATGATAAAGATAGGAGTAAAGATCTAAGAAGAGAAAGCAAGAAAAGAACAAGAGAAAGACAACTTGCCTTCCTCCCTTTCTCTCCCTCTTCCTCTTTGATTTTGCCGAAAACTTAAAGAGGAATTAAGGGGATTCATTCCCCCTTATTTTATCATGAATGGTGAGAATAAATAGAAAATAAAATAAATGTAAGAAAAATAGAAAATGGGTTAAGGGAGAAGGAAAGCAAAAATCAATTTTGCTACCTCTTCCCCCTTAACATAAAAGAGAGCAAGAAAAGAGAAAATTATTTTTCTCTCATTTTCTCTCATTCATCCTCTCCCTCACCGAGAACACCACAGTCCCCTCTCCTCCATCTTCGGCCCCAAAGCCAAGTTTTCTCCTAAGAAAGCTAAAGATACAAGGAGGACTTAGCAAGGGAATCAAGGGAAAGGAACTAGAAGAAGAGGCTACTTCTTCCGTCACTATACCTTAGATCCACAAGCGAAAAGGATGTAAGCTTCCCCTCACCTGTGGTACAAGGCTTTTATGTGATTTTCGGATTCTATAAGGATTAGAAAACCTAGAAAAGAATTTAAGAAAATTTGGCTAAAGAAAGGGTTTTCAAATCTAGGATGGTTTAAACAAGTCCTTATTTCACGATATTCTTTCTATGCTATGTAGGAATGATTTTCTTCATGTTTTTATACTTAAATGATGCATGATCAGAGGAGTACCTAACCCTAGAATTTTGGCCAAAAATATGTTAAGGAGGTTAGGGAAAAATATTGTTTAACTAAACTAGTACAAAATTTCTCCCATGAACTACTAAGGGTTTTTATTGGTTTTCTTGCTTGAAAGTTACTTGGAACTAAAGAAATTCATTTATATGTTTCGGAAAATAAAAGGGCTTAGGGTTAGGAAGACCTTTAAATTTAAATAACCATGTTTGTATGATAGCATATAGAGTTCTCTTAAAGAATTGCATGTTGTACATTTCTAGAAATTCATGAACTCTTATTTTAGATTTTCGGCTATGATAAGATGGATAGTTTAGAAAAGCTTGAACAAAATTCTAATATGCACAAGACCTCTGTGATATTATGATATGAAAGTTGTTTAATGTTCTTATGTTTAAATTGAGTATAGAAAATTAGTTACATGATATATGACATGTAAGATCACAAGGGTCCTAGCTTGTTTATGAACCAACTTTGTATATGATGTTCTTAGTAATTTTTGCCATGAAACTTACTTAGGTTTTCCATGCTTTAGGCCACTTAAAACCTAGTTTAGAGATTGGTAGGTTTCGGCCATAAGGAAAAATAAAAGAAAAAGGGAAAGAAACCTAGGAAGCCTAAGACACAATTCACATGTATGTTTATTATGCTTGTCTTTATACATGCTATGAAACTTGTATAATTTCTCATGCTTTTAGGCTATTTGAAGCAAGTTTATATTCTTTGAGTTTCGGCCAATTAGGGTTTAAAAGACCTAGAGGCCTTAGAAATGAAACCAAATGTGTTAAAAGTGCTTCTTATGAAAATATGATAATGTGTTGATTGTGTCACATATTTGTATAATTTTTCCATGACCTAAATGGATCATTGTGTGTTTCGGCCATGAAGGGATAAATGCCCTAGAAACCCTAGAACAAAAATTAAATATACTTATGTCACTCTACATGAAATATGATAAGTAGAAAACCAAAGTTCTCATACTATATGTTGTTTAGTGACCTAAATGAGGCTAGGGTAAGTTTCGGCCATACCTATTGTATGATGTCTTGTTATGAATTTATACATGATGTTAGTTCAAGTTCACATGCTTGTATGTTTGTTTTTAGCCCTAATGAATACTTGTTAAAAGATTGACCAAGACATACGTTAAGGGCTTGAAGGACTTAGGAACTAGCTCAATATGCTTACTATGCTATTTGGAAAAAAATGCTATAAATATGGTTTAAGGTTTCCATGCTTTCATGACATTTGGGACCTTGTTTATATACTGATAGGGTTCGACCACATGAGTTTAAGGACTTGGAGAACTTAGAAACTAAGTTAATCATGCTTATAATGCTTCCTATGAAATTTATGTGATGATGATTTAGGGTTCACATGCTTGGAGGTTGTTTTTACCTAAATTGAGACCTAAGGGGGTTCGGCCATGATAGGAACCCAAGGGTTTAGGAAGCTTAGAACCCAAGTTAACTATGTTACCATGTTTCTTATGATAGTATAATCACATGATATACCCTTATGCTTAACCATGTATGCTTGTGATTTATACCTTTTTATGATATGATATGTGGATAGGGATATGTATGTTTTAATGATATGTTATGTGCTTAGAAATATGTAAGCTTTAATGATATGCTATGTGCTTAGAATATGCATGCTTTTATGATATGCTATGTGAGTAGAAATATGCATGCTTTAATGATATGCTATGTACTTAGAATATGCATGTTTTTATGATGTGCTATGTGTTTAAAATATGCCTACTTTTTCTTATGAAATGATGTATGTCTAAGTGATGCATACTTTTTATGATATGATGTATGTCTAAGTGATGCATACTTTCTTATGACATGATGTATGCCTAAGTGATGCATACTTTTTATGATATGATGTATGCCTAAGTGATGCATACTTTTATGACATAATGTATGCCTAAGTGATGCATACTTTTATGCTATGCTATGTGACTAAATGATGCATTTTTATACATGCTATTTTACTTTGTAAGGCTTGTACCAAGGGTGGACTCCTAATCAGTCCCTAGGCCTTGCTTTGTGATCTAGGCTAAGCCTTGCTTTGTGATCTAGGCTAATAAGGGATGGGCTCCTTAGTACACCCCTAGGTCTTGCTTTGTGATCTAGGCTAAGCCTTGCTTTGTGATCTAGGCTAATAAGGGATAGACTCTTCAAATACGCCCCTAGGCCATGCTTTGTGATCTTGACCTAGTTCCTAGTATGATTCAAGACTTGCTACCTTGGATATACTTAGGACGCGCGCATCCATGTTATGTATGTATGGTACAAGCCGGGGCCCTAAATATGTTGATATTATGTTCAAGTATATATATGTAAGAAGAAAATGGTTTTAAAAGATCATGAGACATACACATGTTTTTCGGATACATGTTTTTAAAATCATGATGCATATAATCTATGATTATGTTGTGTTGAGGCTATGATTTAAGATATGCCATGATATGATTATGTTATGTTTCATGCTATGTTTTAAGAGATGATATGCCATGATAAGATTATGTTATGTTTCATGCTATGTTTTAAGAGATGATATGCCATGATATGATTATGTTATGTTTCATGCTATGCTTTAAGAGATGATATGCCATGACTAGTTATAATGTTTGTTATGTTGCATGATATGCTTAAAGAGTATGATATGTTATGCCATGACTAGTTGAGATCATGTTAAGTTGAGACATTATTTGATTATGTGCTGATTGTTGGTTTTAGTGAGTAGGAAAGGAACTTACTGAGCCATGAGTGCTCATAGCTTACTTTCCTTGTACCACAGATAAAGGAAAAAGCTGGATGAGTTAAAGGAGCAGCAGGAGGGGCAACGAAGATGTGTGTGGCGGCGGCTAGGCAACTAATTAAGAACATGCTTTAAAACCTTTAAGAACTATACTTTGGTTTTGTGAAATGTAATACAATATGGGTGACTTGATGTTAAGTTTTTATTTATTTTGTTATCATGTTATGAAACCATGTTAGTGTAGTTCGGTTTTAATTAAGTTAAGAAAAATAATTTTAAGTCTTCCGCTGTAATACGTACGTAGAGTATCGTAGGCCCGTCCCTTGTTGATAGCAGGGAGGGCGGGCGTTACATCTCCTCCCAATTCCCTTTGCCCCGAATCCCTTCTTCCCCCGAGCCACACCTCGCGACGCCGACTCTTCCTCGCGCGGGCACCTCGGACGTCGTCGGCCGTCTTCTCTCCCGAGCCACAGCCGAGTCTTCATCCTTCCCCTCTCCCTAGTCCCCGAGCCCTCACCCTCGTCGGCCTTCCTGCTCTCTTGAGTTCTCGGACGTCGTCGGCCTCCCCTCACGCCAGCACCCAAGACGCCACACCACCGCCGGTCACAACGAGCCCCGGCCGCTGACCCCTCCCCCCCCCCCCCCCCCCCCCAACGTGGGTAGCACAACGGCGATCCTTCTCCCTCACACGAGCACCGCGGACCACAGTCGTTGATCCTCTTCTCTCTGAGCCGTGCCCTAATTGATCCAGTAAGTAGCTTCCTTTGTAGATATGAATGGGAGATTTCCAGGAGGTTAGCAGTTGGATTTGGTTGTCGTTCCTATTTCTGTGCTAGCATGTGCTCACTTTCTGCTTGGGGTTCTAGAGTTTATCGATCGATTTTTGGTGGTTTCCATTGCTCCTTGTTGGGGTTGATTCTTCGGAATGGATTTGGGAAAGGTTTATCTGACAGAATTATTATTTTTATTCACCATACCCTAAGGTGGTTGTTGGTTGTTGATCAATTTCAATTGAAGTGATTCGAACTCAATAAGTTCCCATTCTCAATTTCAAGCTTGATGTGGTGATTTTGGATTAGGGTAGGTTTAGTGGTGATTTTAGATTGGTTCCATGGTCTTGTTTTGTGATGGTTTTGTTCTGGGATGAATTCGCAGAAGATTTTCTAGGTTGGGCTTTTGTTTTTTTCTTTATGATGAAATGGTTGAGTTGCAATGATTTTATGGTTGTATTTGATTTGGTTTGAGATTTTCTGGATGGATCGAGTTTCTAGAACCAAACTTTTGGTGGATTCGGTTAGGTGGTGATGTTCTTGTTCCTTTGTGAGGGCTATTAGTTTCTGATACAGATTTTGAGAAGGATTTCCGAATGTTAACCAGTTTATATTTTTAGATTTATGGAGGACTTATTTGGAGATTTACTTGATTAATTTGTTATCCATGTTAGTTGATTAGTTCTGTTACACGATTAGTCGTGAGTGGTTATTTGCATGAATTATGTAGGGTTAATTCATGGCGTGTTGTAGATGATATAATGGCTTGGTTCAATTAGGGTTTTCTGTTTAAATTGGGTTTAGGTAACAAGTTGAGGTATGAGGGGTTTGGTTGTAATCATACGATTTGTTGCAGGACACTGCTACGAGCCAAGTGTTCCAAAGTGGAGACAGCCTAGCACGATCGACAAGTAAAGGTGGGTACTTCTTACTTTGTCTCTTTATTTCTTTGAACTTAGTGCATGAGCTATTTTTGGATAAGGGATGTTTTACCTTGACTCTACTCTTATTTTCTTGCGCTTGATACTTCCACTCAAACCTTTGAGTTATTCATTTCTATATTCATACAGTTTCTTATTGTCATCTATGATATTTAGCAGATATTAGATACCATGTTTGCATGATTTGATTATTGTTTAGTTATGTTGTATAATGAGCATGCTGGCTTCATGTAGCATACCTAATTTTTTTTATATTTGTATGATGATTGTTGCATTTGGCACATCATGTCATGGCATGCATGTCAACGACCAATTCTCCCTTGCGGTCGAGAGAGTCGTTGACCAGGGCCGCATCCTCGGCCACTCGAGAGAGTGGTAGCTAGAGTCAAAGCCGCTTGTCCTGTCGTGCCGCACTCGGCCACTCATGGTGAGTGGTAGTTGGAGTTACGAGCAGCAGGACCCCATCGCAGATGTAGCTAGTTAGCTACTATGCAACTGTCCCCTCGGCCACTCGTGAGAGTGGTGGCTGGAGTGGTGTACAGTCTGTCACTGACCCGGCCTCTCGACCATACAGGGGTCATAGTACAGAGAGGTGGGCGGGAGTGACCATCTGTGCATATGTTGTTGTTATTATATTTGCTTTGGTTGCTACTGTCTATATATGTTGTTATTACTTACTTACTGTTGTTTTTCACATATGAGGATATGCTTACTTGTGTTGACATATATTCTCATTGTAGATGTTTAGTCATTGAAAATTTATATATACCTTGCTTATTACCTCTGTAGTTATGAGCAGTACTGTAGCAGGTTAGTACCAGTTCTGACCTACTATACCTAACCTAGAATATGGTTTCAGGTATGAGAATTAATTTTGATTTTATTTTAGTATCTACTATTTCCTCTTATGAGACTGTATACTCTTGGCCAACTTTCTATTTGTATATTATATTCATGTACTATCTTATCTTTACCCGCTGAGTTCTAATACTCACCACCTCGCAATTTGATTTTCTTTCGCCAGGTAACAGGTAGATGAGTCATGGATGCTTGGAGAGTCCCGGCTGTCAGTCCCACGCCACACTCGAGTATAGCTTTCTTTTAGTTTTTGTTATCGGTTGGGTGGTATGTTAATTTTGTGTATTTTGCTTTTCAATAAGTCGAGGTGAATCTTGGAGTCAAGTCTGGTGATTGCAAGTATTTTGATAGTGTCGTTGTTGGTCTTACGTTCATATTGTTTTGTGTTTTTCGCTGCGTTTACGTTGTTGTGTGTTTACTTTCAACCGTGTAGGCTTATTAAACTGCGTGGTTGTGTTTATTTTGTTCCAGCCGAGTGGGCTGATGATATAAACTGCATGATTGTGTATATATTCCAGCTGAATGTAGCTAATGTATATTTTGTATATAGAAATGCTTCAGATCGTCATCCGTAGAGGGGAGATGCTGCCAAAATTTCTTCTGGCAGGGACTCCTCTGGAGTGTGACAATCTTTTGGTATCAGAGCATGGTTCGAGTCAAATGCTGAGTTTTGTGTTTTGGGATTTCGATCTTGTTTCGATTTATGATTTTCGAGTTACTCTGATACCAATTTTATGGTATCAGAGCAAAGTTTTACGATGCCTATTTTGGTTTTGGTTTTTTTATCCTTTTGTAATTTGATTCCTCGATGTGACTTTCGAGTTTTGGGACCAGGCAGCAGCAGGACATCTACAAGCTATAGGAGGTATGTGTTATACCGTTATCATACACTTCTGTTATTACTTGACTAGTTGTTATACCATGTATGACTTGTGGTGTGTCAGTCATTAGTAGATCAGGTGTAGTGATAGGTTGTCTTTTGATGATCTATTAGTGGATATATAACTTGGTGATCTATTATTTAGTGCATGATATTGATGGTTAAGGTTGGAGTTGTCTTAATTGAGTTTTACCGCTGGGATTATTTTACGATTTTTTTTTTGTGGCTTAGAGTTTGACTACATATTGAAGTTGTTGAGATATGTGAGTTATTGTTGTCGAAAACAGTGATTACTTCTAGTTATAGATATTAATGTTGCTAATTTGGTGTCGCTTGGGTGCCATGTGTTGACTGTTATGGATTGCTGGTTGGAATTCATTGATTATGTTGCTCCTGGTTATTTTCTATCTTGCAAAAGAAGGTATTCGTAAAATTTATGAAGCTGTGAAATTCTTAGTTTTGTTTAGTATTTTAATTCCTGGTAATTTTGTGTTATTGATGATTTATATATTCAGCATTTTATGGCTGTCAAGTTTCACATCAGAAAAGCTATGGGGTAATGGTGCTTCTATTTATGGAGTTGGTGATTTTAGTTGAAAATTAGATTACAAACTTTGTGTCAGTGATCTTATTTTTGGGTAAATTTGTAGTACGGACATGAGGAGTCCTTGTTATTGCTATTTAGGTTTATAGTGCCTTAGATATTTTTATGGACCTGATGTATAGAGTATCGATTTACTCGCGTTGGTTTGGTTAGTAGTGCACTGATTTACTCTTATTAGCTTGATCAGTAGGAGACCGACTTACTCTTTCATAGGTCTAAGACTCCTTGTAAATATATCAATTATGGAAAGGGAAAATGCAGAGGATGATATTGTGAACTTTGAAGTCTGATTCTCTGTGTGTCAACGAGTGAAGGTAGAATATTAGAGTGGCGCAGTGGAAGCAAGATGAGTCCATAACCCATAGAAGCATCTTTTTTGATTAAGGATTTGATCATGACGCTATGATGGACTAGTATATGGGTGTGTTATTTGATTATTATCCTTAGATGAGAATTCCTGAGTTAGTAGTAAATTTGGAGATCAAATTTTTATTAGTGGGGGAAAATGTAAAATACCGAATCGGATAATAAGTAAATAATAAGGTTATTTGAGGAAATAATCTTATCAGAATTTTTAGAAATTTTTTTAGATTTAATCGGATCTCGTGTGACGTATTTAAAGGGGATGCACTTGTGGGATTGAGAAAAGCCTGTTTGAAATACCCAAATATGGAAGTTGATTGAGTTAATAAACCTAAGTTTCAATCAAAACCTAGGTTTTGTTTTTATTTATTTATTTTCTTTTCCTTATCTTCTCCTCCCAATTCCCTTTGCGCCGAATCCCTTCTTCCCCCGAGCCACACCTCGCGACGCCGGCTCTCCCTCGCACGGGCACCTCGGACGTCGTCGGTCTTCTTCTCTCCCGAGCTACAACCGAGTCTTCATCCTTCCCCTCTCCCTAGTCCCCGAGCCCTCACCCTCACCAGCCTTCCTGCCCTCTCGAGTTCTCGGACGCCGTCGACCTCCCCTCACGCCAGCACCCGAGACGCCACACCACCGCCGGCATCGCCGAGCATAGCCGACCCCCTCCCCACGTGGATAGCACAGCGACGATCCTTCTCCCTCGCACGAGCACTGCAGACCACAGTCGTTGATCCTCTTCTCTCTGAATCGTGCCCTGATTGATCCAGTAAGTAGCTTCCTTTGTAGATATGAATGGGAGATTTCTAGGAGGTTAGCAGCAGGATTTGATTGTCGTTCCTATTTCTGTGCTAGCATGTGCTCACTTTCTGCTTAGGGTTCTAGAGTTTATCGATCGGTTTTTGGTGGTTTCCATTGCTCTTGTTGGGGTTGATTCTTCGGAATGGATTTGGGAAAGGTTTATCTGACAAAATTATTATATTTATTCACCTTACCCTAAGGTGGTTGTTGGTTGTCGATCAATTTCAATTGAAGTGATTCGAACTCAATAAGTTTCCGTTCTCAATTTCAAGCTTGATGTGGTGATTTTGGATTAGGGTAGGTTCAGTGGTGATTTTAGACTGGTTCCATGGTCTTGTTTTGTGATGGTTTTGGTCTGGGATGAATTTGGAGAAGATTTTCCAAGTTGGGTTTTTGTTTTTTTATTTATGATGAAATGGTTGAGTTGCAATGATTTTATGGTTGTATTTGATTTGGTTTGAGATTTTCTGGATGGATCGAGTTTTTAGAACCAAACTTTTGGTGGATTCGGTTAGGTGTTGATGTTCTTGTTCCTTTGTGAGGGCAATTAGTTTCTGATACATATTCTGAGAAGGATTTCCGAATGTTAACCGGTTTAGATTTGTAGATTTATGGAGGACTTATTTGGAGATTTACTTGATTAATTCGTTATCCATGTTAGTTGATTAGTTCTGTTACACGATTAGTCATGAGTGGTTATTTGCATGAATTATGTAGGGTTGATTCATGGCGTGTTGTAGATGGTATAATGGCATGGTTCAATTAGGGTTTTTTGTTTGAATTGGGTTTAGGTAACAAGTTGAGGTATGAGGGGTTTGGTTGTAATCATACGATTTGTTGCAGGACACTTCTACGAGCCAAGTGTTCCAAAGTGGAGACAGCCTAGCACGATCGACAAGTAAAGGTGGGTACTTCTTGTTAGGACCTTCGGATGGCTAGAGAGGGGAGGTGTGAATAGCCTCCACTAAAAACTTAATTAATTCCTCACAAAAACTTGTTAGCACAGCGGAAATAAGCAAAAAGAAAACTGATGCAAGGAAAAGAAACAACCCACCACTAACACAACAAGGATGTACGAGGTTCGGGGATAACTTGCCCCTACTCCTCGGCGTGTCCGTAAGGTGGACGATCCCTTGATCTTTCGGTAGATCACACCCCGGACAAATTCCGGCTAAGTATTTCTCCTTCTCGGTGGAGTAACCTCTCCACAAAGTCTCAAAAAAGATTTGAAATGAAGCACAAGACTTACAGAGTTTAGTGGCCAAAAGGAATGAACAATCAACTTACAGCCACGATGAAAGCAAAGCGCAAAGACAGAAGAAGTTCCTCAGCCAAGAGCTCAAACACACACCACTCTTGCTTGATCGACAGAGAGTTTTTCAAAAATCTACTTCAAACCTCTCTTCTTCCTTCTTCTTATTGCTCTGCTTTCTCACTGTCTTCAGCCAGAGCCGAATCACTGTCACCTGTATCGAATCACTGCGACCAACTCAGGCGTCGCCAATCACTCTTCCTCCTGATCTGGTTCTCTGAACTCACACCAATACCATCCATGGTCTTCACTGGTGTTTCTGAGCTCGAACCAATAAGCAAGAGTCAAGCTGTTGCCAACTGATCGTAGCCAGTGAACGTTGACGCTCCAATTGCATAATTTGCAGCGAAACACAGCAGAAAGAGCACTTGGTCTTATTCTTCTGATGGTGCTTAGTTTGAATTCAAGCATTGGCACGACACTTGCAATCTGTAACTCAAAAATCTTACAGCAGATGGTTAGATCAGATGAATCAGAAATCGCAGAGAAATATCAGAAGATAAACGACATCGTTGTGAATCGGTCAACAGACCGATCCATAGCTCTCTGGACCGATCAGGACATATCCTGATCGGTCTGCGAGGCTTCTGATCGATGCGTGGATCGATCACCTATAGGTGTATCGGTCCACGATCCCTATAGTCCTCAATCGCTTCGCCGATCGGTCGACCGATCGATAACATCTGATGAACTCTGTTTGGTTACCGATCGGTCACCGACCGATCGATAACCTGACTCAGTGGTTACCGATCGGTCACGAGGCGGATCGAGATAACTAGTATCACCGATCGGTCGACGACCGATCGAACGACAATGGGATGGCGCACCGATCCAATGCCTATTGATTTTAGCGCCCCACCCTAAACCCTAACGTTTTCTTGGTCAGAACGAGCCACCGAGCCCTCTCGACCTAGTGCGGAGAACAAGCTACAACCCTCTCGACATCCATGTCCGGCCGAGAACGACCCATCGAGCCCTCTCGACCTAGTCGGAGAACGAGCTAGCGAGCCCTCTCCAACCGTGCGGTCCAGAGCGAGCTACAGCTTCTAGACTCTCAAGAACGAGCTACCGAGCCCTCTCCGACTTCGTCCGGTCCAGAGAACGAGCTACCGAGCCCTCTCTGACCTAGTCCGGAGAACGAGCTACCGAGCCCTCTCCGACTTCGCGTGCCAAGTATCCGTACTTGGACTTTTCCTCTCCACATGATCAACCTTGATCATTAATCAGTCTGAGTTTAATTAATATCTGATACAAACTTAAATCAGTGTCAACATTAAAACAACAGCCAGGTCAGACTGTATTAACAATCTCCCCCTTTTTGTTGTTTGACAACACGATTTAAGTTTAGATCAGAAATGTTCATATTTCCCTAATTTTAGGGGAATCAAGATCCTCCCCCTAAGACAGATACAACACCATGTAAGGATAGGGGAATCAAGATCCTCCCCCTAAAGCCAAATTTTCATTTATCTCTAAACTTAGTTATCTTCTCCCCCTTTGTCAAACACCGAAAAGGAGCGAATTAGGTAAGAAAACGTTAAAGGACTCCCCCTTAACCCATACTGTCTTTTTCTTAATCCACCTAGAATGCCCTCTAAGTGTATTATAAGACAGTGATAAAGAAATAAGAGACATACAAGACATGACATATGAACAGCATATTAATAGCCAATAGGAAGTGAAACATAAAAAAAACAAGAAGATGAGCAGCATAAATATATGAAATCAGCAAGTATCCAGGTCAGACATAAGTATCCAACAAACAACATCCAAAACATAGATGACAGCATAGAACAATGTGTATCAATCAACCTCCTCATCATGAGGGGCATCAGCATCATCAGCGGGAGGAGTGGGTCCCTGAGGTAGCATGTTGCTACTCGAGGATGGATAGCCCGGGAAATACTGCGGAGGTGGGTATCTGGCCATCCATCCCATAATCGGCTGATGTGTCGCCAACTGCTGACTGCGTAAATCATCGTAACGCTGGTCAATCCGAACTCGCTCCATCGTCAGCAGCAGCAGGAGGAGCAGCAACAGGAGCAGCCGCAACCTGTCGTGGAGGTGCCCGTGGTAGCTCACCTAGTGCTCTCCCATCCTTCCACCGAACCTCCCCATTCTGTCCTATGATGCCAAACTTGGAAAATGCTCATTTCCCAAGTCTGTAGTCCTGCCTGACCATCTTGACTATTCTACCCTTGGAGACATCAATCTGAAGGGTCTCGAGCCAATCTGTAATTATATGCCCATAAGGCATATAAACAGTGAAGCTGTTTGGCTCACTATAGGAGATGATCGAAGAATAGATGCTAGACATAATGTCAAAGTCGAGACGCCGACGCAATCCATAAAGCATCAGGCAATGATATGGTCGAATCTCAGATAAGGGTTTAGATGTGTTTGGCAGAAGGAAGTTTGTGACGATCTTAAAAAGAATGTAATCTGGGGCAGATAATCTCAAGGCTGCAAAAGTAGGAAAATCAACATCTAATTCATCTAGCCCACCCGGTCTAGGATGTCCGAAGAAATACTCATAGATGGAGTCAGATGAGATATCAAAGGGTGAAGGTAAGGGGTCAGGTAGATCATGGTATATAGAAAAGATATTTCCTGAACACCTCCGGCAATCTAGATAATCAAAGAAAGCTGAGAAATTGAAATCAAGAGACTGTATACTTCCACTATTTTTAGAAATCAAGAGACATTTCTTACTTTGTCTATTTAATTCTTTGAACTTAGTGCATGAGCTATTTTTAAATAAGGGATGTTTTACCTTGACTCTACTCTTATTTTCTTGCGCTTGATACTTCCACTCAAACCTTTGAGTTATTCGTTTCTATATTCATACAGTTTCTTGTTGTCATCTATGATATTTAGCAGATATTGGATACCATGTTTACATGATTTGATTATTGTTTAGTTATGTTGTATAATGAGCATGCTGGCTTCATGTAGCATACCTAATTTTTGTTTCTATTTGTATGATGGTTGTTGCATTTGGCACATTATGTCATGGCATGCATGTCAACGACCAATTCTCCCTTGCGGTCGAGAGAGTCGTTGACCAGGGTCGCATCCTCGGCCACTCAAGAGAGTGGTAGCTGGAGTCGAAGCCGCTTGTCCTGTTGTGCCGCACTCGGCCACTCATGTAACGCCCGCCCTCCCTGCTATCAACAAGGGACGGGGCTACGATACTCTACGTACGTATTACAGCGGAAGACTTAAAATTATTTTTCTTAACTTAATTAAAACCGAACTACACTAACATGGTTTCATAACATGATAACAAAATAAATAAAAACTTAACATCAAGTCACCCATATTGTATTACATTTCACAAAACCAAAGCATAGTTCTTAAAGGTTTTAAAGCAGGTTCTTAATTAGTTGCCTAGCCACCGCCACACACATCTTCGTTGCCCCTCCTGCTGCTCCTTTAACTCATCCAGCTTTTTCCTTTATCTGTGGTACAAGGAAAGTAAGCTATGAGCACTCATGGCTCAGTAAGTTCCTTTCCTACTCACTAAAACCAACAATCAGCACATAATCAAATAATGTCTCAACTTAACAAGATCTCAACTAGTCATGGCATAACATATCATACTCTTTAAGCATATCATGCAACATAACAAACATTATAACTAGTCATGGCATATCATCTCTTAAAGCATAGCATGAAACATAACATAATCTTATCATGGCATATCATCTCTTAAAACATAGCATAAAACATAACATAATCATATCATGGCATATCTTAAATCATAGCCTCAACACAACATAATCATAGATTATATGCATCATGATTTTAAAAACATGTATCCGAAAAACATGTGTATGTCTCATGATCTTTTAAAACCATTTTCTTCTTACATATATATACTTGAACATAATATCAACATATTTAGGGCCCCGGCTTGTACCATACATACATAACATGGATGCGCGCGTCCTAAGTATATCCAAGGTAGCAAGTCTTGAATCATACTAAGAACTAGGTCAAGATCACAAAGCATGGCCTAGGGGCGTATTTGAAGAGTCCATCCCTTATTAGCCTAGATCACAAAGCAAGGCTTAGCCTAGATCACAAAGCAAGGCCTAGGGGTGTACTAAGGAGCCCATCCCTTATTAGCCTAGATCACAAAGCAAGGCTTAGCCTAGATCACAAAGCAAGGCCTAGGGACTGATTAGGAGTCCACCCTTGATACAAGCCTTACAAAGTAAAATAGCATGTATAAAAATGCATCATTTAGTCACATAGCATAGCATAAAAGTATGCATCACTTAGGCATACATCATATCATAAAAAGTATGCATCACTTAGGCATACATCATGTCATAAGAAAGTATGCATCACTTAGGCATACATCATATCATAAAATGTATGCATCACTTAGGCATACATCATGTCATAAGAAAAAGTAGGCATATTTTAAACACATAGCACATCATAAAAACATGCATATTCTAAGTACATAGCATATCATTAAAGCATGCATATTTCTACTCACATAGTATATCATAAAAGCATGCATATTCTAAGCACATAGCATATCATTAAAGCTTACATATTTCTAAGCACATAACATATCATTAAAACATGCATATCCCTATCCACATATCATATCATAAAAAGGTATAAATCACAAGCATACATGGTTAAGCATAAGGGTATATCATGTGATTATACTATCATAAGAAACATGGTAACATAGTTAACTTGGGTTCTAAGCTTCCTAAACCCTTGGGTTCCTATCATGGCCGAACCCCCTTAGGTCTCAATTTAGGTAAAAACAACCTCCAAGCATGTGAACCCTAAATCATCATCACATAAATTTCATAGGAAGCATTATAAGCATGATTAACTTGGTTTCTAAGTTCTCCAAGTCCTTAAACTCATGTGGCCGAACCCTATCAGTATATAAACAAGGTCCCAAATGTCATTAAAGCATGGAAACCTTAAACCATATTTATAGCATTTTTTTCCAAATAGCATAGTAAGCATATTGAGCTAGTTCCTAAGTCCTTCAAGCCCTTAACGTATGTCTTGGTCAATCTTTTAACAAGTATTCATTAGGGCTAAAAAAAAACATACAAGCATGTGAACTTGAACTAACATCATGTATAAATTCATAACAAGACATCATACAATAGGTATGGCCGAAACTTACCCTAGTCTCATTTAGGTCACTAAACAACATATAGTATGAGAACTTTGGTTTTCTACTTATCATATTTCATGTAGAGTGACATAAGCATATTTAATTTTTTTTCTAGGGTTTCTAGGGCATTTATCCCTTCATGGCCGAAACACACAATGATCCATTTAGGTCATGGAAAAATTATACAAATATGTGACACAATCAACACATTATCATATTTTCATAAGAAGCACTTTTAACACATTTGGTTTCATTTCTAAGGCCTCTAGGTCTTTTAAACCCTACTTGGCCGAAACTCACAGAATATAAACTTGCTTCAAATAGCCTAAAAGCATGAGAAATTATACAAGTTTCATAGCATGTATAAAGACAAGCATAATAAACATACATGTGAATTGTGTCTTAGGCTTCCTAGGTTTCTTTCCCTTTTTCTTTTATTTTTCCTTATGGCCGAAACCTACCAATCTCTAAACTAGGTTTTAAGTGGCCTAAAGCATGGAAAACCTAAGTAAGTTTCATGGCAAAAATTACTAAGAACATCATATACAAAGTTGGTTCATAAACAAGCTAGGACCCTTGTGATCTTACATGTCATATATCATGTAACTAATTTTCTATACTCAATTTAAACATAAGAGCATTAAACAACTTTCATATTATAATATCACAGAGGTCTTGAGCATATAAGAATTTTGTTCAAGATTTTCTAAACTATCTATCTTATCATGGCCGAAAATCTAAAATAAGAGTTCATGAATTTCTAGCAATGTACAACATGCAATTCTTTAAGAGAACTCTATATTCTATCATACAAACATGGTTATTTAAATTTAAAGGTCTTCCTAAACCTAAGCCCTTTTCTTAGCCGAAACATATAAATGGATTTCTTTTAGTTCCAAGTAACTTTCAAGCAAGAAAACCAATAAAAACCCTTAGTAGTTCATGGGAGAAATTTTGTACTAGTTTAGTTAAACAATATTTTTCCCTAACCTCCTTAACATATTTTTGGCCGAAATTATAGGGTTAGGTACTCCTCTGATCAAGCATCATTTAACTATAAAAACATGAAGAAAATCCTTCCTACATAGCATAGAAAGAATATCATGAAATAAGGACTTGTTTAAACCATCCTAGATTTGAAAACCCTTTCTTTAGCCGAATTTTCTTAAATTCTTTTCTAGGTTTTCTAATCCTTATAGAATCCGAAAATCACATAAAAGCCTTGTAACACAGGTGAGGGGAAGCTTACATCCTTTTCGCTTGTGGATCTAAGGTATGGTGAAGAAGAAGTAGCCTCTTCTTCTAGTTCCTTTCCCTTGATTCCTTTGCTAAGTCCTCCTTGTATCTTAGGCTTTCTTAGGGAACAAACTTGGATTTGGGGCCGAAGATGGAGGAGAGGGGGCTGTGGTGTTCTCGGTGAGGGAGAGAATGAATGAGAGAAAATGAGAAAAAAATAATTTTCTCTTTTCTTGCACCCTTTTATGTTAAGGGGGAAGAAGTAGCAAAATTGATTTTTGCTTTCCTTCTCCCTTAACCCATTTTCTATTTTTCTTACATTTATTTTATTTTCTATTTATTCTCATCATTCATGATAAAATAAGGGGGAATGAATCCCCTTAATTCCTCTTTAAGTTTTTGGCAAAAATCAAAGAGGAGGAGGGAGAGAAAGGGAGGAAGGCAAGTTGCCTTTCTCTTGTTCTTTTCTTGCTTTCTCTTCTTAGATCTTTACTCCTATCTTTATCATGCATTCCCTTTCCTTGCTATCAATATCTTCTCTCTATCCCAATTGGTTTCTACTAGTTAATTCTATGAATTATCATATAAGAGGTTCAAGGTTCAATCCTTGACTTCCTCTTCTTTTTATTTTATTTCTTTTTGTTTCAACTCACTTCTTATTATTTTTCTAAGGCAAAAATCTCATATTCATATATTTATCTTACAAGCTTAGTGGGTATTACAGTACCCCGTACCTCATAAAAAGTTCGTCCTCGAACTTTAAAATAGTTGCATCAGGTGGCACTGAACTTTCGGCTGAGTGCATCGGCCACTTTGTTCGCCTTTCCTGGGTGATAAAGAATCTCACAGTCGTAATCTTTAACTAACTCGAGCCATCGGCGCTGCCTCATATTCAGGTCTTTTTGCGTGAAGAAATATTTCAGACTCTGATGGTCGGTATAAATCTTACACTGAGCTCCATATAAATAATGTCTCCATATTTTTAGGGCGAAGACCACGGCTGCTAGTTCTAAGTCGTGAATGGGATAATTCTTCTCATGTTCTTTAAGTTGTCTAGAAGCGTAGGCAATGACTTTGCCATCTTGCATGAGTACAGCTCCAAGTCCTGTGATGGAAGCATCGCTGTACATATCAAAGCCTCTGTTGGTTTCCGGAAGAGTAAGAATCGGAGCACTGGTCAATCTCCTTTTTAATTCTGTGAAACTCTTCTTGCAAGCTTCTGTCCATTTATACTTTGTATTTTTCTTGGTGAGGGCTGTCATAGGGGCTGCGATTTTGGAGAAATTCTCTACAAATTTCCTATAATAACCTGCTAGTCCGAGAAAACTCCTGACTTCACTGGCATTCCTTGGTCGATTCCAGTTATTTACAGCTTCGATTTTACTTGGATCCACCATAACTCCATCTTTGGAAATGACATGACCTAGAAATATTACCCGGTCAAGCCAAAACTCGCATTTGGAGAATTTTGCATATAGTTGTTTCTCTTGAAGGATCTGTAGTACAGTATTCAGGTGTTCAGCATGTTCTTCTAGGGTTCTTGAGTAGATAAGTATATCATCAATGAAGACGATTACAAATTTATCCAGATATACCGTAAATACTCGATTCATCAGGTCCATAAATACTGCAGGAGCGTTGGTTACTACGAAAGGCATAACTATGAACTCATAGTGTCCATATCGGGTTCGAAATGTTGTTTTTGGTATATCATCTGGTTTCACCTTCACTTGATGATAACCGGATCGTAGATCTATCTTTGAGAAAACAGTCGCACCCTTCAGTTGATCGAACAGGTCATCGATCCGTGGGAGTGGGTACCGATTCTTGATCGTCACATTATTCAGCGCTCGGTAGTCTATACACATTCGCATAGACCCTTCCTTCTTCTTTACGAATAGCACTGGAGCTCCCCATGGAGAGTGACTAGGACGAATAAGTCCCTTGTCGAGTAATTCGGATAACTGTTCCTGAAGCTCCTTTAATTCAGCCGGAGCCATACGATAAGGTGCTTTTGAGATCGGCTGAGTACCAGGAATCAATTCGATTCCGAATTCTATCTCTCTGTCAGGGGCCAAGCCTGGTAGTTCATCAGGAAATACTTTTGGATAGTTGCACACTACTCTGACATCTTCTAACTTCGGGTCTTTGACTTGATTGGTATCAACCACGTGCGCTAGAAACCCCATACATCCTTTATCTAACATCCTTTGTGCTTTAATAGATGACAATAACTTCTCCGTTCCTTTTGATTCCCCGTAAAATTCAAACTCTGGTTCATTTTCGGGTCGGAAAATCACTTTTCTTTTGCGGCACTCAATTGAAGCGCCGTACTTGCTAAGAAAATCCATGCCCAATATTATGTCATAATCCTGCATATCAAGTACTATCAGATTGCAGTAGAGTTCTCTGTTTGTGATCCGAATGAGTACTGCTTGCAGCATATGGTCCGATGGCATAATCTCCCCGAATGGTAAGGTTGTTAAGAACGTGTCCTCTAGAGTTCGGAGTGGTATATCTAGCTTCTTCATAAAAGGTGTTGAGACGAACGAGTGTGTTGCCCCGGTATCAAATAATACTACAGCGTACTGATTGTAAATAAGTAGCTGACCTGTGACAACAGTAGAGGCGTTCGCCACGTCTTCCTGGGTAAGTGAGTAGATTCTGGCATTGGTCATAGTGGGAGGGGCCTCCAATCTTCCTTGGCTGATTGAAGTCCCTTCTATGGCGGCTTGCATCTGGTGAAGCTGTGCGGGGGCACTCCTGTTCTGGAAGTTCTGCGGAGGTGGTGCCTGAGGCTGAGTAGGGCAATCTCTTATCAGATGACCTTCGTTTCCGCAGTTGTAGCACTTTCTGGTGCTCAGACAACATACTCCAGAATGCATCTTCCCACATGTGGCACACTGAGGGTACTTGGTCTGCTTATTGGCCAGACCACCTTTTGTTTTATTCCACTGTTTCCTCTTTCCACCTGAGTTTCCTTTCCAGTCGGTTCTGGTATTGTGCGATTTTTGTGCTCCGGTCAGTGCTTGGTTCTTGCCCTTGTTCATTGCTTCCTGATAGTGCTCGGTAATCAGGGCACTGCTGACTAGCTCCTCTGCAGTATGCGGTCTATTAACTCCGCCGGCCACGTTCAGAGCTATCTCAGGTCGGAGCATCTTTAACATTAACCGGACCCTTTGTTTTTCAGTTCGGACCAGTTCTGGGCACAGTCGGGCTAGGCGGTTGAACCTCTTAACGGCTTCATTAACTGACAGATCACCTTGCCGGAACTCAGTGAACTCGTCATAGTGCTTGTTGGTCACTCGCATATGGAAGAATTCCTCTAAGAACTCTGTCTCAAAATCTATCCACTGCATTTGGTTTATTTGTCTTTTCGCCTTTACTCTGTCCCACCACATCCGGGCATCTCCGGTAAGACAGAACGACGCGCATTTGACCTTCTCGTGTTCAGGCCAATCCAATAATTCCATTATGTTCTCCACGGTTTTGAGCCAGGCTTGCGCATCCCATGGTTCACAGTTTCCCGAGAATGCTTCCGGCTTAAGCCTTTGCCATTGAATCAGATAGGCCTCTTGTCGGACCATCGGAGTAGGGGCTGCCGGGGGCACTGGTGCGGCTGTAGGTACAACAGGTAGTGGATTCACCGGTGGGGTGACTGGGTTGCCTTGCTGACCCATTAAGGTAGTGATCAGTTGTTGTTGTTCTGCGATCTGATGCTGGAGGTCTGCGACTACCTGCGTCAGATCTGGTGAAGTCACTGTCCCTCCGGTTCGGGCATTGCGTGTCCTAACCATATTTATCTAAAAGAAATAGACTAGTGTAAGTGGTTATCGATTATAGCCAATCTAACGTACTGGTTTGTTTCTATCTATTTGTTATGGTATTATTCCTAACCTACCAATATGTACTCCTAATCTAATTTATAACTAAAAGAATAGAATAAAGCATCAAATATAAGCAAGTAAAACATGAATCTAAAGCATAAACAACATAAGGAAAAATAAAGAATATAATGACAAACAATGTAACATAAGGAAATAAAGCATAAGCAATGTAGTAAAGAAATAAAACATAGGCAATATAACAAGAAAGAAAAATAAAGCATAAGTTATATAACAAGAAAATCAACATAAACATATAACAAGAAAATTAAACATAAGCATTCTTACTTGGAGCGGCAGGTCGGAGGCTTGATGTGTGTGTAGTGAGCTGGCAATAACTTTAGCTCAGATACCAACCTGTAACGCCCGCCCTCCCTGCTATCAACAAGGGACGGGGCTACGATACTCTACGTACGTATTACAGCGGAAGACTTAAAATTATTTTTCTTAACTTAATTAAAACCGAACTACACTAACATGGTTTCATAACATGATAACAAAATAAATAAAAACTTAACATCAAGTCACCCATATTGTATTACATTTCACAAAACCAAAGCATAGTTCTTAAAGGTTTTAAAGCAGGTTCTTAATTAGTTGCCTAGCCACCGCCACACACATCTTCGTTGCCCCTCCTGCTGCTCCTTTAACTCATCCAGCTTTTTCCTTTATCTGTGGTACAAGGAAAGTAAGCTATGAGCACTCATGGCTCAGTAAGTTCCTTTCCTACTCACTAAAACCAAAAATCAGCACATAATCAAATAATGTCTCAACTTAACATGATCTCAACTAGTCATGGCATAACATATCATACTCTTTAAGCATATCATGCAACATAACAAACATTATAACTAGTCATGGCATATCATCTCTTAAAGCATAGCATGAAACATAACATAATCATATCATGGCATATCATCTCTTAAAACATAGCATGAAACATAACATAATCATATCATGGCATATCAACTCTTAAAACATAGCATGAAACATAACATAATCTTATCATGGCATATCATCTCTTAAAACATAGCATAAAACATAACATAATCATATCATGGCATATCTTAAATCATAGCCTCAACACAACATAATAATAGATTATATGCATCATGATTTTAAAAACATGTATCCGAAAAACATGTGTATGTCTCATGATCTTTTAAAACCATTTTCTTCTTATATATATATACTTGAACATAATATCAACATATTTAGGGCCCCGGCTTGTACCATACATACATAACATGGATGCGCGCGTCCTAAGTATATCCAAGGTAGCAAGTCTTGAATCATACTAGGAACTAGGTCAAGATCACAAAGCATGGCCTAGGGGCGTATTTGAAGAGTCCATCCCTTATTAGCCTAGATCACAAAGCAAGGCTTAGCCTAGATCACAAAGCAAGGCCTAGGGGTGTACTAAGGAGCCCATCCCTTATTAGCCTAGATCACAAAGCAAGGCTTAGCCTAGATCACAAAGCAAGGCCTAGGGACTGATTCGGAGTCCACCCTTGGTACAAGCCTTACAAAGTAAAATAGCATGTATAAAAATGCATCATTTAGTCACATAGCATAGCATAAAAGTATGCATCACTTAGGCATACATCATATCATAAAAAGTATGCATCACTTAGGCATACATCATGTCATAAGAAAGTATGCATCACTTAGGCATACATCATATCATAAAAAGTATGCATCACTTAGGCATACATCATGTCATAAGAAAAAGTAGGCATATTTTAAACACATAGCACATCATAAAAACATGCATATTCTAAGTACATAGCATATCATTAAAGCATGCATATTTCTACTCACATAGCATATCATAAAAGCAAGCATATTCTAAGCACATAGCATATCATTAAAGCTTACATATTTCTAAGCACATAACATATCATTAAAACATGCATATCCCTATCCACATATCATATCATAAAAAGGTATAAATCACAAGCATACATGGTTAAGCATAAGGGTATATCATGTGATTATACTATCATAAGAAACATGGTAACATAGTTAACTTGGGTTCTAAGCTTCCTAAACCCTTGGGTTCCTATCATGGCCGAACCCCCTTAGGTCTCAATTTAGGTAAAAACAACCTCCAAGCATGTGAACCCTAAATCATCATCACATAAATTTCATAGGAAGCATTATAAGCATGATTAACTTGGTTTCTAAGTTCTCCAAGTCCTTAAACTCATGTGGCCGAACCCTATCAGTATATAAACAAGGTCCCAAATGTCATTAAAGCATGGAAACCTTAAACCATATTTATAGCATTTTTTACCAAATAGCATAGTAAGCATATTGAGCTAGTTCCTAAGTCCTTCAAGCCCTTAACGTATGTCTTGGTCAATCTTTTAACAAGTATTCATTAGGGCTAAAAACAAACATACAAGCATGTGAACTTGAACTAACATCATGTATAAATTCATAACAAGACATCATACAATAGGTATGGCCGAAACTTACCCTAGTCTCATTTAGGTCACTAAACAACATATAGTATGAGAACTTTGGTTTTCTACTTATCATATTTCATGTAGAGTGACATAAGCATATTTAATTTTTGTTCTAGGGTTTCTAGGGCATTTATCCCTTCATGGCCGAAACACACAATGATCCATTTAGGTCATGGAAAAATTATACAAATATGTGACACAATCAACACATTATCATATTTTCATAAGAAGCACTTTTAACACATTTGGTTTCATTTCTAAGGCCTCTAGGTCTTTTAAACCCTACTTGGCCGAAACTCATAGAATATAAACTTGCTTCAAATAGCCTAAAAGCATGAGAAATTATACAAGTTTCATAGCATGTATAAAGACAAGCATAATAAACATACATGTGAATTGTGTCTTAGGCTTCCTAGGTTTCTTTCCCTTTTTCTTTTATTTTTCCTTATGGCCGAAACCTACCAATCTCTAAACTAGGTTTTAAGTGGCCTAAAGTATGGAAAACCTAAGTAAGTTTCATGGCAAAAATTACTAAGAACATCATATACAAAGTTGGTTCATAAACAAGCTAGGACCCTTGTGATCTTACATGTCATATATCATGTAACTAATTTTCTATACTCAATTTAAACATAAGAGCATTAAACAAATTTCATATTATAATATCACATAGGTCTTGAGCTTATTAGAATTTTGTTCAAGATTTTCTAAACTATCCATCTTATCATGGCCGAAAATCTAAAATAAGAGTTTATGAATTTCTAGCAATGTACAACATGCAATTCTTTAAGAGAACTCTATATTCTATCATACAAACATGGTTATTTAAATTTAAAGGTCTTCCTAACCCTAAGCCCTTTTCTTAGCCGAAACATATAAATGGATTTCTTTTAGTTCCAAGTAACTTTCAAGCAAGAAAACCAATAAAAACTCTTAGTAGTTCATGGGAGAAATTTTGTACTAGTTTAGTTAAACAATATTTTTCCCTAACCTCCTTAACATATTTTTGGCCGAAATTATAGGGTTAGGTACTCCTCTGATCAAGCATCATTTAAGTATAAAAACATGAAGAAAATCCTTCCTACATAGCATAGAAAGAATATCATGAATTAAGGACTTGTTTAAACCATCCTAGATTTGAAAACCCTTTCTTTAGCCGAATTTTCTTAAATTCTTTTCTAGGTTTTCTAATCCTTATAGAATCCGAAAATCACATAAAAGCCTTGTACCACAGGTGAGGGGAAGCTTACAACCTTTTCGCTTGTGGATCTAAGGTATGGTGAAGAAGAAGTAGCCTCTTCTTCTAGTTCCTTTCCCTTGATTCCTTTGCTAAGTCCTCCTTGTATCTTAGGCTTTCTTAGGGAACAAACTTGGATTTGGGGCCGAAGATGGAGGAGAGGGGACTGTGGTGTTCTCGGTGAGGGAGAGAATGAATGAGAGAAAATGAGAAAAAAATAATTTTCTCTTTTCTTGCACCCTTTTATGTTAAGGGGGAAGAAGTAGCAAAATTGATTTTTGCTTTCCTTCTCCCTTAACCCATTTTCTATTTTTCTTACATTTATTTTATTTTCTATTTATTCTCATCATTCATGATAAAATAAGGGGGAATGAATCCCCTTAATTCCTCTTTAAGTTTTCGGCAAAAATCAAAGAGGAGGAGGGAGAGAAAGGGAGGAAGGCAAGTTGCCTTTCTCTTGTTCTTTTCTTGCTTTCTCTTCTTAGATCTTTACTCCTATCTTTATCATGCATTCCCTTTCCTTGCTATCAATATCTTCTCTCTATCCCAATTGGTTTCTACTAGTTAATTCTATGAATTATCATATAAGAGGTTCAAGGTTCAATCCTTGACTTCCTCTTCTTTTTGTTTTATTTCTTTTTGTTTCAACTCACTTCTTATTATTTTTCTAAGGCAAAAGTCTCATAATCATATATTTATCTTACAAGCTTAGTGGGTATTACAACTCATGGAGAGTGGTAGCTAGAGTTACGAGCAGCAAGGACCCCGTCGCAGATGTAGCTAGTTAGCTACTATGCAACTGTCCGCTCGACCACTCGTGAGAGTGGTGGCTGGAGTAGTGTACAGTCTGTCACTGACCCGGCCTCTCAACCATACAGGGGTCATGGTGCAGAGAGGTGGGCGGGAGTGACCATCCATGCATATGCTGTTGTTTTTATATTTGCTTTGGCTGCTACTATCTATATATATTGTTATTGCTTACTTACTATTGTTGTTCACATATGTGGATATGCTTACTTGTGTTGACATATATATTTTCATTGTACATATTTAGTCATTGGAAATTTATATATACCTTGCTTATTAACTCTGTAGTTATGAGCAGTACTGTAGCAGATTAGTACCAGTTCTGACCTACTATACCTAGCCTAGAATATGGTTTCCGGTATGAGCATTAATTTTGATTCTATTTTAGTATCTGTTTTTTCCTCTTATGAGACTGTATACTCTTGGCCCACTTTCTATTTGTATATTACATTCATGTACTAGCTTATCTTTACCCGCTGAATTCCAATACTCTCCACCTCGCAATTTGATTTTCTTTCGCCAGGTAACAGGTAGATGAGTCATGGATGCTTGGAGAGTCCCGGCTGTCAGTCCCACACCACACTCGAGTATAGCTTTCTTTTGGTTTTGTTATCGGTTGGATGGTATGTTGATTTTGTGTATTTTGCTTTTCAATAAGTCGAGGTGAATCTTGGAGTCAAGTCTGGTGATTGCAGGTTTTTTGTTACTGTCATTGTTGGTCTTACATTCATATTGTTTTGTGTTTTCCGCTGTGTTTACGTTGTTGTGTGTTTACTTTCAACCGTGTAGGCTTATTAAACTACGTGGTTGTGTTTATTTTTTTCCAGCCGAGTGAGCTGATAATATAAACTGCGTGATTGTGTATATATTCCAGCCGAATGTGGCTGATGTATATTTTATATGTAGAAATGATTCAGATTGTCACCCGTAGAGGGGAGATGCTGCCGAAATTTCTTCTGGCAGGGACTCCTCTAGGGGCGTGACAGATACGGGATATAACAAGCTGACCCATTGGATGATGTGGTAGTCAAAGTCAAGATGAGGTAGAGGTCAAAATCAAAGCATGGTGGCCGTTATAGACTCATAGGGTCACTGTGGGACAGAGTTTAGACTCTCGACTAGTACTAAGTGTTGGTCGCTACTCGGAAAACCTATAGGTTCCACTATACAAAAATTTTGTACAAAGGTCTGAACCTTTTCCTAGCTACCATGTGTTCTTTTAAATTAAATTTTGGATCGCCTGCGGAACTTAACACGTTTGATCCAAAACTTAATCTATTTGTTCTTTTAGGTTTTGACTTGGATCTCCTGCGGAACTTTACACGTTCGACCCAAGTCTCCTTAAGTTATTAATTCCATTAAATATTAATTTCCATAATTGGTTCCCAGTACTGACGTGGCGAGGCACATGGCCTTCTTGGATATGGGAGCAACCACCACCGACTAGACAAAACCTTTTATAGAAAGCTAATATTTAATTTCCTAAAATAACTTTAGGTTAACCAAAGAGAACAATCAAATCACAAGGAAAAGAAAAAATAAAAGAACACAGCATCAAAAAAACATATTCGAAATTCTAGAACGTAAGCCTCTTGTATTTGGTATTATTTCCATAAATAACTAGCATGATGCGGAAATAAAAATTACTAATTATACCTTGTAGAAAAACCTCTTGATCTTCTACCGTATTCCTCTTCTAACCTCGGACGTTGTGTGGGCAACGATCTACCGAGATGAGAAACCACCAACCACCTTCTTCTCCTCCAAGCAAGGTTCGGCCACAAAAGGAAAACTTCACCAAGGAGAAAAACCAAAATACTAACCAAGCTCCAAGAGATGCTAGCTTTCTCTCCTTCTTCTTCTTCTTCTCCAAGTAGTATCCAGCCACCACAAGAGCTCCAAGGAAGGGAGAGAGGTTCGGCCACCACAAGAGGAAGAGAGGGAGAGGATGGCCGGCCACACCAAGGAACAAAAGAAGGAGAGGAATAATAGATGTTGTGTCTCATGAAGACACCCTCACCCCTTCTTTTATATTCATTGGCCTAGGCAAATTAGGAAATTTAATTACAATAAAATTTCCTCAATTTCCTTGACATGATTTTATTGAGAAAAATAATATAAAATTTCCCAAATTAAAACCAATGGCCGGCCACATCAATGAAGGAAAAAATTAGACAAGTTTTAATCAACAATTAAAACTTCCTAATTTGTTTCCGGAAATTTTAAAAAATAAAATTTCTCTTTAAAATCTCTTCATGGTTGATAAAAGGAAATTTCTATAATTTTAATTTTATCAACATGTGAATAATTTTTAAAGAGAAAATAAAACATCTCTCCAATCTACAAATAAGGAAAGAGATCTAATCTCTTTCTTTAATCTTAGATCTTTTACAAGAGAGATATTTTAATTTTAATTCTCTTTAAATTATATCTTCCACATAATAATAAAAATTAAAATTAAATTTCTTTTTTAATTTAATTTGGCCGGCCCTACTAGCTTGGGTTCAAGCTAGGGCCGGCCACCCAATTTTATACCTAGGCCGGCCCTAGCTTGTTCCCAAGCTAGCTTGGCCGGCCCCTATTGGGTGGGTATAGAAGGTGGGTATAGGTGGGTATAGAACTCTATAAATAAGAGGCTACGATAGGGACCGAGAGGAGGAATTGGTTTTGGTCTCCGATAAAATTACATCCCGTGTTCGCTGAACACACAACTTAATTTTATCAATGATAATTCATTCCACTAGAGAACTATCATTGAACTACCGCACCAATCCCAAATTACATTTTTGGGCTCCTTCTTATTATGAGTGTGTTAGTCTCCCTGTGTTTAAGATATCGAATGTCCACTAATTAAGTGAGTTACTGACAACTCATTTAATTAATATCTAAGTCCAAGAGTAGTACCACTCAACCTTATTATCATGTCGGACTAAGTCCACCTGCAGAGTTTAACATGACAATCTTTATGAGCTCCTCTTGAGGACATTATCAACCTAGTATCTCTAGGACACAGTTTCCTTCTATAATCAACAACACACACTATAAGTGATACTATTTCCCAACTTATCGGGTTTATTGATTCATCGAACTAAATCTCACCCATTGATGAATTAAAGAAATAAATATCAAACATATGTGCTTGTTATTATATTAGGATTAAGAGCACACACTTCCATAATAACTGAGGTCTTTGTTCCTTTATAAAGTCAGTATAAAAGAAACGACCTCTAATGGTCCTACTCAATACACTCTGAGTGTACTAGTGTAATTATATAGTCAAGATAAACTAATACCTAATTACACTACGACCTTCTAATGGTTTGTTCCTTTCCATTTTGGTCGTGAGCTTCTGTTTATAATTTATAAGGTACTGATAACATTATCTTCTGCATATGACACCATATGCTATGTTATCTACAATATAAATTAATTGAACAACTACAAACAAATGTAGATAAATTGACCAAATGTGATTCTTTATTTAACATGAATGTTTACAAAGCTTAGGCTTTCAGTATACACTCCAACAATCTCCCACTTATACTAATGACTAAGCTGCCATATCTTCTACCATACATCTGATTCTCATTCCCTCCACATGCCGATCGAAAGCTTTCGCCGGAAGGGCCTTAGTGAAAGGATCTGCCAGGTTATCCGCTGATGCAATCTTGGCGATGACAACTTCTCCTCGCTTCACGATATCTCGTATCAGGTGGTACTTGCGCTCTATATGTTTACTTGCCTTATGAGCTCGTGGTTCCTTCGAGTTTGCAACTGCACCGCTATTATCACAATAAATTGTGATGATTTTGGGCAAACCAGGAATCACATCTAAGTCCATTAGAAAGTTCCTGAGCCATACTGCTTCTTTAGCTGCCTCAGAGGCTGCTACATACTCAGCTTCCATGGTTGAGTCCGAAACGCATTTCTGCTTAACACTCCTCCATGAAATGGCTCCACCTCCTAAAGTAAACACATAGCCTGATGTAGACTTACTATTATCCCTATCTGATTGGAAATCTGAATCCGTGTAACCCACAAGGAGCAGATCGTCTGCTTGGTAAACTAGCATATAATCTCTAGTCCTTCTCAGGTACTTTAATATATGCTTTACCGCAGTCCAATGTCCTTGTCCAGGGTTACTCTGATATCTGCTGACCATGCCCACGGCAAAACAGATATCAGGTCTCGTACATAGCATTGCATACATTAGGCTTCCTACAGCCGAAGCATAAGGAACTGCTTTCATGTCTTCTATCTCTTTCGACGTCTTTGGAGACATCTCTTTAGACAGAGCTACTCCATGTCTAAAAGGTAAGAAACTTTTCTTGGAATCCTGCATGCTAAAACGAGCAAGGATTGTATCTATATATGAAGCTTGGGACAGACACAACATTCTTTTCTTGCGATCCCTTATCACTTTGATCCCAAGAATGTGTGCACACTCTCCTAAGTCCTTCATATCAAATTGTTTGGACAACCATACCCTTACGTCTGATAATACCTTGACATTGTTGTCAATTAACAAAATATCATCTACGTATAGTACAAGAAATATCACCACGTTTCTGTTACACTTCTTGTATACACAAGACTCATCCGGACACTGAATAAATCCATACGACTGGATTACTTCATTAAACCGGATGTTCCAAGACCTTGAAGCTTGCTTCAGTCCATAAATGGACCGATTGAGCTTGCACACTAGATGCTCTTTGCCTTTTTCAATGAACCCTTCTGGTTGCTTCATATGAATGTTCTCTTCAAGACTTCCATTAAGGAAAGCCGTCTTGACATCCATTTGCCAAATCTCATAATCCATATGAGCAGCAATGGATAAGAGTATCCGGATAGACTTAAGTATGGCTATCGGTGAAAAGGTCTCCTCATAATCGATTCCCTCTTTCTGAGTGTACCCTTTCGCAACAAGCCTAGCTTTAAAGGTCTCTACCTTCCCGTCTGTCTCTCTTTTCCTTTTGTAGATCCACTTGCATCCAACGGCTTTTACACCATTAGGTGGTTCTACAAACTCCCAGACTTTATTAGAGTACATAGACTCTATTTCAGATCTCATTGCCTTTTGCCAAGATGCTGCATCTATATCTTGGAGTGCTTCGTCGTATGTTCGTGGATCAGGTTCATGTTTACCCGGGATCAAGTCCGAAGACTCTCCCAAAAACATGAATCTTTCAGGCTACCTTACAACCCTCCCACTACGACGAGGCACTTTCTGTGGTTGTGTATCATGTGTGACACGTGTTGCAGTCTCTTGTGGTACTTCATCTTGTACTGTTGGTACTGAAGTAGACATGTCCTCTCTAAGTTCTTCTAAAACAACTTTGCTACTGGGCTTGTGATCCATTATATAGTCTTCTTCTAAAAACTGGGCATTGGTGCTAACAATGACCTTCTGGTCTTTAGGACTATAAAATAAACCACCTTTTGTTCCTTTGGGATATCCTACAAACACGCGAACTTCTGTACGGGATTCTAACTTATCAGCATCTGGTTTCAGCACATGTGCTGGACTACCCCAAATCCGAATATGTCTTAGACTGGGCTTTCGCCCATTCCACAATTCTATGGGAGTAGAAGAAACTGATTTAGAAGGTACTAAGTTCAGAACGTATACTGCTATTTCCAGAGCATATCCCCAAAACGAATTTAGTAATTCAATAACTCATCATTGATCTAACCATCTCCATAAGAGTCCTATTCCTTCGCTCTGCTACACTGTTGGGGTGTTCCAGTGCGAACAATTGGGATTGAATCCGGCCTTCGATAAGTAATTCCTAAACTCTCTAAGAGGTATTCGCCACCACGATCGGACGTAGTGTCTTGATACTTTTACCTAGTCGTTTCTCCACATCAGCCTTGTATTCTTTGAACTTATCAAAGCACTCGGACTTGCGGCGCATTAGGTAAATGTATCCATATCTTGAATAATCATCTATGAAAGAGACAAAATATTCAAAACCTCATCTTGCCTGGACAGACATAGGACCACACAAATCAGAGTGAACCAACTCTAACACTTCTTTGGCTCTATACCCCTTGGCCTTGAACGGCCTCTTGGTCATTTTACCTTCCAAGCAAGATTCACAAGTTGAAAAATTTTCCAACTCAAATGAACTCAAAAGTCCATCGGCTATAAGCCTCTGAATCCTACTTAAGTTAATATGACCAAGCCTTAGATGCCAAAGATATGCTTGGTTCATTTCCGAAGGTTCTTTTCTCTTATTAGAGTTAGAAGATGAGTTATAAATTTCCATGTTTTGCTTTGTGGAAGAAATTGGATTTAAAGTATACAAATTGCCAACTAATGCACCAGAACAGATAATCACTTTATTTCTTTTAATAACTACATCGTTACTGAAAGAAACTGAATATCCATCTAAAAACAGTTTAGAAACTGAAATTAAATTCTTTCTAAAACTGGGTACATAAAGACAATTTCTTAAAACCAAATTTCTATTTCTACTAAAAGATAAGTAGACGTCTCCCACTGCAACAGCTGCCACCTTAGTAGCATTGCCCATGTAGACGGTAATCTCTCCTTCAGATAGTCGTCGGGTTTCCTGGAACCCCTGCAAGGAATTGCAGACATGATCAGTGGCTCCCGTATCTACACACCAGGTGCTGGTAGATAACACCGCTAAACATGTTTCAACAACTAGAGCATGAGATATACCTTTGTTTTGGTTCCTACGAGGACAGTCCGCCTTCCAATGTCCTGCCTGCTTGCAGATGAAGCACTTGCCCTTGGGCTTCTTCACTCCAGCTTTAAATCCCGTACTCTGAGATTTATTCACTTTCTTTGCTGAGCCAGCTTGTTTCTTCTTCTTCTTTCCTTTCGGTTTAGAAGTAGAACCATTTTCAGCATAGTGAATTTGAGAATTGTGACGAAATAATCCTTCTGCTGCTTGAAGTTCTGTCAGTAGTTCCCCTAATGAATAAATCCTTTTATTCATATTATAGTTCAGGCGGAACTGCTCAAAACTTCTAGGTAGCGTTTGGAGGATCATATCGATCTGGGTTTCCCCATCAATTTCTCCTCCAAGGATCTGTATCTCGTTCAGATAAGCCATCATCTTTAGGATATGATCCCTTACAGGAGTACCCTCTTGCATGGTGGCTGTCATTATCTTTCTCATGGCTTCTTGTCTAGAAGCCCTATCCTGATGACCAAAGAGTTCCTTGAGATTGTTTATAATATCATAAGCTGTTGGTAAATCTTGATGCTGATATTGCAATACATTTGACATTGAAGCCAAAATGTAACACCGCGCCATCTCATCTGCTTTTACCCATTTCCTATGATATTCAATCTCCTCTTGGGTAGATTCACCAGTAGGTGCATCAGGGCACTGCTCAGTTAGTACATATTTATAGCTTTCAGCAGTAAGAATAATGTCCAGGTTTCTTTTCCAATCTATGTAGTTAGGTCCAGTAAGTCTATTCTGTTGAAGTATGATGGACAGTGGGTTGAAAGACATCCTAAGAATCACAAATAATTTTTGGTCAGAACTCTAAATTTAGAATAATATTGATTCCTCAAACAATACTATTTTAAATTAACCAACACCTCATAACACCGTGAATTTTGTATGCCACGTTAGTGTGGACGTATACAAATTCAACATTTGTAAAAGGAGGGTTTTAACCCATTAATTTTATTATCTTGTCAACCTAACTTTTTGACAAATAAAATTAATAGTTGGTATTATTTGGTCACACAAATAATAGCAGTGACTCCGTTGGGGAGGATACTATTAGATGTGTCTAAGTGTATACCATTACATGACACTAAGTCCATTAATAAGATTATGCCCCTTCCGTTGGGGAAGATCACACGCTCTTAATTAACTTCCTATAGTCATCCAAAAATGGAAGTCTGTTCTAGTGATCCGCAAACAAGCTCATCCGTTATGGAGGAAGGCACTCAGAGCCAACGCGCAAGCTTGTTTGCATCACTTACAAACCAGTAATGGAGACCATGGGATTTATTTAAAAATCCCTCTCCCACTTAGTTATTTATAAATGATGAATTTTAACTATGCTAGCCTACTTTACTTGTAAACTAACATGCACACACAGCATAATATAAAAGCAATAGAGAAACTAATTTTCAACTATTATGGCTTTTATCTCTAGTTGTCCTCCGTGTGTTGTCATCCCAAGCTGCTGCCATATTTGGCCACCGCCACCGGGTCTAGCTGTCGCATCCATCTTGCTCCTTGTTCCGCTGCGCCTCTGGTCCTTAGAAGGTTCCACGCTTTGCAAGATTCGATCCGCGACATAAATAAAATTTTACATTTTAATCCTATATTCCATAAAAGGAATGTACATGTATCTAGATCAAAAATAAAATCCTAATAAAACTAAATACAGCTCCTGCTGTATTTGAATACAATCATGCACACACATTTAAATGCCCTTGACATGTCCAAGGGTCCAATCACACACATAATAACTAAAAGCCATAATAGTTATATCCTGCATCCACAAAGTTAGCACATCCTACTATTAACCTGCCTAAATTATGTATGACATGTGCATAATTAAACTAAATACCAAATACACAGAGGCAAAACCCTAGCTCTGATACCAATTGTTGGTTGCTACTCGGAAACCTATAGGTTCCACTGTACAAAAATTTTGTACAAAGATCTGAACCTTTTCCTATCTACCACGTGTTCTTTTAAATTAAATTTTGGATCGCCTGCGGAACTTAACACGTTTGATCCAAAACTTAATCTATTTGTTCTTTTAGGTTTTGACTTGGATCTCCTGCGGAACTTTACACGTTCGACCCAAGTCTCCTTAAGTTATTAATTCCATTAAATATTAATTTCCATAATTGGTTCCCAGTACTGACGTGGCGAGGCACATGGCCTTCTTGGATATGGGAGCAACCACCACCGACTAGACAAAACCTTTTATAGAAAGCTAATATTTAATTTCCTAAAATAACTTTAGGTTAACCAAAGAGAACAATCAAATCACAAGGAAAAGAAAAAATAAAAGAACACAGCATCGAAAAAACATATTCAAAACTCTAGAACGTAAGCCTCTTGTATTTGGTATTATTTCCATAAATAACTAGCATGATGCGGAAATAAAAATTACTAGTTATACCTTGTAGAAAAACCTCTTGATCTTCTACCGTATTCCTCTTCTAACCTCGGACGTTGTGTGGGCAACGATCTACCGAGATGAGAAACCACCAACCACCTTCTTCTCCTCCAAGCAAGGTTCGGCCACATAAGGAAAACTTCACCAAGGAGAAAAACCAAAATACTAACCAAGCTCCAAGAGATGCTAGCTTTCTCTCCTTCTTCTTCTTCTTCTCCAAGTAGTATCTGGCCACCACAAGAGCTCCAAGGAAGGGAGAGAGGTTCGGCCACCACAAGAGGAAGAGAGGGAGAGGATGGCCGGCCACACCAAGGAACAAAAGAAGGAGAGGAATAATAGATGTTGTGTCTCATGAAGGCATCCTCACCCCTTCTTTTATATTCCTTGGCCTAGGCAAATTAGGAAATTTAATTACAATAAAATTTCCTCAATTTCCTTGACATGATTTTATTGAGAAAAATAAAATAAAATTTCCCAAATTAAAACCAATGGCCGGCCACATCAATGAAGGAAAAAATTAGACAAGTTTTAATCAACAATTAAAACTTCCTAATTTGTTTCCGGAAATTTTAAAAAATAAAATTTCTCTTTAAAATCTCTTCATGGTTGATAAAAAGAAATTTCTATAATTTTAATTTTATTAACATGTGAATAATTTTTAAAGAGAAAATAAAACATCTCTCCAATCTACAAATAAGGAAAGAGATCTAATCTCTTTCTTTAATCTTTTGTAGATCTTTTACAAGAGAGATATTTTAATTTTAATTCTCTTTAAATTATATCTTCCACATAATAATAAAAATTAAAATTAAATTTCTTTTTTAATTTATTTTGGTCGGCCCTACTAGCTTGGGTTCAAGCTAGGGCCGGCCACCCAATCTCATACCTAGGCCGGCCCTAGCTTGTTCCCAAGCTAGCTTGGCCGGCCCTCATTGGGTGGGTATAGAAGGTGGGTATAGGTGGGTATAGAACTCTATAAATAAGAGGCTACGATAGGGACCGAGAGGAGGAATTGGTTTTGGTCTCCCGATAAAATTAAGCATCCCGTGTTCGCCCCGAACACACAACTTAATTTTATCAATGATAATTCATTCCACTAGAGAACTATCATTGAACTACCGCACCAATCCCAAATTACATTTTTGGGCTCCTTCTTATTATGAGTGTGTTAGTCTCCCTGTGTTTAAGATATCGAATGTCCACTAATTAAGTGAGTTACTGACAACTCATTTAATTAATATCTAAGTCCAAGAGTAGTACCACTCAACCTTATTATCATGTCGGACTAAGTCCACCTGCAGAGTTTAACATGACAATCTTTATGAGCTCCTCTTGAGGACATTATTAACCTAGTATCTCTAGAACACAGTTTCCTTCTATAATCAACAACACACACTATAAGTGATACTATTTCCCAACTTATCGGGTTTATTGATTCATCGAACTAAATCTCACCCATTGATGAATTAAAGAAATAAATATCAAACATATGTGCTTATTATTATATTAGGATTAAGAGCACACACTTCCATAATAACTGAGGTCTTTGTTCCTTTATAAAGTCAGTATAAAAGAAACGACCTCTAATGGTCCTACTCAATACACTCTAAGTGTACTAGTGTAATTATATAGTCAAGATAAACTAATACCTAATTACACTACGACCTTCTAATGGTTTGTTCCTTTCCATTTTGGTCGTGAGCTTCTGTTTATAATTTATAAGGTACTGATAACATTATCTTCTGCATATGACACCATATGCTATATTATCTACAATATAAATTAATTGAACAACTACAAACAAATATAGATAAATTGACCAAATGTGATTCTTTATTTAACATGAATGTTTACAAAGCTTAGGCTTTCAGTATACACTCTAACACTAAGGCCTCCAATGCAAAGATTGTTAGCAATTTGAGACGCAAAAATTGCTTTTTGCGTTACGGAAATCCTGAAACTAGCCAAGGATCCATGCGAAAATATAGAAAATAATCTTGTACATGTTTGTCTATACTAGATCTACCTTAGATCTACATAAAAAGAGCATTACCCTTGTAGCGATGCCCTTCGCTTATCCCGCTCATCCAAAGGTTATCGAATCTCGTAAAGTGTCAAGTGAACACTCCTCTACACATATCCACACGGACAAAAATGTGGAGAGAACAACTTAGAGTATGTTAACACCCTTGAGAAGTCTCGATAATGGAGGATGAGAGGGAGAGAAAAACTAGAGAGGAAGAAGAAGAAGTGAATGAGCACACCATGCAATTCATTCACACACCTAAAGTGGTCGGCCACTTAATGGAGGTTTAATACCTCCATGGAACACCAAGAGTTATGGTTCTTGGTCTTCCTCATGAGGTGGCATACAATGATATAGCCTTGATGATGTGGAACATCATCATTGGCCGGCCTCATGCAAAGTCACAATTAGGTGGCATTTGGTCAAGTCAAATTTGACCCTTCATCTTCCCTCTCAAGTCAAGTCAAACTTGACCTTTTTATCTCCCATGGTTGATCAAACCTAACCTTTGATTCAAGTCAATTTAATTTAATGAATCTCTATTCATTGAATTAAATTGACTCAATGAACCATAGTCAAAATTAGACTTATTCAACACATGAATCAAATTGAGTCCAACTCAATTAGTCTAATTTGGATTATTCTTAATCCAATTTGATTCATCATGTGAGCCTAACCTCTTGGTCCATCATATAAACCTAATCTCCATCTAATTGCCCTTTGTGTGTGACCCTATTGTTGGATCGAGAAGCGCTAGAGGGGGGGTGAATAGCGCTCGTGGCTATTTCGTTCAATTATCGGAAAACTACCGGAGTTAAAACGTGCAGCGGAATAAGCGGAAATAAAAATAAAGAGACAACACAAAGAGACAGGTCGATTTTACTTCGTTCGGAGCCTAAGTCGACTCCTACTCGAAGGCCCGCGATCCTTGATCGCTTCCGGTAGGCAACAACTATAAGCTCGTTAAAAGATTACAATTATGAGTACAAATAAAAGCTATCAAAAATTATACCGACAACAAGAAATACTAATTCTGAAGCTTCGAGTCGTCGGGCACTTGTAGTAGCACTTCGGAGCATCTTTTGGAGCAGCGTGTTGATGAAAGATCACTTAGAATTCGTTGTGTATTGAAGCTGCACCTCAACCCTCCTTTTATATGCGGTTCCGGGCGCCTGGAGTGTGACGTGGCCAACCAACCAGGATGCTCCACGTGGCGAAGTCGCGCAGGGGATAGAATTTGGTCCCGGGCGCCCGGACCTGTTCCGGGCGCCCGGATCCATCCCGGGCGCCCGGACAGCCTTTTTCTAGCAGGTTCCTCACCTGCAAACAAAGGTTAGTCCGAACAAAATACCCTGCAAGACAGTGTTAGAATCTGATAAAACACAGTAAGTAATAATTGACAGTCTTCGGACTGTCCAAGTCTGACTTTGGATTTCCATCCGGAAACCCTAGGTCGACCCGACGCCTACTGTTCCCTCTGCGGGGAACGCGTCCTCACCTACTCCACTCAGGAGATTTACCTGTTGCCAGTCGATCCTCCAGATCGACTGGACTTTTGCTCAGCACTCGATGCTTCCGGACTTTCTGCTGGACATCCGCTTCCCCGGCTAGTCCAGTCTTTCACCTGGTTCGCGACACCAGGACTTTTCACCTAGGATTACCACCCCTAGGACTTTTGCCTGAAGCCATCGACCTGCCAAGACTTTACGCATAGGGTTATCACCCCCTATGACCTAGGGTTACCGCCCCCTAGGGTTTTCCCTTTGCCTAACCGCAGCTAGGACTTTCCTGAAATCCTCAAGTAGACTTGTTAGACTAAAAAACATCTTAACTTTGAATTCTTTGCCGTTATCAAAACACGAGTTCGATCGTCGGATGCTTCCCGCACCAACAATCTCCCCCTTTTTGATTATGGCAACACGAATTTCAAAGTTAAGTAAACAAGCGAATAGATAGTCATTTTAAACACAGGCAAAATTTGCTAAGTATAGATGAACAAGGTAACTAAAGTAAATTTTGCCCTTTATACTCCCCCTTAACTTTGGCTCCCCCTTAACTTTTGCTCCCCTTTAACTTGAATTTTATGTTTACATTTTCGCTACTCTCCCCCTTTGCCATAACTCAAAAAATGGGCAATGTATATAGAGTTGTACATGATTAAAGTTAGCAATATTCAACAGAGTTTGGAAGTTAAGGTCAATTTAAGTTTTTAGGACAAGATTATTCATTTAAGTTCAGTTCGTCCTTAAGTCCAAGCACAAATCATGTTTATATATTAGGTATCAGAGCCATAGAGAACAAAACATTTTTGAAAAAGAAATTGAGTATCTTTTGCCAACTGTCTAACCTTTAGTTACTTGCTGATTGTCTATAGGACAATAGCTTTTACTAGGTTAGTCAAGTTAAGTTATTTGGGTCCAGATAGACTTGACTAGAGCTGGAGAACTTTAACTTGATTAATGTTTATTGCATATTTAACGCACAGACTCATATTGATGCACAGATATAAGCATTCTTGAGTCCAGGCTATACCCTATGCATCTCACGCCATTCTATATTTTTCAATCACAATCAAGGTAAACCTAGGTGTTTTGTGAGATGCTCTGGCTTAATTCTAGGGGAACATGATATCTAGGGGGAAATCCTAGACTAAACCCAACTTTTGAAAGTTTAGTAAAAGTTGGAGTTTTGAAAACTGTTTTTCCTAGAATTTGAAAACAAAATAATAATAGTAAGATATCTATTCTACCCAACATATTCTTATTTGCCTTCTAAGTCCACTGAACTCAAGTTCAGGTAAAGGTTTTGTAAAAATGTCAGCTAGGTTTGATTTGGACTCAACGTGGTTGAGTGCAATTTCACCTTTAGCTACATGATCCCTTACAAAGTGGTGTTTTACCTCTATGTGTTTGGTCCTAGAGTGGTGTATAGAATTTTTGGTCAGATTAATTGAGCTGATATTATCAATAAAGATTTTAGTATTTTTATAATCTAGTTGATAGTCTTTTAGTGTATGCATCATCCATAACAATTGAGATGCACATTCTCCTAGAGCTATGTATTCAGCTTCTGTAGTGGATAGAGCAACACAATGTTGTTTTCTGCTTGACCAACTTACTAGGCACTGACCTACAATCTGGCAGCCACCACTTGTACTTTTTCTGTCTAGCTTGCACCCGGCATAGTCTGAATCAGAATAGCCATAAAGGTCAAAAGTGCAAGTTCTTGGATACCAAAGTCCTACATTTAGAGTTCCTTTAATATACCTCAGTATTCTTTTAACATATGTTAGGTGTGACTCTTTTGCACAGGATTGGTATCTTGCACACATACCTACTGCAAACAGTATGTCAGGTCGACTTGCAGTTAGATAAAGTAAACTCCCTATGGCACTCCTATAGTATTTTGGGTCTACAGGTTTTCCTTCAGGGTCAGAGTCAATGTTTATGTTGGTTACCATTGGAGTATTTTTAATTTTTGAGTTTTCCATGCTGAATTTTTTGATTAACTCCTTAGCATACTTAGTTTGATAAATGTAGATTCCATCTTTGGTTTGTTTTATTTGTAAGCCTAAGAAAAAGTTGAGTTCCCCAACCATGCTCATTTCAAATTCACTTTCCATTAACTTAATAAATTCTTTTAGAAATTTTGAGTTAGTTGAGCCAAAAATTATGTCATCAACATAGATTTGGGCTATAAAGATGTCTTTTCCTATAGTTTTTACGAACAAAGTAGGATCGATTTGTCCTTGGTTAAATTCTTTGGATATTAAGTAATTAGATAATCTTTCATACCATGCTCTAGGGGCTTGTTTTAGTCCATATAGTGCCTTTTTTAATTTAAAAACATGATTAGGGTAGTCTATGTCTTCAAACCCTGGAGGTTGGCTGACGTAGACTTCTTCCTTGATAAAACCATTTAAAAAGGCTAACTTAACGTCCATTTGGTACAATTTGAATCCTTTATTGGCTGCATAGGATAATAACATCCTAATGGACTCAAGTCTAGCTACTGGAGCATAGGTTTTTTCATAGTCTAGGCCTTCGACTTGACTAAACCCTTTGGCTACTAACCTTGCCTTGTTTCTTACTATATCACCGTGATCATCTAACTTGTTCCTAAAAACCCATTTAGTATCTATTATTGATTTATCTATGGGTTTAGGTACAAGGTCCCAGACTTGGTTTCTCTCAAATTGGGCTAATTCTTCCTGCATTGCAATGATCCAGTCTGGATCAGGCAGGGCTTCTTCTATAGTTTTAGGTTCAATTTTAGAAATTAGAGCAATCTGACTAAGGTTTCTATAGGACGATCTAGTTCTGACTCCTAGGTTTGGGTCACCCAAAATTTGGTCAGGTGGGTGAGAGGTGCTTATTCTAGTTGGTCTTATCTGTGAGTCAGAAACTGGTTCTTCAGACTCATTAAGATTAGGTTGGATTTCATCATCATCTACATCTCTTGGATTAGTGTTGACATTTGCATTTATATTAGGTAAATTATTTTCTTCATCAAATATTACATTAGTTGTTTCTTCAACTTTCAATGTATTTTGATTATATACTCTAAAGGCTCTACTGGTAGAGGAGTATCCTAAGAATATTCCTTGGTTAGATTTGGATGTAAATTTTCCTAAGTAATCTTTAGTATTTAAAATGTGAACTTTACAACCAAATACTTTTAAATAGTTTAGATTGGGAATTTTATGATAGTAGAGTTCATACGGTGTTTTGTTGTGATATTTGTTTATTAAAATTCTGTTTTGAATATAATTTATTGCTTTAGCCCAAAATTGATGACTTAACTCATATTCGTTTAACATTGTCCTAGCGGCTTCTTGTAGTGTTCTATTTTTACGTTCTACTAGTCCATTTTGTTGGGGGGTTCTAGGACATGAAAATTCATGTTGGTATCCATTTATTTTACAAAATTGGGTGAACTTATGATTTTCAAATTCCCCTCCGTGATCACTTCTTATTCTTTTAATTTTAGTATCTTTTTCATTTTCCGTTAAGTTACAAAAATTACTAAATATTTCATAGGTTTCATCTTTTATTTTTAGAAATTTTACCCAAGTGTACCTTGAGTAGTCATCAATTATTACTAAGCAATATTGGTTCTTGTTTAGTGATTTGGCTCCATGTGAATCAAATAGATCAAGGTGAAGGAGCTCAAGTATTGTGTTAGATCTTTCTAGGTTAGTTGACTTGTGGGTTGACTTGGTTTGTTTTCCTTTTTTACATGCATCACAGATTGAATTTTCAATAAATTTTAATTTGGGCAAACCTCTAACTAGACCATTTTGACTCATTCTTGAAATAAGTCTTGTATGTGTGTGACCCAGCCTTCTGTGCCACAGTTGGGTTTCCTCTTGTTGTGTCAGGAGACACTTTATATAGGATATTGATAAATTAATTGTGTAGATGTTATTTTTCCTAAGTCCCTTAAGTTTAATTTCTGGATTTTTAATATTTTTAACTAGACATCCAGATTTATCGAAATTAACTAGATATCCGCTGTCACACAATTGACTTATACTTAGTAAATTAAAGTTAAAATTGTCAACCAATAAAACATTTCGAATAACGAAATCGGAACTAAGTTCAATATTACCTTTTCCGATTACTTTAAGTTTACCGTTGTTGCCGAATGCAACTGATCCTAGACTCTTGTACTTGAGTTTGGTAAACTTCAACTTGTCTCCAGTCATATGTCTGGAGCATCCACTATCCAACATCCATTGATCCAATTCCTACACATGAAGTAGTTGAATTGGTTTCTTTTTAATGGATTAAAGATAGCGTGATTGAAGCAGACACTATGTTTATTGTCTCCTTAAATTTTCTGTTCTATTGTATTCAAGATAATTTTGAAATTTAAGTTTTTTTTTTAAATAATTTTTAAATATAAGTTTTTAAAATAATTTTGAAATTTAAGTTTTTAAAATAATTTTGAAATTTAAGTTTGTAAAATAATTTTCAGTTTGATTTTAATTACTTAGCCATCTTACCCGATCTAATTTCTCAATCAGGGAAGCCTATAATTTTTGTGAGATGAATTGAGATTCAATTTAAGGGTTTTGTTTAGTCTTGTGTTAGATTCAGGTTTAGCTTTAGATTCAACAAGTAAGCATTCTTTGGATAAACTTCTGGGCTATGGTGAGTCACAAGGAGCTCATTAAAGTAACCATGCCTTTGAGGTTTTCCAAATAGTCCTACTCATTGAACTTAATACTAAAACTTGGTCTAATTAGTTAGGATCCATTTAAGGGTAGCTTCGGTCAGTTCCACTTGGCCAAATGCACCAGGTCGAAGTCATATCTTCCTAGACATGCGATGCCCAAGTTTCCCTAATGTACTATCATCCAAAAACTTCACCAGTACTGTGGTTCAAGTTAAACTTATCCCGTTTTAATCTAACCTTAACTACCCTGCCGGGTAATCTATTCTTGTTTTACCCATTCCGGGTAAATTAGGTTCAGTTACCCTGTCAGGTAGTTCAGTTGGAGGTGCCAGCTAGTTTTGGACCCTCCATCTATTTTTCATTTATAATTTCGATTTGTTTAATTTATAATTTTTTTTTAAATTAATTTCGAATTTTGAATTTAGAATTTAATTTTAAATTTCGAATTTTGAATTTAGAGTTTAATTTCGAATTTTGAATTTGTAATTTTTAATTTTTAATTTCGAATTTCGAATTTATAATTTATAATTTTTAATTTTTAATTTTTAATTTAATTTCAAATTTTAAATTACGATTGTTTTCATTTTAGCTTTCCCTGGATCACGGCCTCGATATGGTCTGTCGAGGTAGTATATTTGATCCTTCGGAACCCAGTATTGGCCAAGTCCAATTTGATTTATCAATTTGGACTTGGGAACCCATGCTTGGACTGATTTACTACTTTCTTTGTTTATTAAGGATAAATAAGATTTATATTTCTTTTTACTTTTATATCCTAGCCCAGTTCTATTGTAGACGGCTCTTTGTGTCCCAAGAATTAGATCCAAATTCTTGGAGCCTAGAGAGAACTTTTCTAAAGTAATTTTTAAATCATTTAACTGATTTTTCATATTTGAATTTTCTTTCTCAAGTTGTTGTACTTGAGTTGAATCTTCAGTTAAAGATTTTGAGTTAGTTACTCCTTTAAGAATGGTTACTTCTTTTAAAAGTGGCTTAATTTTCAAATTTGACTTGGCTAATTTGCGAAGTAAATAATTGACTAAATTATTAAGCCTAGGAATACTTACAGCAGAGTCTGGCCCTTCAGAAACGGATGCGGATCCGTGGCTTTGCTCGGAGTCGGCTTCTGACTCGCTCTCAGATTCGATGATCTGGTCCCGGGCCATCAATGCGAGTAAACTCGTTTGGTCGAGTTTGTCGTCTTCGTCCTCCGAAGAAGATTCGTCCCAGGTTGCCTTTAGGGCCTTCTTTCTTCTTTGCTTTTTGGCCTCCTTTTGGTTGGGACAGTTGGCCTTGATATGCTCTTTCTGGTTGCACCCGTAACATGTGACTTCGAACTTTACCTTTGAGTTTTGTTGGGCCTCCCTGGATTGGACTGCCTTCTTTAGATCTTTCTTGTTGAAGCCCTTCTTCTTCTTATAGAGCTTCTTTACAAGATTCACAAGTTCGCTGGTCAGTTCATCTTCTGAATCTTCTGAGTCAGGTTCGTCTTCTGATTCCGATTCAATTTTTCTCCGTCCTCTTGATTCCCGTGTTCGATTCGTTCCTGCAATCAAAGCAATACCTTTCTCGGATGGCAGTGCATTAGTTTGTTCATGGAGTTCAAATTCGCTAAATAACTCGTCTAATTTTAAGGATGACAAATCCTTAGAGACTTTGTAGGCATCTACCATTGATGCCCACAATGAACTCCTAGGAAATGAGTTAAGTGCATACCTTATTATATCTCTGTTTTCTACCTTCTGCTCGATTCCATGAAGGGAATTCAGGATGTCTTGAATTCGAGCGTGTAAAGAACTTGCCGTCTCGCCTTCCTGCATTTTCAAATTGTATAGTTTATTAAGTAACAAATCACGCTTACTTACCTTGGTTTCCGAGGTGCCCTCGTGTAGTTAGATCAGTTTCTCCCATAGTTCCTTTGCGGAGGAGAATGGACCGACTCTGTTGAGCTCTTCTTTGGTCAGACCGCACTGGATGGTGCAGGTAGCTTTGGCGTCGGCTTCCACCTTTTTGATAAATGAGGGCTCCCAATTCTCACAGGATGTAGGCTTACCGTCTGTACCAGTTGGTAGTTGCAGTCCTGTTTTGATGATCATCCAGGTGTCGAACTGGATCTTTAGATAAATTTCCATTCGCCCCTTCCAATATCCGAAGTCTTCTCCGGAAAATAATGGGGGACGAACGGTGCTAAATCCTTCTTGTTGGGCCATTTAGATCTAAAAAAACAGAAACAACAAGATCTATTCCAAGACTAAGTCTTGGATTATTAGTGCGGGAGGAAGGAAAAAATAACAGACTCAAGTGGTATTGACCAGCTTTGAGCAGAAAATCGATTCGTAAAAAGAAATTAGAATATAGCTATGAGGCTAAATTCTAATCGACTCCGAACAAAACCACAAAAAAAATTGTCTCGAATAGTGGTTGCACTGATTCAAGACGACCCCGCTCTGATACCAATTGTTGGATCGAGAAGCGCTAGAGGGGGGTGAATAGCGCTCGTGGTTATTTCGTTCGATTATCGGAAAACTACCGGAGTTAAAACGTGCAGCGGAATAAGCGGAAATAAAATAAAGAGACAACACAAAGAGACAGGTCGATTTTATTTCGTTCGGAGCTTAAGTCGACTCCTACTCGAAGGCCCGCGATCCTTGATCGCTTCCGGTGGGCAACAACTATAAGATCGTTAAAAGATTACAATTATGAGTACAAATAAAAGCTATCAAAAATTATACCGACAACAAGAAATGCTAATTCTGAAGCTTCGGGTCGTCGGGCACTTGTAGTAGCACTTCGGAGCGTCTTTTGGAGCAGCGTGTTGATGAAAGATCACTTAGAATTCGTTGTGTATTGAAGCTGCACCTCAACCCTCCTTTTATATGCGATTCCGGGCGCCTGGATCCCTTCCGGGCGCCTGGAGTGTGACGTGGCCAACCAACCAGGATGCTCCACGTGGCGAAGTCGCGCAGGGAATAGAATTTGGTCCCGGGCGCCCGGACAGCCTTTTTCCAGCAGGTTCCTCACCTGCAAACAAAGGTTAGTCCGAACAAAATACCTTGCAAGACAGTGTTAGAATCTGATAAAACACAGTAAGGAATCGGATTCGGATTTCCATCCGGAAACCCTAGGTCGACCCGACGCCTGCTGTTCCCTCTGCGGGGAACGCGTCCTCACCTACTCCACTCAGGAGATTTACTTGTTGCCAGTCGATCCTCCAGATCGACTGGACTTTTGCTCAGCACTCGATGCTTCCAAACTTTCTGCTGGACATCTGCTTCCCCGGCTAGTCCAGTCTTTCACCTGGTTCGCGACACCAGGACTTTTCACCTAGGGTTATCACCCCCTAGGACTTTTGCCTGAAGCCATCGACCTGCCAAGACTTTACGCATAGGGTTACCACCCCCTATGACCTAGGGTTACCGCCCCCTAGGGTTTTCCCTTTGCCTAACCGCAGCTAGGACTTTCCTGAAATCCTCAAGTAGACTTATTAGACTAAAAAACATCTTAACTTTGAATTCTTTGCCGTTATCAAAACACGAGTTCGATCGTCGGATGCTTCCCGCACCAACACCTATAGGTTCTTGTAATGTTGGTAATGCTCCTAAACCCATTTAGAAATATAAGTAATGAGCGATATCTAGCAACACATCATTACTACCCAAGTTACAAGATTGTTGAGATCCAACATCACCTTTGTGACTACTAATTGTGATTCACATATTTCACAATATATGACAATGTCCTTCTATCATTGACATCTAAATTGATCAATTGAGGCATAAACCATATCATCCTCTAATCAATTTATGTCTTGAACTCCAAGTAGACTCACTTTAATCAAATGAGCTCAATATCTCATATTGACTCATTTGGGCATGACCATGCACTTAGTGGTCTCACTCTATCAAGAATCATGATGTCACTCTCGTCATATAGGAGAGATAGATTCGATCTACATCACTCACATCCCTCCGTATAATTTGTTGCATACCCAGTAGTCGCCTTTATAGTCTACCCATTTATGGATGACGTTTGACGAAGTCAAAGTATGCAACTCATTATGTAGGGAATCATGGTGACTCAGGTCCAAGGACTGATAGTCATACTAATAGTCACATGAGAAAGTATATGACACTCATATAACGATCCATGGTACTTTCCCATGGCGGGTCATTCAGTATACATTCTCCAATGCATACCCATATGTCAACTTGATATCTAATATCCATGACTTGTGAGATCAAGTCATCGAGTTAACCTACATACTAGTCTTAGCGCATTAACATTGTCCCTGAATGTTAATACTTGACTAAAAATGATTAAGAGTAGTGTTCTCTATATCATCTCACTATCAATTCAACCAATCGATTGATATAGATAAAAATCTTCCACTCAAGGACACTATTATACTTAGTTATTTTGCACCAATACAAGTAAGTATAATAACCATAAAGAAATGTCTTTATATATATAGGAATATAATACATCGAGTCCATACAACAATCATCACATGATTGACTCTAGGGCTCTCACTAACAATCTCCCACTAGCACTAGTGTCAATCAGTGTAGGCTCTAAGCCCCACTTAGTGTAACCATCATGCTTTCTCTGTGCCAAAGCCTTGGTCAAGGGATCAGCGACATTCACCTCTATGGGTACTCTGTAATTTTTTCACATCTCCTCTATCGATGATCTCTCAAATGAGATGGTAACGTCGTAGTATGTGTTTGGTCTGCTGGTGTGGGCGAAGTTCCTTAGCCTGCGCAATTGCTCCATTGTTGTCACAATAGAGCTCTATAGGATCGGTTATGCTAGGAACCACCCCAAGCTTAATAATGAACTTACGGATCCAAACTGCCTCCTTTGTTGCTTCTGATGCAGTAATATACTCAGCCTCTGTTGTAAAATCAGTAATTGTGTCCTGCTTTGAACTCTTCCTGCTCACAACACCACCATTCAAGCAAAACACGAACCCAGACTGCGATCTATAATCATCCTGATCAGTTTGGAAGCTGGCATCACTATAACCCTTTACAACTAGCTCGCCATCACCTCCAAATATCAAGAAATATTCTTTAGTTCTTCTCAAGTACTTAAGAATATTCTTGACCGCTATCCAGTGATGTTCACCTGGATCTAACTGATATCTGCTCGTCATGCTCAAAGCATACGAAACATTAGAATGAGTATATAGCATGGCGTACATGATTGATCATATGGCTGAAGCATAAAGGATCTTATCCATACGGTCTCTCTCCTCTCTAGAAGAGGGACTTTGAGTCTTCGAAAGACTCACACCATGTGACATTAACAGAATCCTTTTTTACAATTCTACATGGCAAACCGTAGTAATACCGTGTCAATATATGTACTTTGATTTAGGTCAAGCAATCTCTTAGATCTATCTCTATAGATCTTTATGCCTAGAATACAGGCTGTTTCACCTAAGTCTTTCATTGAGAAACAATTCCCCAGCCAAGTGTTTACAGACTGCAGCAAAGGGATGTCATTTCCAATGAGTAGTATGTCATCCACATACAATACAAAGAAGACAACTGTGTTCTCAACAACCTTCTTGTAGACACAGGGTTCATCTTTATTCTTGATGAAACCAAACTATTTGATCGCATCATCGAATCGAAGATTCCAGCTCCGAGAAACTTGCTTTAGTCCATAAAAGGACTTATGCAACTTGCATACTCTACCAGTATGCAGTGGATCTACAAAACCCTCAGGTTGTGTCATGTTCACACCCTCGAGCAAATTTCCATTCAGAAACGTGATTTTGACATCTGTTTGTCAAATCTCATAATCGTGGTATGCTATAATAGCAAGCATGATCCGATTGGAATTAAACATCGCTACTGGAGAAAAGATTTCATCATAGTCAATACCATGAATTTGCTTGAAACCTTTAGCCACCAAATGACCCTTATAGGTATGCAAATGTCCATCCATGTCAGTCTTTCACTTAAAGACTCACTTATACCCAATGGGTTTGACGCATTCAGGTGGATCAACCAAAGTCCATACTTGGTTGGTGTACATGGATTCCATCTCGGATCTCATGGCCTCTAGCCATTTCTCAAAATCTGGTCTCATCACAGCATCCTGATAGGAGGTAGGCTCATTCTTAATGAGCATAATGTCATCATGTTCAGGCAAGAGAAATGAGTATCTTTCAGGCTGACGACGTACCCTGTCAGACCTGCGAAGAGATAGGTCTACTTGAACTGGTTGTTGTTCCTCAACTCCTTGAGCAACAATCTCATCAACCACAATATTTTGTGGTTCCAGTTCAACTTCCATCAAGGCTTCAGTATTATGGTTCATATCTTGAACTTCTTCAAGATCGAGCGTACTCCCACTAGTTTTTCTAGAAACAAAGTCCTTTTCTAGAAATATCCCGGTCTTAGCCACAAACACTTTGTGTTAACTGGAAATGTAGAAGTAATATCCCTTCGTTTCCTTGGGATATCCTATGAAATAGCACTTATCAGATTTGGGTCCTAGTTTGTCTAAGACTTGACGTCGAACATAAGCCTCACAACCCCAAATCCTCATAAAAAATATCTGGACATCTCTCCCAGTCCATATCCTATATGGTGTCTTTATCACAGCTTTGGATGGAACACGGTTAAGTGTGAAGGCTGCTATGTCTAGAGCATATCCCCAAAAGGATATAAGAAGATCTGTGTGACTCATCATAGATCATACCATATCTAATAGGGTATGATTCCTCCATTCAGATACACCATTCCACTGTGGTGTTCCAAGAGGAGTGAGTTGGGATAGAATCTCACACTCAGCTAGATAGTCACAAAACTCATGGTTAAGGTATTCTCCATCTCGATCTGATCGAAGTATCTTAATACTATTGCCAAGCTGATTTTGTACTTCATTCTTGAATTCTTTGAACTTTTCAAAGGATTGTGACTTATGTGTCATCAGATACACATAACATATCTACTGAAGTCATCAGTAAATATAATGAAGTGCCTATAACCACCTCTGGCAGTGACATTGAAAGGGTCACATACATCACTATGTATAAGTCCTAACAAGTCAGTTGCTCTTTCGCTGTGTCCACTAAAAGGAGTCTTGGTCATCTTGCCCAGTATGCATGACTCGCATGTCTCATATGATTCAAAATCAAATGAATCCAGCAAACCATCTTTATGGAACTGTGATAAGCGATTCTCATTTATATGACCTAAGCGACAATACCAGAGATAGGTTCGATTCATTTCATTTGACTTGAACATTTTGGTACTTATGTTATAGATGGGGTTCTCTAAGTCTAGAATGTAGAGTCCGTTCATCAGATGTGCACTATAATAAAACATATCGTTTAAATAAACGGAACAACATTTGTTCTTTATTATAAATGAAAAGCCTTTCTTGTCTAAACAAGATACTGAAATGATGTTTTTTGTGAGAGCAGACATATAACAACATTCATCTAATTCTAGTACAAGGCCAGAGGACAGAGATAGATAGTAAGTTCCTACAACAACAGCAACAACCCGTGCTCCATTACCTACTCATAGGTCCACCTCGCCCTTCGTCAATATCCTGCTATTTCTTAGTGCATGTACATTAGTACAAATGTGAGAAGCACATCCGATATCTAATACCCATAATGAAGAAATAGAGAGATTGACTTCTATAACATATATACCTGAAGTAAAAACCTCATTTCTCTTCTTCTTAAGATCTTCCAAGTATACTTTGCAATTCCTCATCCAGTGTCTGGTCTGACTGCGATGGAAGCAGGTAGTATCCTTGGCAACCCCTCCTTTAGGTTTCATTACCTTGCCTTTGTCATTGGCTTGAGACTTTCCTTTGCTTTTAGGCTTGCCCTTGTCTTTATACTTTTGCACCATCAGAATGGAATTGGGCTTTACCTTCTTAAGGTTGAGCTCAGCAGTTCGCAATATGCTTAGCAGCTCAGGCAGTGACTTATTAATTTCGTTCATGTTATAATTCATGACAAATTGACTGTAACTTTCTGGCAAGGATTGCAAGATCAAGTCAGTGGCAAGTTCTTGGCCAAGTGGGAATCTCAACCTCTATAGGTTCTCTATGTACCCAATCATCTTGAGTATATATGGACCTACGGGAGTCCCATCTTGCATCTTGCACTAACAGTGCCTTAGATATTTCGAATCTCTCATGTCTTGCTTGTCCTTGATATAGTTGTCAAAATTGTTCAATCATATCATAAGCATTCATCAACTCGTGTTGCTTCTGAAGCTCAGAGTTCATGGTTGCGAGCATGAGGTATGACACATCTAATGCATCATCTTGATTCTTCTTATAAGCATCTCGATCAGCTCGCATAGCAGAAGCAGGAGGTGCCTCCGGAATGGGCTGCTCCAGGACGTACAGTTTTCTTTCTTATGTGAGAACGATTCTCAAATTCCTGTACCAATCCAGGAAATTAGCTCCATTGAACTTGTCTTTGTCAAGCATAGAACGCAGGGAGAAAGTGTTCGTGTTTGTCGACATGACAATCTACAACATAAATAAAGCAGAGAATAAATATCATATTCCATTTATCATTTAATTAGGCCTTTAACTAAATGATGCTCCCACTGAATTATAGGATTTTGTAGAATCAAGTCATGGATATGGTCAAACCACACTACTAGATTCATACCTATTAGCTATAATTCTCGTTGGACAAAATCCACATCATACTACGCCTTGAGTTAGCTTTGGCTAAATCGCCCAAGACTTAATATGATCGGTAGATAACTAATTATCAATTACATCTCTATACAACTCTTGTTTATCCAACCGTTGGAAAATGCCAATAGTTTTACCCGATCCAATTGAGTTAACTAGTTATACTCAATCTAATTGAATTTGTACTCACCCAAACTTTGATAGGCTGGACCAAGATTGTCCCTCCGCACCCTACCAAGATAATATACGTTACTCTGCGTTGCTAGATTCAACAACAACAAATGATCGAGGTAATGATTGGTATCAAAACTTGGTAGGCATTTCGAGTTGACTTGATTAAGATCTAATCTAATCATGAATGTGTATCATATACGCATTAAGACACTAATTACCCTATATTAGCATGCATCACATACACACAATAAAAATAATTTGTGATGAGGTCATGACCCTACTACGATCTTTTCAAGCCAATGAAAAGATCGGACGGTCAACCAAGGGTTAACGGCTTCTTCAAGCGTCTCCTTTTGACCGCCATGTATTGAAATCACCCTCCTCGTAGCTCCTTCTTGAGTGGGCGGGCCTTCCACCGCTTCATTTTGTACATTACAAATATGAAACTCGAGTTACATTGGAGTCTAAAATCTATTTACAACATGAACATAAAATGGGAGGCACGACACGCAAATCGTATATCATATATAACACGCATAATACAAAAAATGACGCGCAAACCATATTATGAATTACAACACAATTTTATCCAATCAAATTGAATTTTTGGACCATAATCATCAAAATATCATACATAATTCTAAATTATGTATTTTACATAAATTTATATAATTTTACTACTATTTTTATCAATTTTATGAGTCACAACTTCTCGACGGTCTCGATTAACGATTTTCGGGCGCGATTGTGAGACAATGCCCCTTGCAAGGTTAGGGGCAGCGCCCCTTCTCACGAAATGAATATCACAAGTGTCTCATCTTGATCTAACAGCGCCTTAAGTCGCTATCCCAAACAAAAATAATTTTTTTTTGGATGAGACCTTGCCGTTTCGGAAGATTTTTTTTGGTAGATAAAGCCTACAAGTGTCCAAGCACTTGTTGCTTCGCCTTTAAAAGAAAAATACTCACAAAATCCATAAAAATAAAAAAATTACAGAAACTTACAGATCTGAAGTCTTTTCATAATAACAAAAACAAATGCATGTACAAGCTTCGCACGTGGCTCTGATACCATTGTTAGCAATTCAAGCCGCAAAAAATGCTTTATGCGTTACGGAAACCCCGAAGCTAGCCACGGATCCGTGCGAAAATATATAAAATAATCTTGTACATGTTTGTCTACACTAGATCTACCTTAAATCTACATGAAAAGAGCATTACCCTTATAGCGATGCCCTTCGCTTATCCCGCTCGTCCAAAGGTTGCCGGATCTCGTATAGTGTCAAGTGAACACTCCTCTACACGTATCCACACAAACAAAAAGATGGAGAGAACAACTTAGAGTGTGCTAGTGTAACACCTGTTGGAGCAATCCCAATGGTTCGTGGGACCATGTGTTTTGGTGTTTGGGCAAAGGGTTTAAGTTAGGTTTACCCTCGTTATTTGATATGTGTACTTGAGTTGTGCAGGACTGCAGGTGACACATGTGACTCAGGTTGACGGCTTCGGGTCCGGTGAAGGATGGAGCATCCGAGGGACCGTGGACAAGGCAGCAAGGACAAGGGCCGAGGGAAGCGACTTCGAGGCATACGCGAAGGATGGCATTGGGGACGAGCCGCGGGCTTGGATGCATCCGAGGGACGAGAGCCAAAGGAAGTAGGCTTGAAGGCAAGAGGTCAAGGCTGCAAAGAAGAGTCAAGTGAGTCGTGAGGGTCCGAGTGCGAGTGAAATGTACTCGAGATGGGAAACCCTAAGTTTAGGGTTGTACCAGTCGACTGGTACTGGGACCAGTCGACTGGTGGTGAGCACAGAAGCATTCTGTGGGTGCATGGACCAGTCGACTGGTAACGGGCAAAACAGCATGGCTGTTTCCCCGAGCTCTATAAGAGGGAGCTTGGTTTGGCCGGCCAAAGTTGACGAAATTAGACTTGGTTAAAGCCTAATTAGTAGTCACCAAAGTGCTCAAGGTCTCTTGTGTCCAAGTGTTCTTGGTTGGTGTTGTGGTGAGGTTTCTCCACCCACAAGGAGTTGCTTGAGTAGCCGGAGTTTGCCGGGGGCTAATCCACCGAAGGATCGGGATCGTCCACCTTACGGACAGCCGTGGAGTAGGAGCATCATCTCCGAACCACGTTACATCGACGTGTATTGGTTTGCTTGTTCTTTTCTTTATCTTTAGCTTTCGTATTCGTAATTAGTATTTGTATTTCCGCTTGCGCACTAACGAATACGTAGGAAGCGAGTTTTTGGGGGTGCCGTCTATCCAACCCCCCTTCAAGCAGGCCACCGATCCTCCAACAAGTGGTATCAGAGCGAGGACGCTCTCCATCGGACTAACCGCCGAGAAGAGCAACACATAAGAAGATGGCCGGGTTGATTGTCCCTCCAAAGTTTGAAGGAGGAAGCCTTGGGGACATCACCTATTGGATGAAGAAGATGGAGATCTTCTTCAACACGGATTGGGACACCATGATGGTGGTAAATGAACCGTTCAAAGTCCCAAAGGACAAGAAAGGAAAGAAGCTCCAAACACGACATTGGACGGAGGAGCAAACCTCACGATCGGAGGCAAACTCAAAGGTAATAGCAATTTTAATTGATTTATTGCCTCCTAATGTGATAAGTGGTGTAGGTAAATATGAGAACGCCCATGATTTATGGAGCAAGATAAAGAAGGTTCAATGGGAAGAACTCATGCCTACACAAGAAGAAGAAGAAAAAGAAAAATCCGAAGAAACGGATGAAGAAGCTCAAATAGAGAAGGATCAATCGGATGTGGAGACCAATTCAACATCAAAAGAAGAAGAGGAAGTGAATTTGGTCACATTTGAGGAGAAGGATGAAGAAATGCCATCCACTAGTGTGGATGAGGAGACATCCTCAATGATTGAAGAAGAATCCAAGACGGATGAAGAAGAGGTCTTGGAGGTCAACCTAGTGAGCACCTCCACCGAAGTCAAGTCAAAGGACCATATCATTTGCTTCGGTTGCAATGAAAAAGGGCACTACAAGAGTAGATGTCCTATGGGTAAGAAAGAGGTAAATTCTAAACCCATTCAAATTGATTTGAATACTAATGTGGGTTGTAGAAATGATGGTGCCAAGAAGAAGAAGGAGAAGAAGCACATTAGATGCTTCACTTGTGGTGAAATAGGGCACTACCACACCAAATGCCCAAAGAAGAAAGAGCTCAAGAAGTTGGCGCATTTGAAGATGTGGGAAAAGAAGTGGAGGAAGAATGGAGGCTCATGTCAAGGGGGAGCTCCAAAGGTAAAGGGTAAGGTAAACCCTAGTTTGAATTTGAAGTCAAATTTAAATTCCTCCATGCATGCTAGGAATAATTCTTATTATTTACCCATGCAAAATTTTGGATTTAAGTATCATGATAGGAATAGGGTTAATGTAGATCAAAACCCTAGGAGGCCAATTCATGAAAAACCTAGGAATGGTAGACCTAAGGAGGCCCAAGGCATTAATCCCAAGAAGGGGAGACATATGCCTAGGAAGGGTAGGTCTAGGAATGTCCAAGGTGGACATGTTGACTCTAGGTTTAAGAACCTAGAAAGGGAGAATCAAGCTTTGAAGGCAAAGCTTGATGGTTTAGAGAAATTCCTTAAGAGATTCACTATTGGATCTAAGGGATTAAGTATGGTGTTGGGTAGCCAAAAACCCAACAATGATAGATCGGGCTTGGGATATCGATCTAGTCCCTCCAAGGTCAAAAGGAGACCATGTGCTAGGGTGGCACATGATAAGGGCAAGGGAGAATCATCCAAGGCCAATAAAAAGAAATATGCTAGGGTTGCATATGATTATGGCAAGGATGATGTGTCTAAGGTGCACCATTGTGGCCTAGCCATTGTGGATGAGTCACCTAGGGAGATGGCTAAGGCAAAGAGCTCTAGGGGGAGCTCTAAGAGTCAATTTGGGACCCATGGCCAATGGATCTCAGGTGGGTACTACTTGGGAGTCTAGAGGAGCCATGGAGTGTGCCAGAAGGTTTGGAGATGGATTTGAGTCTCAAACCTAGGGATTTGGCACACATGGTTTGTGTTTCATGCAAGAAATATGACATTGGGTTCATATAGCATGATAAATGGTTTTGGATGTATAGATGCCATATAAACCAATGCTATGGATGCATTGTAGGTTGGTATGAGCAAATACATCAAGAGGAAGTCAAAACTAGGACTTTAGGTCAAGGTTCAATTGAACCATTTAGCTAGTTTTGGATTTTGTGTCAATCTTGGGATTGGTGATAGATACATTTTGTAATATATTTTTCCCAAGTAGACACTGGTACAATAGACCTCTCCACAAAATTTGGGAATTTTTGGAGGTCTAGGGAATTTCTGGTGCATTTCTGAAGTTGGCCTGAAAAGGCTGATTTTTTCAGAAATAGGGTACCAGTCGACTGGTAACAGTGTTGCTTCTGTAAGGTTCTGTCGAAGGGGGCAGTCGACTGGCACTTGGGGCAGTCGACTGATACCAGTCTGAAACTGTTTTCAGCATTGGTTTGTGACCATGTCAACTCACTTAGATGTATGGGATCCAAGGGGGATTAATACATGAGTTTAGGGTCAGTTTGGATGAGAAATTTTCAACAATTGGGATATTGTTGGAGAACTTTTTGGATGTTAGGCAAAGGGGGAGAATTAAGGTTTAGTTGGGAAAACCTTAGTCCTTTTGCGTAGGGGGAGCCTTGGGATAGGTTCTTAAAAAACCCGTTATAAAATCCTAGCTCAATGGGGAGCGTAGGTGTAGGGGGAGCCTTGTGATAGGTTCCAATGCATGTTTGCATTTTGATTCGGCGGTTGCCAAGTGTGTAGCCTTGGCAACGTAAGTCCATTCGGCGGTTGCCAAGTGTGTAGCCTTGGCAATGTAAGTCCATTTGGCGGTTGCCAAGTGTGTAGCCTTGGCAACGTAAGTCCTTTCGGCATTATAAGTCCAAGTGTGTAGCCTTGGCATCGTAAGTCCATTCGGCGGAGTAAGTCCAAGTGTGTAGCCTTGGCATCGTAAGTCCATTTGTATTAGCATGTTTATTTGCTATTTGTTTTCCCTAACTTAAACGTATTGCCAAACACCAAAAAGGGGGAGATTGTTGGAGCAATCCCAATGGTTCGTGGGACCATGTGTTTTGGTGTTTGGGCAAAGGGTTTAAGTTAGGTTTACCCTCGTTATTTGATATGTGTACTTGAGTTGTGCAGGACTGCAGGTGACACATGTGACTCAGGTTGACGGCTTCGGGTCCGGTGAAGGATGGAGCATCCGAGGGACCGTGGACAAGGCAGCAAGGATAAGGGCCGAGGGAAGCGACTTCGAGGCATACGCGAAGGATGGCATTGGGGACGAGCCGCGGGCTTGGATGCATCCGAGGGACGAGAGCCAAAGGAAGTAGGCTTGAAGGCAAGAGGTCAAGGCTGCAAAGAAGAGTCAAGTGAGTCGTGAGGGTCCGAGTGCGAGTGAAATGTACTCGGGATGGGAAACCCTAAGTTTAGGGTTGTACCAGTCGACTGGTGGTGAGCACAGAAGCATTCTGTGCCCGAAATGGCTGGGATCAGTCGACTGGTCATGGGACCAGTCGACTGATAGATAGCCGTTGGAGTGCCGTTGTGGCTGGCACCAGTCGACTGGTGCATGGACCAGTCGACTGGTAACGGGCAAAACAGCATGGCTGTTTCCCCGAGCTCTATAAGAGGGAGCTTGGTTTGGCCGGACAAAGTTGACGAAATTAGACTTGGTTAAAGCCTAATTAGTAGTCACCAAAGTGCTCAAGGTCTCTTGTGTCCAAGTGTTCTTGGTTGGTGTTGTGGTGAGGTTTCTCCACCCACAAGGAGTTGCTTGAGTAGCCGGAGTTTGCCGGGGGCTAATCCACCGAAGGATCGGGATCGTCCACCTTACGGACAGCCGTGGAGTAGGAGCATCATCTCCGAACCACGTTACATCGACGTGTATTGGTTTGCTTGTTCTTTTCTTTATCTTTAGCTTTCGTATTCGTAATTAGTATTTGTATTTCCGCTTGCGCACTAACGAATACGTAGGAAGCGAGTTTTTGGGGGTGCCGTCTATCCAACCCCCCTTCAAGCCGGCCACCGATCCTCCAACAACACCCACGATATGCTAAGCTATACCTAAGAGTATTTTCCTTAGGATAAAAGGAAAATAAAATAAAATAAAATAGGGAAATGGGAATGGAAACCAAAATGAAAGAAAAAGAAGGTGAGGTTGAGGTTTGAACCTTGAACCTCCCACTAATAATAGAATTAAATTTATGAATGATAACCACTAGGATAAGGAATAATAGATGGATAGAAAAGAAGAAAAATTCATGTTAAAGGTAAGAGAATAATTTAGTAAAGGAGCAAGAAAAGAACAAGTAGTCTTCTTCCTCTTTTTCATGATTAAGAGAGGGAGCAAGAAAAAGGCAAATTTCCTTCCTTTCCCCCTCCTCCATTTCATGAGGGATGAATGAGGACATGGCTTCATTAAAGATAAACATGAGTATGGTAAATTTGTCTTAGAAAAATATTAGTGGAATATTGAACTAAAAAGAAATGAAAAGAAATAAAAATAGGGAGTGGTCAAGGATTGAACCTTGAACCTCTCATGATGTAAATAATAGGATTTAGGAGTAATAACCAGTTGGGATAGGAATAATATGTTGATAGCAAAGGAGAGAAACTCATGATAAAGATAGGAGTAAAGATCTAAGAAGAGAAAACAAGAAAAGAGCAAGAGAAAGGCAACTTGCCTTCCTCCCTTTCTCTCCCTCTTCCTCTTTGGTTTTGCCGAAATCTTAAAGAGGAATTAAGGGGATTCATTCCCCCTTATTTTATCATGAATGGTGAGAATAAATAGAAAATAAAATAAGTAAAATAAAATGAAAAAAAAAGACTAAGGGAGAAGGAAAGCAAAAATCAAGTTTGCTACCTCTTCCCCCTTAACATAAAAGAGAGCAAGAAAAGAGAGAATTATTTTTCTCTCATTTTCTTTCACTCATCTCTCCCTCACCGAAACCACAGTCCCCTCTCCTCCACCTTCAGCCCCAAAGCCAAGGTTTTTCCCCTAAGAAGCCTAAGATACAAGGAGGACTAAGTAAAGGAATTAAGGGAAAGGAACTAGAAGAAGAGGCTACTTCTTCTTCACCATACCTTAGATCCACAAGCGAAAAGGATGTAAGCTTCCCCTCACCTGTGGTACAAGGCTTTTATGTGTTTTTCGGATTTTATGAAGATTTTAAAACCTAGAAACAAGTTTGAGAAAATTCGGCTAAGAAGAGCTTTCAAAAATCTAGTGATGTTTAACTAGTCTTCACTACATGATAGATTTTCTATGCCATGGAAAAGGGTTCTTCTTCATGTTTTTATACCTATATGATGCTTGATCAGAGAAGTACTTAACCCTAGAATTTCGGCCAAAAATATTTTTAAGAGGCTAGGGAAATTTATTGTTTTACCCAACTAGTACAAGGTTCTTCTTATGAAATATTAAGGACCATGTATTAGTTTTCTTGCTTAGAAGATATTTGAACCAAAAGAAAACCCACTCATATGTTTCGGCCAAGAAAGGGTTTAGGGTTAGGAAGACCCTTAAATTTAAATAAACATGCTCATGTGATAGAATACAAATATCTTAAAAGAGTTGTATGTTTGAATATTGCTAGAACTTCATGAACTCTTTCTTAGGGTTTTCGGCCATGATGAGATGAATAGCTTAGAAAAGCTTAAACAAAACTTTAATATGCTCAATACCTCTGTGATGTTTAGATATGAAATTTGTCTAATGCCCTCATGCTTGATTAGTGTGTAGAAAAATTGGTTATATGACATATGACATGTATGATCACAAAAGTCCAAGTTTGTTCATGAACCAAATATATATATGTTTCTTAGTAAATTTTACCATGAAATTTACTTAGGTTTTTCATGCTTTAGGCCACTTAAAAACCTAGCTAAAGAATGGTAGGTTTCGGCCATGAGAAAAAAAATAAAAGAAAAAGAGAAAAAGAAACCTAGAAAGCCTAAGACACAATTCATATGTATGCTCATTATGTTTGTCTTTACACATGCTATGAAACTTGTATGACTTCATATGTTTTTATGTTACTTGAAGCAAGTTTAAACACTGATGAGATTCTTCCAAAAAGGATTTAAATGACCTAGAGGCCCTAGAATTTAAACCAAATGTGTTAAAATGCTTCTTATGAAAATATGATAACCTATTGATTGTGTCACATGCTTGTATGATTTTTTCATGACCTAAATGGACCATTGTAAGTCTCGGCCATGAAGGTTTAGATGCCCTAGAAACCCTAGGACCTAAATTAAATATGCTCATGTCACTCTACATGAAATATGATAAGTAGAAAGCCAAGGTTCAAATGCTATATGTTGTTTTTTGACCTAAAATGATGCTAGGGTTTGTTTCGGCCATAACTATTGGATGATGCCTTGTATGAATTTATACATAATGTTAGTCCAAGTTCACATGCTTGTATGCTTGTTTGTAGCCCTAATGAGAACTTGTTAAATTTCGGCCATGATATATGTTAAGGGCTTAAAGAACTTAGGAACTAATTCAAATGTGTCAAATGTGTTTACCTTGTTCCTTGGTAAAAATGTTATAAATATGATTTAAAGTTGTCCATGCTTTTATGTCATATGGAACCTTGTTCCACACCTTAAGGTTTCGGCCATATGAAATTAGGGACTTGAGGAACTTAGAAACTAAGTTAATCATGTTTATAATGCTTCCTATGAAAATGCTATGATGATAATTTAGGTGCCACATGCTTGGATGTTGTGTTTAACCTAAATTGAGCTTTAAAGGGTTTCGGCCACAAGGGTTTAGGAAGCTTAAAACCAAGATAAATATGATACCATGTTTCCTATGATAGGATAATCACAAGATACACCCTTATGATTAATATGTATGCTTGTGATTTATGACTTATGATATGATATGCATGCTTTTATGATATGATATGCTTTGTGCTTAAATTATGCATGCTTATGTTATGATATGTGGTTAAATTATGCATGCTTGATGCTATGTTTAGTGCTTAAAATATGCATGCTTTCATGATATGATATGTGGTTAAATCATGCATGCTTGATGATATGCTTTATGCTTAAGACATGCATGTTTTTTATGATCTATGCCTAAGTGATGCATATTGATATGACATGATGTATGCCTAAGTGATGCATACCTTTATGATATGATGTATGCCTAAGTGATGCATACCTTTATGACATGATGTATGCCTAAGTGATGCATACCTTTATGACATGATGTATGCCTAAGTGATGCATACTTTTATGACATGATGTGTGCCTAAGTGATGCATGCTTTTATGATACATGATATGTATGACATGTATTTTACTTTATATGTGAGTGGCTTGTACCAAGGGTGGACTCCTAATCAGTCCCTAGGCCTTGCTTTGTGATCTAGGCCAAGCCTTGCTTTGTGATCTGGGCTAATAAGGGATGGGCTCCTTAGTACACCCCTAAGCCTTGCTGTGTGATCTAGGCTAAGCCTTGCTTTGTGATCTGGGCTAATAAGGGATGGACTCTTTAAATACGCCCCTAGGCCATGCTTTGTGATCTTGACCTAGTTCCTAGTATGATTCAAGACTTGCTACCTTGGATATACTTAGGACGCGCGCATCTATGTTATGTATGTATGGTACAAGCCGGGGCCCTAAATATGTTGATATTATTTTCAAGTATATATGTAAAAGAAAATGGTTTAAAGGATCATGAGACATACACATGTTTTGCGGATACATGTTTTCCAAAATCATATTGCATACACCTTATGATTATGCTATGTTTCATGTTATGCTCTTGATTATGATATACCATGATAAGGTATGATTACGTTATGTTCATGCTATACCTTATAGACATGTTTCGGCCTTGATTTGTTGATGCTTGATATATAGATTTCGGCCATGGATATGATGATGCCTTGATGTACATGTTTCGGCCATAGTATGATGCTTTGATATACATGTTTCGGCCATGCTTTGATATACCATGATACTTGTTGTTATGCCATGTCTAGCTATGTTTTATGCAATGCACTATGTATATGTTTCGGCCATGGTGATGCTTGATATGCTATGACTAGTTGAGATTATATTATGATGCATGATATGCTTGAATAGAATGCTATGTTATGCCATGATTAGTTTAGATTATGACTTGTTGATGCATTCTTGATCATGTGCTGATTGTTGGTTTTAGTGAGTAGGAAAGGAACTTACTGAGTCATGAGTGCTCATAGCTTACTTTCCTTGTACCACAGATAAAGGAAAAAGCTGGATGAGTTAGAGGAGCAGCAGGAGGGGCAACGAAGATGTGTGTGGCGGTGGCTAGGCAACCAAATAAATAAGAATCTGCTTAAAGTTTCTTTAAAGAACTATGCATTGGTATTTTATGACTTGTGATACCTAAACATGTGTGGCTTGACATTATGGTTCCACTGGATTTGATGTTATGATTTTTGATGCCATGTGATAGTATAGTTCAAAAGAAATTTAAAAGAAAAGCTTTATTAAAACTATGAAAATTATTTTAAGTCTTCCGCTGTTTTAAAAAGAAAAATTTATACGTAGAGTATCGTAGCCCCGTCCCTTAGGGTAGCAGGGAGGGCGGGCGTTACAGATTGGTATCAGAGCCAGGTTTATTGCCAGCTCACTACACACACATCAAGCCTCCTACCTGTCGCTCCAAGTAAGAATGTTTATGCTTAATTTACTTGCTATATGCTTATGCTTAGTTTCATGTTGTATGACTTATGCTTTATTTTTCTTCCTTGTTATATTGCCTATGCTTTATTTTCTTTGCTATATGGCTTATACTTTATTTCCTTATGTTATATTGTTGTCACTCTATTCTTTATTTTTCCTTATGTTACTTATGCTTTAGTTTCATGTTTTGCTTGCTTATGTATGATGCTTTAGTTCTATGCTTATTTTTATGATGCTTTCATAGTATGCATGTTGACTTATTCTTTTGGAATTAGTTAGGTATGCATGATGCTAGGATAGGGATGATAATAACCTTATGCTAGCCTTGTTGTCATTAGACAAAGGAATTAGAGGAAGCTTAAGACCTAACTAAACTTTCACACCATGATATGTATCTCATGTTAAGATGTTAGTCTACTGTTTTTATGTTTACATGTTGGATTAGAACTTAAGATCATGTTCTCAAATTTTCGGCCAAAAAAAAAAATTAATAATAATAATAATAATAAATAAATAAATAAAAGGATTAGTAAAGTTAAGACCTAAACTAAACATGCTCGCTATGTTCTTATGATTTGTACCCTATGGTAGAGGACTAGTTTATTGTTCTTATGCTTGTAGGATGCTTAAAACTTGAGTATATATTCCTAGAACTTTTAGCCATGATAGAAATTAAGGCTTAATGGAACTCAAAACTCAACTACACATGCTCAAGATACCTCTTATAATATATGATATGATAGTGAATTAGGGTTTCTTGTTTCCATGTGTATATGTTATTTTAACCTAATTTGGTACAAGTGGTTTTTTTATGGTTTTATATGCATTTAAAAGATTTAGAAACCTAGGAAGGTTTTATGACAAGTCTAAGATACTCATGAACTCCTTGATGAAAGAGTATGAAACTAACTTGATGTTTTGTTTATGTTGCTTGAGACTTAGATTATTTCTCCTCTTTGTAACTCTCGGCCATGAAGGAATCAAGGGCCTAGGAGAACTTAAACCTAACACTAAGCATGTCATGATTTCTTTAAGACAAGATATGAAGAGTACTTAGGGTTTTCACACTTGTATGTTGATTTGAAACCTAAACATGTTTATTTATGATACATGATCTATTACATGTTGGTAGTTAAGTTTTCATACTACATGTGGCATAAAAAGAACCTAGAACTCACCTTAGGTTTCGGCCAAAATAGAAAATGAGGTTTAGATTAAAGTGTTGAAACCTATACATGCTTGTTATGCTCCTTCATGATACATGACTTACTACATGTTGATAGCTAAGTTTTCTTGCTACATGTTATACAAATAAAAACCTAGAGACTTACCTTAGGTTTCGGCCAAGGGCTGGAAATTTGGATTAGGAACTCATCTATACTTGCTCACTTGCTAGGTTATATATGATTATGGATGGTGTTAGTTTATTTCAAGTTCAAATGCCATTTAACCTAGAATCATGACTTGAAATATCTCGGCCAAGATAATAATTTAGGGCTAAAGAGTTTTCTTATGATTTAAAGGACTCACCTGCTAGGCTAATTACCATGAGACATTAGGTTAATGATTGCATGATGTTATGTTGCCAAAACCTAGGATTTATGCCTACCTGTTTTGGCTAAGTAGGGATAAAAGGGTTAGAAGAAGTTGAAAACCAAACAATGCTTGTTATGATTCTTCATTATGTATAACCCACTATATGATTCATGCTTTAGGTTGTTGAAAGAAAACTATAATCATGCCTTCATATTCGGCCAAGACAAGAGAATGAGGTTAAGGAGCTACCTAGGTTATTCAAAGGCTTCACATGTTATGTATCATAAGGACTTAGGTATTTGATTTCCAAGTTTGATGAAAACCTAGGAATTATACTCTTGAAGGTTTGGCCAAGATAGGTTTTAGGGCTTGTGGGAAGTTCAAAACCCTAACAACGCATGACAATGACTCTATATGATATGGTATGAACTTTTATGTCATGATATGTTTTATGCTAGGTACACACATGCCATCATGTTATGAATCCTTACGCTATGCTTTATGTTAAGTACACCTAAGCCATTATGTTATGATCCCTTATAATATGTTTTATGCTATACGAGTAATTGTGGACAAATAGGAAGGGTGAGTTAAGTATTAGAAGATATAAAAGTACCCAAAGTTATTTTAAGTTCGAGGACGAACTTTTTATGAGGTATGGGGTACTGTAACACCCACGATATGCTAAGCTATACCTAAGAGTATTTTCCTTAGGATAAAAGGAAAATAAAATAAAATAAAATAGGGAAATGGGAATGGAAACCAAAATGAAAGAAAAAGAAGGTGAGGTTGAGGTTTGAACCTTGAACCTCGCACTAATAATAGAATTAAATTTATGAATGATAACCACTAGGATAAGGAATAATAGATGGATAGAAAAGAAGAAAAATTCATGTTAAAGGTAAGAGAATAATTTAGTAAAGGAGCAAGAAAAGAACAAGTAGTCTTCTTCCTCTTTTTCATGATTAAGAGAGGGAGCAAGAAAAAGGCAAATTTCCTTCCTTTCCCCCTCCTCCATTTCATGAGGGATGAATGAGGACATGGCTTCATTAAAGATAAACATGAGGATGGTAAATTTGTCTTAGAAAAATATTAGTGGAATATTGAACTAAAAAGAAATGAAAAGAAATAAAAATAGGGAGTGGTCAAGGATTGAACCTTGAACCTCTCATGATGTAAATAATAGAATTTAGGAGTAATAACCAGTTGGGATAGGAATAATATGTTGATAGCAAAGGAGGGAAACTCATGATAAAGATAGGAGTAAAGATCTAAGAAGAGAAAACAAGAAAAGAGCAAGAGAAAGGCAACTTGCCTTCCTCCCTTTCTCTCCCTCTTCCTCTTTGGTTTTGCCGAAATCTTAAAGAGGAATTAAGGGGATTCATTCCCCCTTATTTTATCATGAATGGTGAGAACAAATAAAATATAAAATAAGTAAAATAAAATGAAAAAAAAAGACTAAGGGAGAAGGAAATCAAAAATCAAGTTTGCTACCTCTTCCCCCTTAACATAAAAGAGAGCAAGAAAAGAGAGAATTATTTTTCTCTCATTTTCTTTCACTCATCCTCTCCCTCACCGAAACCACAGTCCCCTCTCCTCCACCTTCAGCCCCAAAGCCAAGGTTTTTCCCCTAAGAAGCTTAAGATACAAGGAGGACTAAGTAAAGGAATTAAGGGAAAGGAACTAGAAGAAGAGGCTACTTCTTCTTCACCATACCTTAGATCCACAAGAGAAAAGGATGTAAGCTTCCCCTCACCTGTGGTACAAGGCTTTTATGTGTTTTTCGGATTTTATGAAGATTTTAAAATCTAGAAACAAGTTTGAGAAAATTCGGCTAAGAAGAGCTTTCAAAAATCTAGTGATGTTTAACTAGTCTTCACTACATGATAGATTTTCTATGCCATGGAAAAGGGTTCTTCTTCATATTTTTATACCTATATGATGCTTGATCAGAGAAGTACTTAACCCTAGAATTTCGGCCAAAAATATTTTTAAGAGGCTAGGGAAATTTATTGTTTTACCCAACTAGTACAAGGTTCTTCTTATGAAATATTAAGGACCATGTATTAGTTTTCTTGCTTAGAAGATATTTGAACCAAAAGAAAACCCACTCATATGTTTCGGCCAAGAAAGGGTTTAGGGTTAGGAAGACCCTTAAATTTAAATAAACATGCTCATGTGATAGAATACAAATATCTTAAAAGAGTTGTATGTTTGAATATTGCTAGAACTTCATGAACTCTTTCTTAGGGTTTTCGGCCATGATGAGATGAATAGCTTAGAAAAGCTTAAACAAAACTTTAATATGCTCAATACCTCTGTGATGTTTAGATATGAAATTTGTCTAATGCCCTCATGCTTGATTAGTGTGTAGAAAAATTGGTTATATGACATATGACATGTATGATCACAAAAGTCCAAGTTTGTTCATGAACCAAATATATATATGTTTCTTAGTAAATTTTACCATGAAATTTACTTAGGTTTTTCATGCTTTAGGCCACTTAAAAACCTAGCTAAAGAATGGTAGGTTTCGGCCATGATAAAAAAAAATAAAAGAAAAAGAGAAAAAGAAACCTAGAAAGCCTAAGACACAATTCATATGTATGCTCATTATGTTTGTCTTTACACATGCTATGAAACTTGTATGACTTCATATGTTTTTATGTTACTTGAAGCAAGTTTAAACACTGATGAGATTCTTCCAAAAAGGATTTAAATGACCTAGAGGCCCTAGAATTTAAACCAAAGGTGTTAAAATGCTTCTTATGAAAATATGATAACCTATTGATTGTGTCACATGCTTGTATGATTTTTCCATGACCTAAATGGACCATTGTAAGTCTCGGCCATGAAGGTTTAGATGCCCTAGAAACCCTAGGACCTAAATTAAATATGCTCATGTCACTCTACATGAAATATGATAAGTAGAAAGCTAAGGTTCAAATGCTATATGTTGTTTTATGACCTAAAATGATGCTAGGGTTTGTTTCGGCCATAACTATTGGATGATGCCTTGTATGAATTTATACATAATGTTAGTCCAAGTTCACATGCTTGTATGCTTGTTTGTAGCCCTAATGAGAACTTGTTAAATTTCGGCCATGATATATGTTAAGGGCTTAAAGAACTTAGGAACTAATTCAAATGTGTCAAATGTGTTTACCTTATTCCTTGGTAAAAATGTTATAAATATGATTTAAAGTTGTCCATGCTTTTATGTCATATGGAACCTTGTTCCACACCTTAAGGTTTCGGCCATATGAAATTAGGGACTTGAGGAACTTAGAAACTAAGTTAATCATGTTTATAATGCTTCCTATGAAAATGCTATGATGATAATTTAGGTGCCACATGCTTGGATGTTGTGTTTAACCTAAATTGAGCTTTAAAGGGTTTCGGCCACAAGGGTTTAGGAAGCTTAAAACCAAGATAAATATGATACCATGTTTCCTATGATAAGATAATCACAAGATACACCCTTATGATTAATATGTATGCTTGTGATTTATGACTTATGATATGATATGCATGCTTTTATGATATGATATGCTTTGTGCTTAAATTATGCATGCTTATGTTATGATATGTGGTTAAATTATGCATGCTTGATGCTATGTTTAGTGCTTAAAATATGCATGCTTTCATGATATGATATGTGGTTAAATCATGCATGCTTGATGATATGCTTTATGCTTAAGACATGCATGTTTTTTATGATCTATGCCTAAGTGATGCATATTGATATGACATGATGTATGTCTAAGTGATGCATACCTTTATGACATGATGTATGCCTAAGTGATGCATACCTTTATGATATGATGTATGCCTAAGTGATGCATACTTTTATAACATGATGTATGCCTAAGTGATGCATACTTTTATAATATGATGTGTGCCTAAGTGATGCATGTTTTTATGATACATGATATGTATGACATGTATTTTACTTTATGTGTGAGTGGCTTGTACCAAGGGTGGACTCCTAATCAGTCCCTAGGCCTTGCTTTGTGATCTAGGCCAAGCCTTGCTTTGTGATCTGGGCTAATAAAGGATGGGCTCCTTAGTACACCCCTAAGCCTTGCTGTATGATCTAGGCTAAGTCTTGCTTTGTGATCTGGGCTAATAAGGGATGGACTCTTTAAATACGCCCCTAGGCCATGCTTTGTGATCTTGACCTAGTTCCTGTTGGGATCGTTCGTACTTGGCTAGAGAGGGGGGGTGTGAATAGCCGCCCCAAATCGCTCGTTTCTTCCTACAATTCGTTAGCGCAGCGGAAAAATAAACTAGAAACGAAAGGAAGAATATCAAACCTTAACACAGCGATGTACGAGGTTCGGAGATGATGCTCCTACTCCTCGGCGTGTCCGTAAGGTGGACGAACCCAATCAATCCGTCGGTGGATGAGTCCCCGGAAAATCGGCTAATAAAAACTCCTTCTGGGTGGAGAAACCTCGCCACACTTGTTTGCAACAGCAAACAGGAGTACAAGTACAAAGAATAAGCAAAAAATACAATAAGAATACACAAGCACTCTACCAAACTTGCTTTCTCGTCGACTAGAGTCCGGATGAAGCAGCAGCTTCAAAAACCCTAACAGCAGCAACTGTTCCAGTCGGGGAAGCTCACGCGAAGCTTTCGGAAGGAACTCAACAGAGCTCTTATCGCAGCCCACAAATCTTCAGCAGAAGAGAAGAAAAAAGGAAGGAAGAAGAATCCTTTTATAACCTGCGAACCTGCACAGTGAAGACAGAAGCCAGCGGAGAAGACGGAGCGACCCGTTGTGACTCAACGGTCGAATCGTGGACCGATCAGGCTCCACCCTGATCGGTCCAGGACCCTTCTGATCGGTCTGGGGACCGATCAGGCCCTGGGCTGATCGGTCCCTAGACCGATCAGATTGCTCCACAGAAAGTTGCTCAACTTTCTGTTCGTCTCCTGATCGGTCTGTGGACCGATCATGCCACAGATGGATCGGTCCACGCATCGATCCCACCTCTCTCGGCTGCGTGTCTGATCGATCGGTCGTGGAGACCGATCAGGCTTCATGCTGATCGGTCAGACCGATCGGATACACAAACGTATCACTGGATCGGTCTGCAGACCGATCCGAGCTTGGTTTTTGCCCAAACCAAGTCCCAAACCTTCCAAACCAATATCCGGTCAACCTTGACCTATTGGTACATCATGCTTAGCATCCGGTCACCCCTTGACCTGCTAAGACTCTCACCAAGTGTCCGGTCAATCCTTTGACCCACTTGGACTTTTCTCTTCGTGTCAAGTATCCGGTCACCCTTGACCTACTTGACCTTCTCAACACCGGATGTCCGATCATCCTTGATCCATCTGGATTTTCCTGCCCGGCTTCACTCACCGTGACTTTCACCTAGCTTCACTCACTAGGGTTTTCACTGGCCTAACATCCCAGGACTTTCTCACTACCGGCTTTACTCACCGGGACTTTCCAACCGCCTAACATCCCGTTAGGACTTTCCCACCGACTTCACTCACCAGGACTTTCCACACGCCTAACATCCAGTTAGGACTTTCTCACCGCTTCACTCACTGTGACTTTCCAACCGCCTAGCATCCCAGCTTAGGACTTTCTCACCGTCTGGCTTCACTCACCAGGACTTTCCACACCGCCTAACATCCCAGTTAGGACTTTTCCCGTGCCAAATCTCCATACTTGGACTTCCCTGCCAAGCTACCTGCTTGGACTTTTCCCCGTGCCAAGTCTCCGTACTTGGACTTTTCCAGTGCCAAGTCTCCATACTTGGACTTTTCACGAATCAGGTCAACCAGGTCAACCTTGACCTAAGGTTGCACCTACAATCTCCCAAACACCTATTCTTCTCAAACATCAAGAATACAACTCTCTTCTCGTCAAACATCGACATGCAACTCAACTAGGTCAACCTTGACCTAAGGTTGCACCGACAATCTTCCCAAGTCAAACATCAAAATACAACTCGAGTCAAGTCACCTCGAGTCGGGTCAATCAGGTCAACCTTGACCTAAGGTTACACCAACAATCTCCCCCTTTTTGATGTTTGACAAAACCCATAATCAAGTTAGGTTAACCCGATAACCTAACTTAGGTTTTCCAACCATCTTCCAATGTCCAATGTTCTTTCCTTGAACATTCTCTGGACATTCTCCCCTTATTTTAACCCGATAACCTAACTTGGGTTCTCCAATAATTCTCCCCCTTTTTGACACACATCAAAAAGAATTCCAATGTTCTTCCTCGAACATTCCTTGACATTCTTCCCCTAGCTTAGGTTAACCCGATAACCTAACTTGGGTTCTCCAATAATTCTCCAATGAACACTCTCCCCTTTTTGACACACATCAAAAAGAAAAAGGAGAGTATCAAGGTCAAGAGTTTCTTCCTAATGAAAGTCCCATACCTTTCATTGAAACTCTTAATTTCCCCCTTGATACTAAACTCAACAATCAACTTAGTGATAATACCATATCACTAATCCTCAAAAGTCATAAGGAGTAAAAACTCCCCCTAAGAGTCAACTCCCCTTGACAATTAGGTAAAACTCCCCCTAAAGGTCAACTCCCCCTTGACCATTGCACCAACAATGTCTTGGAGAGTTTCAAACCTTTAGAAACCCGAAACTCAACTCCCACAGCTGAAATTTCAGACCACACAAATTCAGAAATTCGGCACGCCCGATCGGTCACCGGACCGATCAGGGATTCCCTGGATCGGTCACAGTGACCGATCAGACTCCCTTCTGATCGGTCCACAACTCTGATATCAGAAGTTTCTGATTTTTCTCCTTTCGAAATTCAGAAACCTCTAGAAAATCACAGAAAATTCGAAAAATTATGAAAATTTGAGGATACATTCCTCATACCACATACTATCATGGAAAAATAGTTTTATCTGAAAATAACTTCCATTTTCAAATCTTGATACAAAGTTCAAAAACTTTGAAATAGTTCAAGTTTACCTCAACTTTGTATCAATTCGCTCAATGATGAATGTTATCACTAGAAAAGCTTCATCAAGGTTTTTCAAATCAATTTTGAAATGATTTTAAACCCTTTAATTTGGGACCACAATCTTTGGGCTATATGTACATGACTTGTACATAAACTTTCCCTATGATCCCCAATTTCTTGAATTAGGCTCATCTAGGTACAAGAACTATGCACTTTGATCCTAACTCATGATCCTAATATCTCACACACATCTAAAGTGTATCAAACACATCCAAGTCAATTTTGATGTGAGATATGGGTTTAGGTCATCTTAGGCTAAGTTCTCATGCATTTTCTAAACACCAATTTGATCTCAATATCAAATTGTGTTTGTCCTCAAATCAATTTCATTGATTATAATGCAAGAGATGATGACATGGCATAAAATGATATCATAAGTAAAAACATGTGCCAATGTCATGATGTCATGGCATAGAGTTTGAAAACTTAAATAAAGCATGACATATAAATAACCTAATCATTATCATGACATTTCAAATGATCATAAATTAAATATGATGTCATGACATGGCATATGGCAAACAATCATGGTAAGTTAGCACAAATGAAATACCTAGATTACCTATCTAAGTATCCTTAATCACTTAGCTAATTTAACATCTAATCCTAGATTGCCCTTATATCCCTAAACCAAAATCCCAATTATGGTATTTCTCTAGGTTTTCCTCAAATTGTGCCACTTAAGATTAAAAATGATATTTCCACCATTAGGCACATTTAGCTCTTCAAGGAGTAACTAGTAATTCTATTTCATTTTCAAAGGTTAACAAAACCTTGAAAATGTTCCTTGAGTGTCAATTTCCTCAAAGTTGGGCTAACTACCCTTCTAAGTGGAGTTGACACTCTCTAACCCATCTATGAGGTAGAGAGGATGCTCCTAGGAACCCAATATCTATGTGAGTTCATTGGGTTCACTAAATATTCACTAGGGATGACTTCCCTAGCAACCCTCCTAATGACCCTCTTAGGCTTTGAAGCCTTGGTCATTTGGGACTCATCAAGATCAACTCTAGGGGTGACTCCCCTTGTGACCTTGGTGGTGGTCTTCCTAGCCCTAGGCTTTGTTCCATAATCGAATGGAACACTATGATAAGTGGGCTTGACCACTTGGGACTTAGGTTTGTGACCCAAACCTTTCTTATCCTTGGACTTGGGTTTTTGACTCTTAAACCCTAGAGATGACTTCTCCATGTTTTTAAGAGCCTTTTCTAAATTATCAAGTCTTGACCTCAAGACTTGATTTTCCATCTCTAATACCTCAAGTGTTAATTTGTCATTTTCTCTTGAGATATTCCTAGGCATGTGTCTAGTCTTCTTGGGATTTCTACCTAGGTTTTCCTTAGCCTTAGATGAGTTAATCCTAGAGTTGGCCTTCCTAGTATTATCCTTATCTAAGTTAACATGTTTAGCACCTAAACACATGTATTAATTTCTAAGGTTAACATGCTTATCATTCTTGACAATTGCAATAAGACTACTAACATGTATCTTATTAGAAGTGCAAGAATGAACCTTAGAGGATACCTTAGGGTTTGCCTTCGCTCCCCCTTTACACGTGCTTGGTCTTTTGTCCTTGTGAGATTGCCTCCCCCTTGGATATTGACTCCTATAGTGTCCTCGTTGCTTGCATTGGAAGCACACCACGTGCTCCTTGCCCTTGCGTTTTGGGACTCCGACTTCCTTGATCTTTGGCGTCGGTGGAGTCTTCTTAGTCTTCTTTGGACATTTACTCTTGTAATGTCCAAATTCCCTACACTCAAAACACATTATATGCAATTTACTTGAACTTAAAGTGTTTGAGTTACCTAGGATCGAGGATGGATGGATGCTCTCTTCTTCATCCCTCCCGGAGGTAGAAGCTTCTTCTTCGTGCTCCGATCTTGAAGAAGAACTCACCTCCTCTTCTTCTTTAGATGTTGAGTAGCCCTCAACTTCTAATTCCTCACCTCCACGATGTGAGCTACTTGGCTCACTTGACTCCTCTTCATGGCTTGAAGTGGAGTTCCCCTCATGGAACTTAGCCAAGTTGTTCCACAACTCCTTGGCATTGTTGTATCCACCTATGCTACACAAAACATCATTAAGTAAAGAAAATTCAAAAATCTTCAATACCTCATCGTTGACTAGGGATTGGTGGACTTGTTCCTTGGTCCACTCCTTCTTCTCTAGGGTTTCTCCTTTCTTGTCCGTCGGAGGCTTGAAACCTAATTGGACACAACTCCAATTCTCAAGATTAGTCATAAGAAAATATTTCATTCTTACCTTCCAAAACGCGAAGTCGTCGCGATCGTAGAAGGGTGGAATGGTGATGTCGTCTCCGAGTTGATCCATCTCTAGCTTGTGCTCCCTCGGGTGTTAATCCGATGAAGAGCAAACCTTGCTCTGATACCACTTGTTGAGATCGTTCGTACTTGGCTAGAGAGGGGGGGTGTGAATAGCCGCCCCAAATCGCTCGTTTCTTCCTACAATTCGTTAGCGCAGCGGAAAAATAAACTAGAAACGAAAGGAAGAATATCAAACCTTAACACAGCGATGTACGAGGTTCGGAGATGATGCTCCTACTCCTCGGCGTGTCCGTAAGGTGGACGAACCCAATCAATCCGTCGGTGGATGAGTCCCCGGAAAACCGGCTAATAAAAACTCCTTCTGGGTGGATAAACCTCGCCACACTTGTTTGCAACAGCAAACAGGAGTATAAGTACAAAGAATAAGCAAGAAATACAATAAGAATACACAAGCACTCTACCAAACTTGCTTTCTCGTCGACTGGAGTCCGGATGAAGCAGCAGCTTCAAAAACCCTAACAGCAGCAGCTGTTCCAGTCGGGGAAGCTCACGCGAAGCTTTCGGAAGGAACTCAACAGAGCTCTTATCGCAGCCCACAAATCTTCAGCAGAAGAGAAGGAAAAAGGAAGGAAGAAGAAGCACCAAAGCCTTGATCTCCTTTTATAACATGCGAACCTGCACAGTGAAGACAGAAGCCAGCGGAGAAGACGGAGCGACCCGTTGTGACTCAACGGTCAAATCGTTGACCGATCAGGCTCCACCCTGATCGGTCCAGGACCCTTCTGATCGGTCTGGGGACCGATCAGGCCCTGGGCTGATCGGTCCCTAGACCGATCAGATTGCTCCACAGAAGTGCCCAACTTTCTGTTCGTTTCCTGATCGGTCTGTGGACCGATCAGGCCACAGCTGGATCGGTCCACATCACCTCAGCGTCTCTGATCGGTCCCCAGACCGATCAGTAAGCCCACAGAACCATGATCGCCTTCTGTTTGTTATCCGATCGGTCACCGGATCGATCGATACACAAACGTATCACTGCAGATCGATCCAGAGTTTGGATTTTGCCCAAACCAAGTCCCAAACCTTCCAAACCAATATCCGGTCAACCTTGACCTATTGGTACATCATGCTTAGCATCCGGTCACTCCCTTGACTGCTAAGACTCCTCACAAGTGTCCGGTCAATCCTTTGACCCACTTGGACTTTTCACTGCGTGTCAAGTATCCGGTCACTCCCTTGACCTAGTTGACCTTCTCAACACCGATGTCCGATCATCCTTGATCCATCCGGATTTTCCTGCCCGGCTTCACTCACCGTGACTTTCACCCAGCTTCACTCACTAGGGTTTTCACACCGCCTAACATCCCAGTTAGGACTTTCTCACCGCGGCTTCACTCACCGGACTTTCCAACCGCCTAACATCCCAGTTAGGACTTTCCCGCTTGCCACACCAGGACTTTCCACACCGCCTAACATCCCGCTAGGACTTTCTCCTGGCTTCACTCACAGGACTTTCCAATTGCCTAACATCCAGTTAGGACTTTCCCAGCTTCACTCACCAGACTTTCCACACCGCCTAACATCCCAGTTAGGACTTTCTCGCTTCCTCACGGACTTTCCACACCGCCTAACATCCAGTTAGGACTTTCTCACCGCCTGGCTTCACTCACCAGACTTTCCAATTGCCTAACATCCTTAGGACTTTCCCACTTCACTCACCAGACTTTCCATCCGCCTAACATCCAGCTTAGGACTTTCTCCTTCGCTTCACTCACGGACTTTCCAACCGCCTAACATCCCAGTTAGGACTTTCTCACCGCTTCACTCACGGGACTTTCCACACGCCTAACATCCCGCTTAGGACTTTCCCGCGCAAGTCTCCATACTTGGACTTTCCGCGTGCCAAGCTACCTGCTTGGACTTTTCCCCGTGCCAAGTCTCCGTACTTGGACTTTTCCAGTGCCAAGTCTCCATACTTGGACTTTTCACGAATCAGGTCAACCAGGTCAACCTTGACCTAAGGTTGCACCTACAATCTCCCAAACACCTATTCTTCTCAAACATCAAGAATACAACTCTCTTCTCGTCAAACATCGACATGCAACTCAACTAGGTCAACCTTGACCTAAGGTTGCACCGACAATCTTCCCAAGTCAAACATCAAAATACAACTCGAGTCAAGTCACCTCGAGTCGGGTCAACCAGGTCAACCTTGACCTAAGGTTGCACCAACAGTTCCTAGTATGATTCAAGACTTGCTACCTTGGATATACTTAGGACGCGCGCATCTATGTTATGTATGTATGGTACAAGCCGGGGCCCTAAATATGTTGATATTATTTTCAAGTATATATGTAAAAGAAAATGGTTTAAAGGATCATGAGACATACACATGTTTTGCGGATACATGTTTTCCAAAATCATATTGCATACACCTTTTGATTATGCTATGTTTCATGTTATGCTCTTGATTATGATATGCCATGATAAGGTATGATTACGTTATGTTCATGCTATACCTTATAGACATGTTTCGGCCTTGATTTGTTGATGCTTGATATATAGATTTCGGCTATGGATATGATGATGCCTTGATGTACATGTTTCGGCCATAGTATGATACTTTGATATATATGTTTCGGCCATGCTTTGATATACCATGATACTTGTTGTTATGCCATGTCTAGCTATGTTTTATGCAATGCACTATGTATATGTTTCGGCCATGACGATGCTTGATATGCTATGACTAGTTGAGATTATATTATGATGCATGATATGCTTGAATAGAATGCTATGTTATGCCATGATTAGTTTAGATTATGACTTGTTGATGCATTCTTGATCATGTGCTGATTGTTGGTTTTAGTGAGTAGGAAAGGAACTTACTGAGTCATGAGTGCTCATAGCTTACTTTCCTTGTACCACAGATAAAGGAAAAAGCTGGATGAGTTAGAGGAACAGCAGGAGGGGCAACGAAGATGTGTGTGACGGTGGCTAGGCAACCAAATAAATAAGAACCTGCTTAAAGTTTCTTTAAAGAACTATGCATTGGTATTTTATGACTTGTGATACCTAAACATGTGTGGCTTGACATTATGGTTCCACTGGATTTGATGTTATGATTTTTGATGCCATGTGATAGTATAGTTCAAAAGAAATTTAAAAGAAAAGCTTTATTAAAATTATGAAAATTATTTTAAGTCTTCCGCTGTTTTAAAAAGAAAAATTTATACGTAGAGTATCGTAGCCCCGTCCCTTAGGGTAGCAGGGAGGGCGGGCGTTACAGCTAGAACCCTTGAGAAGTCTCGGCAATAAAGGATGAGAGGGAGAGAAAAACTATAGAGGAAGAAGAAGTGAATGAGCACACCATGCAATTCATTCACACACCTAAAGTGGACGGCCACTTAATGGAGGTTTAATACCTCCATGGAACACCAAAACTCATGGCTCTTGGTCTTCCTCATGAGGTGACACGCAATGATGTAGCCTTGATGATGTGGAGCATCATCATTGGTCGGCCCCATGCCAAGTCACAATGAGATGGCATTTGATTAAGTCAAACTTAACTCTTTATCTTCCCTCTCAAGTCAAGTCAAACTTGACCTTTTTATCTCTCATAGTTGATCAAACCTAACGTTTGATTCAAATTAATTTAATTTAATAAATCTCTATTCATTGAATTAAATTGATTCAATGAATCATAGACAAAATTAGACTTATTCAACACGTGAATCAAATTGAATCCAACTCAATTAGTTTAATTTGGATTACTCTTAATTTAATTTGATTCATCATATGAACCTAATCCTCTTGATCCATCATATGAACCTAATCTCCATCTAATTGTCCTTTGTATGTGACCCTATAGATTCTTGTAACATTGACAATGCTCCTAAACCCATTTAGAAACATAAGTAATGAGCGGTATCTAGCAACACATCATTACTACCCAAGTTACAAGAATGTTGAGATCCAATATCACCTTTATGACTACTAATTGTGACTCTCACAATATGTGTCAATGTCCTTCTATCCTTGACATCTAAATTGATCAATTGAGGCATAGACCATGTCATTCTTTAATCAATTTATGCCTTGAACTCCAAGTAGACTCACTCTAATCAAATGAGCTCAATATCTCATATAGACTCATTTGGGCATGATCATGCACTTAGTGATCCCCCTTTTTCAAGAATCATGATGTCACTCCCGTCATATAGGAGGGATAGATCCCATCTACATCACTCACATCCCTCCGTATAATTTGTTACTTACCCAGTAGTCACCTTTATAATCCACCCATTTACGGATGACGTTTGACGAAGCCAAAGTATGCAACTCCTTATGTAGGGAACCATGATGACTTCAGGTCCAAGGATTGATAGTCATATTAATAGGCACATGAGAAAATATATGACACTCATATAACGATCCATGATACTTTCTTATGACGAATCATTCAGTATACATTATCCAATGCATACTCATGTATCAACTTGATATCTAATATCCATGACTTGTGAGATCAAGTCATCGAATTGACCTACATGCTAGTCTCAGCGCATTAACATTGTCCTTGAATGTTAATACTTGACTAGGAATGATTAAGAGTAGTGTTCTCTATATCATTTCACTATTTATTCAACTAATCGATTGATATAGATAAAAACCTTTCATTCAAGGACACTATTATACTTAATTATTTAGCACCAATACAAATAAGTATAATAATCATAAAGAAATGTCTTTATATATATAGGAATATGATACATCGAGCTCATACAACAATCATCACATGATTGACTCTAGAGCTCTTACTAATAAAGATGACCTGCTTAAGGGTTGATCGTTCTAAAGATAGCATGTCTGAGGGTCGATTGTTCTTGAAGAACGTGCATCCAAGTCCTAAGGGTAGGCGAATAGCCCTGTATATGGCAGGGCGATCACAAGGTCCTCCGGACTCAAGAGACTCGTTTATATGACTCTATATATTTGTGCGATTCGAAAGACCGAGTGATACCTTACTTAAAACTCCAGATAATTTCATATATCAGAACGATCCTAAAAACCTGGCGCTATCTTGCCCATAACTCTAAATGAGTCCATATATCCGAGCGACCCTAAAAATCCAACAGTATCTCACACAAAGCTCTAATATAACCACACAGGTATGCCAAAGCAATACAGCATGAATTGACCAATAACTCATTAAGAGATCCAACATGACCACACTAGCATGGTAGAGAAGTACAAAATACTGGCCAATCTTATAAAACACAAGTTTCCATTCTGCTTTCACTTCAAGGGGTGCTCGGGCAGGCTAACTTTCAGCCAAGATGCAACTAGGAAACATATTGTCAGGAAATCCTAACAACTTGTCAGATAATATTCTTCTAGAACCTTCTTAATGGGTTATTATGTTCCCCATCAACCGACCACTTATGATAACATATTCCTTCAAAAACCTCAATAATGACACAAACTATAAATAACAAAAGAAGTATACATATGGATAAACAAAAAATTGCTCGAATAATTATTGCATATTATTCAAATTATGCACTCTCTTTTATCTAACGACCTCTGACACACTTTTCTATCTCATAATTGAGGAGGTTATGAGAGATGATATATAAAGGAAAAGTCCTCTCCGTTGACAAGATACGTTCTCGGAACACCTGTAACTTACTCTCACACTCACTCTATTGTTCTTCATTCATCCGTCCGAACTTATACTGACTTGAGCGTCGGAAGACCTTTGCTAAAAATTTCCCCCTGGTCTCAAAGCGCTGACATTTTGTTAGCTCATCTCCGTATACACAAAATCAAAAGGAAGCTCTTCCGTAATGTAAAAAGTCTTCTCTTGATGAACAATCAATCCACCATACCCATCATTCCAGCTTTGTAATTTTCAAACAGGATCACACCTTCGTGAGTGGTCGATCATTTGATCCAAAGGCTCATCTGCATAATTAAGAGTGCTGGACCGGCATATAATTACGTAAGCATATGTGTTATCATAGGTATCATACTAAATAATATGTTGGCAAGCATGTTCATTTATTTTCTCTATTTACTTGCTTATTTTTTTGCTTCATCAATGAAATTTTACGAGTTGCACGAAGAGTATCCAAATTAAGTGAACAACTAGTGGGATTACAGCCAACCAAGCACCACTTCAAAAAGTGCTTGAAGATATATTTATAAGCAAATTCAGATAAACGCTTCAGTGGCAAAGAATCTAATTTTTGTTTTCCCATTGATTTTGAGGATGGCGAGAACTACATAACTTTTTCTCACAATGTACTTTAAAAATATCCAAAAAAAAAACTTAGGATTTAAGCAGGATATGTAAAAATTGTTAAGACTCAGATTTATCAATGACTATCAAATAGATTCGTAAGACAAAATCAATGCGAATATTTTCACGTTGCATTAGGAATTTCAAAGTCCTGCAAAGATTGAAATGATGAAATCTGAATAAACAATACGACAAACACAAAAACTATTAATTAATATAATTCAACTCTGACACCGTTAGATAAACGAGATTAATACGAAAAGAATTACAACAATGCTGAAGTTTTATCTGAACCAAAATGGCCATCACCTGATGTGCTTATTTGATAAGAAAATAATATATAAATAATTAGAATGCATCGGTTGATATAGTCAAAAAGAATTGCTATTTTGAATCAACCTAAAGTTATTGAGAAAGCTGCATTATGCTAGTATGTTTTCACATCTGGCAAAAATAAGAATTATAATGACTTCTTTTTCTTTTCTTTTTTTTTTTGAAAAAAATCAAATCTCAACACTTTCAGTTAACTTGCATAGTGATAAGCAAAGACTAGCTCCCATCTAACAAAATCATAAACTCCTTCATTAAGAACCATAAGACATCTCATGCAATACAATACCATAAAAAAATTCAATTAGAGATATAATTGAAGGATGGTTTCATTTTTTTTTTTATAATAGGTAGACATCCCTCCTCGTGAAGGATGATAACACTTTGTTTGCGGTATGAGCTCTACGATGTGATGTTCTAGATGTATCCACTAAATAAAAACAATGTAAAAATGTTGAATGGCAACAAATTTAGCCTTATAATCATCAACTATACTTTTGTAATCAAAGATCTGCTCAATGAAAATAATGATACTCGCAATCTTAATTACTATACTCGGCAACAACTGATTATTAATTGATTTAACAAAATCAAAAGTATAATGCAAATCGGAATATAGAGAGTAGCTACAAATTATATTGTTCCTATATGTCTATGGCTTTAGTCAGAATTGCACAAACTATTCATAAAGGAAACTAAAAAATATATGATTTTTAAAAATTTAGCTCACTATTTTGTAATAACAAATTCTAGGACAAAATATTTCTTAATACAAAAAAGAGAGCTAGCACTGATAGAATTAAGAGGCTAATTGTATTAATGAAAGGTGAATAAAGAAGCATTCAAACAATTATTTGATGCTAAGTTGGCCTTCAAACGTTCTGAAGACAAGAAAATTAAGAGGCAAATTTTATCAAACACTTTAAAGTCTGAAGAAATGAAAGATGAATACAAGGCATTTAAAACACTTGTTTGACGTTAAGTTGACCTTCAAATTATGTTCATCAATTGACACAATCACGAAGCACTAACAAATCTGATCAAAACTAAACTGCCCGATGCAAATGAAACTTTGCGTGATTACCAATGAAACATGCAATCACAACATCTACAGAGAATAGATTATGCAACTAGGTTACTTTAGCTATATTCCCTTCCCAAACAAAATTTAGAAATCCTGTTTGCCTTCTTTTCATAAAGATAAAAAACAACTAAAATAGTTTTTTCCATCAGCAGTCCAAATCTAAAATCAAAGTGACAGGTTAAGATATGGGAGAGATTCGTCTTCCCACTCGCAGTGAATCTATCTGTGCATGATATTATAGGGCTCATGCATGCATTTGCCTGCCATAACTAAATGACCTACTTATTATTTTATACTATAATACAAATATATTCACACATATGCGTTGCATGTGGAGGAAATGTACTTAGAACTCGTCCATACCTACTTATCCCTTCCCTCGTACTTACTTAGCTTCACGTTACTGACTTCATAGCTGGAAGAATCTCCGCACGAATAATGAGACACCACCCCTCACACCTCATTCATGCAGCTGCCAATTTAATTAACCTAAAATATTTATTATAAATCATAAAGGTTATCCACAAATAACAAAGTAAAATAAAGAAGACGAAGACATAGTAGCATGAACGCATACATATTTTTTGCTCTATTCTTCTAATTAATTCTATCTTTCAAGTTGATGGATGGCATAATATATAAGAAAATAATATATACGACGCAAGCTAGCTAGCTATTAATTCTTCACAAAATTAAGGACATGAACCCTCTTACTTTTAATTTGAAGCCAGCACAAAAAAGAGAAGCTTCACATGTAAAGCTGTAGAAGTAAAACCTAAACTCCATGCTTGTTTTTTCTTGTGTTAGTTACTCTCCTTCAAATTTCAAAATCCCTGCATTTTATTTAATTTTATTTGATTTTATAGCTCCATCGATGGCAATGGAGGTATCTCCCCCTTTTTTTCTTCTTCCTACCAGCCTTCTCCGGTTCCACTTGAATCGCCAATGATGTCACTCCAAAATCCAGGCGGATCCCCTGCAGCTTGGCTTGATCTGCCACTCATCTCAAACTCGGAAGCTGAAGCAGAACCTGAACCATTACCACCAGCAGCAGGAGCAGGAGCAGGAGCAGCAGCACTAGTATTTGTTGGATCGTGGACTACTAATGGCTTTATATCTTCAAAAGGGAACAAAAGCCTGCCGGTCTTTTCGGAATTACTCATCCCTACAGCCTCAAAACCACCACTTACTCCTCCAATCCCGCCACCGGCGCCAGCGTCCACCGGAAAGCTAAGTGGGGGAGCCCTGATCAGATCCTGCATTAACCCGAACCCGGATGAGGAGTAAAATTCCGAAAGCGTTGACAACGGCAAGAACGGCCTAAGTAGTCCCGTGGCGCTGCTACTCGTAGCGCCAAAGTCCGGTAGCGGAGTGAGGACCAGGTGGGGTAAGCCGAGGTGGAGGTCTTGTACCCCATCCTGCGTTAGCTTGTGGGTAGTGGTAGTAGTGGAAAAGGAAATAGGTGCGACACCCGAGGCGGGAATGAAATCACCGCCGACGCCGGGGAGGAGAAGCTTCTTGGGATTAGGTGGAATTATTGATGTAGCAGCGGAAGTGGCGGTGGAGGAAGTGGAGGAGGAGAGGGAGGAGGGGCGTTTGTTCTTGCGGGAGCCGCCGCCGACGGGGACATTGCGGAGGGAGCCGCCCTCGGTCCAGTAGCGGCGGCAGGTCTTGCAGAAATAGCGCGGCTGGCTGAGGCTGTAGTTGTTATAATAGCAGAATTTGGTGTTGGTGGAGTTACACCGAGGGCAGTTGGACGCTTGTTCCTTCTGCAGCCTCGCCTTCTTCTCCCCTTCTGCTGCCTGTGGTGGCGCCGGCGGCCTCGCCGTCGTTGTCGTCGAAGAGGACGAAGACTAGTACATTAATAATTGAGCAAACAAATTAAAGTAGCAGTGAGCATACGAAGTAGTAGAAGAAGAACGAACAAAAAACGAAGGAGAGCAAAGAACCGGCAACAACAACAACAACAAAACAACACCAACAAAACAAATAAAGGCAAAGTGATCCTTTTGAAAAAGGGGGAGAGAGAGTGAGAAAGAAGGTAAAGATGGCGTGAAAATAAAGTGATTTGCTTCTTTCAAGAATTGGGTCGATGGGAAATAAAGATGCGCAGCAGTAGAGAGATCTCAACTCACTAATTAAAACCCAGCAGAAATACAATACGAGAAGAAAGACATAACAGAGACGATGATTTTCACCTGATGCCACTCCATGTAGAGACCGGAGAGCTTGAGTTACGTTAAGCAAGAAAGGGCAAGAGATGGAGAAGAAGGAGATAAAAAGGCGGTCGGAGAGAGATTAAGCATCAGATGTCACACTAGAGATCAGGGAGTCGCGATTGGTGTTTCAAGATGGCGGTGGATTGACAGAGATGGGTGCGTAGTATAATGATGGTGTGTATTATATATAAATATTATATATATATATATATATATATATAAGTTAATGGCGAATAGATAGAGAGTTTCTTCTATAATTAAATATTCGACGAATAGGATTTATTAAACCTTTAGTTGCTATTTTTTCTAAATTATTTAATGGTAAATGGATTTTGCCATTTGGATGCGGGAGCGAGCTTGTGGTGTGGCGTGTGTGATTCCACCATGCCGTTTCAGGGTTTTGTATGGGCGAAGAAGGAATGGCGGTCGGCGTGGGGTTGTGGATGCTGACGTGGTATGCTCTCCCATCGCAGGAACTCCGTGGGCCCCGCGACAGAAATTGTGATGTGGTGGGACCATTGTGGTGCACGATCTCACTTTGCTCCGACGCGTCATACGGTAGCAGCGCGGCCAGGTATTGGATTGAGACTGATATTAACATACAATACGGGGTATCAAGTTAAAACAGAACGTCCTTTAAGGAATTGTCAAAATAAGATATTCTCTTATGAAAAAATTGTTAAAAAAAATAGTATTTGAAGCAACTAAATCCGTGAATGAGATCTATGGATGGGTGATATAGCTTAATTTGAATAGTCGGATTAAGATGAATAAATTAAGCATAAGTGTCTTTTCATTAGCTCAATTTAAATCATTGATTTCATAAAAATATTCAATGAAGTGGCATTATGTCTTTTAGAAAGGAATACAATTTAGATTATCCAATTCAAGTTAGATTGGATGAAATTTAATTGAATTAATAAATTCTTATATTCCTTCATTTTGTATAAATAAAATTTCTCATATTATTTGATTTACTCGATTTATTTTTATTCAAAATAAAGTATACTTTGCATTCCATATTTACATTTAGAGAGTTTGAGAAATTTCTTTGGCTTAGAAGTCTTGCGATTTATAGTGCTGCTATCACAAAATAAACTCGTATTTTAGGAATGATTGTCATATTCCATGATCCCCGTGTACTGGACAAATTTATCTTAAAAGATAGAGTATACAATACAGGGTATAAAGTTAAAACAGAACTTCCTTATAGAATTGTCAAAATAAAATATTCTTCACATTGGATGAAAAAAATGTTAAAAAAATTAATATGTGAACCAACTAAATTTATGAATGAGAAATTATATGAATTGGTAATATGGTTTAATTTGGATTGTTAGATTAAGATGAACAAATCTGATTCATCCATTTGAATGAGATAAATATCTCTTTATTGGCTCAATCTAAATCATTGATTTCAAAATGAAAGTATCCAATGAAGAGACAATGTGTCTCTTGGGAAGGGATGCAATATAGATCATCAAATTTAAATTGGATGAATGGGATCTAATTGAATCAAGAAGTTTTTATAATTCATTATTTGATATAAATAAGATCGTTCATATTCTCATTTGATTTACTCAATTCATTCCAATTCAAAGCAAAGTAACCATTGCATTCAATATCTGTATTTAGAGAGTGTGAGAAATTTCTTTGGTTCGGAGATCTTGTGATTTGCAATGCTATTATCACAAGATAAATTCGTTGTATCTTAGGAACTGATATCATATTCCATGAGCACCGTGTATGGGATAAATTCATCTTAAAGATGTAGAGTTCAACTCTAGTCTCAACTTAGTCAAAGTGGTATTATATCATCATTCTGCCCACACTTAGATTGCACCACCACCCGATCCAATAATTTTAAGATGAATTTTTCCATGTAATCTTGATGGATTCATCATCGACGACTCCTATTCCACTAGCGCGTGACGAAAATTGAAGAAGTTTACAGTACCGATTTCAACAGCTAGTAATAAAAGATGTTTTACCTAACCATGTTGAACCTTGCGAGGTTCTTACATGAAGATACCTCTCCATATCTCAAGGCGAGTCTAATAAAGAAAAGAGGGCAGCATATGATGCTAGGGACATAATAAATTATTATGTTGAAATTATATATCGTCAATGGTTTAGACAACATGTTATACAATATGTATAATCTAATGCCAACTACAAAGGGGTTATGGGAATCTCTCGAAATGAAATACAAAATAAAAGATGTCGAATTGAAGAAATTCATCATCAGCAAATTCTTAGATTTCAAATTGATTGATTCCAAAATCATGACAACTCAAGTCCAAGAGTTGTAGTTGATTCTACATAATCTGAATGTTGAGAGCATGATAATGAATAAGTCCTTTCAAGTTGTCACGATAATCAAGAAACTCCTACTTTCATGGAGGGAATTAAAAAATTATCTAAAACATAAGCGAAAGGAGATGAAACTTAAGGATCTTATTGTAAGAATATGGATTGAAAAAGATAATCGCAAAAAATCAAAATCAATAAAAATGCCTATATTTATAAATGTTGGAACCTCAAGGTTGTTTTGATGTGATCAAAAAAGTTAAGTTAGGTCCTATAATTTTTTATCCCTGTGTCTAAGTGTGCAAGAGCTTATGAGCACAAGAAGTCGAGCGGAAGATGCGGCTAGTGAAAAAGACGATATGGGAAAGAACCAACGAGCTCGGTGCGTCTGAGGGACGAGGCCCCGTGGAAGAGTACACCGGTGGATGAAAAGAACATGCACGACGTTTGAGGGACAATAAGTCGGAGCGGAAGCTTGCTCGAGGAGAAGACAGGAAGTTGGGTTCGGGTGAGCCCTATTCCGGATAGTTGAGATCACCCAAGCGAGCGGAGCTGGAATGGAACACCCCCGAACCGGGGCAAGGAGAAATGGAGTAGAAGGCCCGGACCGAAAAAGTTAACGTTATTGATTTTCTTAGTCCGGGCGCTAGGACCTGGATTTTATCCAGAATGTAGTCAAACGTGATCTATGCGAAAGGGATAAAGTTTTATCCCCTTCTAGGCGCCTGGAATGCTTCCAGGCACCCCGACCAGGGCTATAAATACAACATTGGTCCAGAAGCTAAAATCAACAAGGAATTTCATTTACAACACTTGTGCGCTTTCCATTTTTGTTTAGCTTCTTCATTTCTGTGCTTTCATTGCTGTAAGAGGCTTCTCTGCCTGAAGGAGTATTTAAGTGCTCTTCATTTCCTTAGATTAACAACCTCCCCGGTTCTAACCAAGTAAATCCCTTGAGCCTTTGTTTTTTGTTTATTTCTTATTTTAATTAGTTTTATGCAAGTGTTCTTTTAAAGTCCGAGAAGGGTTTGTTTTAAAATTTTTTGCAAGGCTATTCAACTCCCCTTCTAACCATCCTAATGGTCCCAACAAGTGGTATCAGAGCCAGGACGCTTTAGGAGGACTAACTGTCGATTGTAGCAAAGACGATGGCTGGACCGAGCATATACCCACCAAAGTTCGAGGGGGAGTTCGCTAGCTGGAAAAAGTGAATGTAGGTATTCTTTAAAACTGACTTTGAATTACTTTTAATAATGAAGTTCGGTTTTGTAGCACCCGAAGGTAAGGAAGAATACCAGTGGACAAAAAAAGTACAGGTCGACTATGTGATAAAGGACAAAGCAGAATTCCATCTGTTGAGCGTCCTTCCGCCACAATAAGTTAACCGGATCGGCGCCTACAAATCAACAAAGGAGCTTTGGGAGAAGTTCCTTGAGCTACACGAAGGGACGTCCAGGGCCAAGCTCACGAGACAAGACTTACTCCGCAACCAGCTGATGAACCTACGTCTTGAAGAAGATAAAACGATTGCACATCTTCACTTGAGAACTAAGGAGGTCATTGTTAGGACCTTCGGACGCGGCTAGAGAGCGCGGGGGGGGGGGGTGTGAATAGCCGACCCCAAATTCTCGTTTCTTCCTACAATTTTAGTTAGCGCAGCGAAAATAAAAGATAGAAACGAAAATGGAGAAGATCAAACCTCAAACGCGACGATATAACGAGGTTCGGAGATGATACTCCTACTCCTCGGCGTGTCCGTAAGGTGGACGAATCCTATCAATTCGTCGGTGGATGAGACCCCGGAGAACCGACTAATAAAAACTCCTTCTGGGTGGAGACACCTCGCCACAATCTCTCTTGCAACAGCAAGATTAGCGTACAAGAAATATAGCAAGAAGCCAAGAACAATATGAATGTAAAAACACTAGTTTGTGTAGGACCGTGATCGTTCGATAGAGGGGGGGTGAATATCGATTCGAAAACTCGAGTGTAAAAGTACACAGCGGAAAAGTAAGTGAACACAGTTGATTTTACTTCGTTCGGAGCCTATGACGACTCCTACTCGAAGGCTCGTGGTCCTTGACCACTTTCGTTGGGCAATCACAAGCAATTCGAATATGATTACAAAAGGTGTATAAGAAATGCTAATGAAACAAAGTGATACCGACAAGGAAATTAACCAAAGAAGAAGGAGCACTTTGTCGGAGCTTTGTTAGCGTCGCAGGAGCGTAGAGCAGCAGGGCAAGCAGTCGAAGAGTTCTCAGTTATAATTGAAGCTCCACCCTTGGGGCTTCTTTTATATGTTGCTCCGGGCGCTTGGATCCCTTCCGGGCGCCCTGGTGCGACGTGGCAAGTCCAGTCAGGATGCTCCACGTGGCGAGACGACGCAGAGGATAAAAGTTGCCTTCGGGCGCCCGGACCTATGGGCGCCCGGACCATCTTTTTCCAGAGATTCCTTCTCCTGCAAAACAAGGTTAGTCCGAGGCAAAATATACCCTGCAATACAGATTGTTAGCACAATTTATAAAGTATGAATTAACAGAAAAAGTATGACTTAGATTTCGTCTTTCCGAGACCGGAATCTAATCACGATCTCGACTTAGATTTCCGAAATGGATCTAAGCCGGATCGACGCCTAATGTTCCCTTCCTGGGAACGCGTCCTCGCAGTCACTCCCCTCCAGTGACTTACCTTACTTACCTGCCAGACGTCCGGTCAGCCCTTCGACCCGTCTGGACCTTTTGCCAGCTATCCGATCAGCCCGTCGACCTAGCTGGACTTCTTGCCAAGCGTCCAGTCAGCCCGTCGACCCGCTTGGACTTCTCGCCAGCTATCCGGTCAGCCCGTCGACCTAGCTGGACTTTGTGCCAGACATCCGGTCAGCCCGTCGACCTGTCTGGACTTCTCCTGCACACTCGATCAAAGTGTCAGACAACAACAAAACTAACTTAACCTATTTGTCATTCATCAAAACCTAGGTTAGACCGTTAGTGCTACCCGCACCAACAATCTCCCCCTTTTTGATGGAATGACAACCTGGTTAAGTTAGTGAAAAGACGCAAAAAATAAATAAAACAGGTACATGGTTTTTAAAGTTAGTTTTAGTGTTTTCAATTTGGTTTAGCCAATTTGGTTTAGCTAACTTAACCAACTAACCCTCCCCCTTTGGCATTCAGCAAAAATAGGCAAGGGTAAACAAGTATAGTGTAGAGTTACTGTTAAATTAAAAAACAGCTAATTTTGGAAAATATCTAAGTTTGATTCAAACTCCAAAGATATTGATAAAAAAAACCAAGTTAAAAAGATAGTCAAGTTGACTTGGGGGAGTCAAGTTGAATTTTTAAAAAGTATAAGTTTAAAGTTAATCAAGTTTAACTTTTCAAACGTGTAAAATTTTTCAAATCAGGTTTTCAAGCATATGTTACAAAACTGAATAAGTTTAAGTTTGTAATGATTTTCAACTTTAAAATCAAGTTTAAAAATTTGGTGGGATTTTTAAACTTCTAATTTTTTAAATACTCAGTTAAATTTAACTTTTTGAAAACTAGTGTTCAAAAAATAAGTTAGTTTTAAAATAGATGTACAAAAACATATAAGATTTTAATTAATTTCTCCCCCTGAACTTGACACTTAAAATTAAACAGCTGTCTAACCAATTAGGTACTAACTAACTATCAGAAGATAGTAGCTTTCACTTAGTTAGTCAGATTAAGTTGATTGTAAGTAGTCAGTGTTTGACTTGACTGATGAACTTAATATGATTAATGTCTGATTTGTATTTAACGTCCAGACTTATGCCGATGCACTGAAATAAGCATCTTAAGTCCAAACAATTTGCCTATGCATCTCACCCCTTTCTATGTTTGTCAAACACAAGCAAGGTAAACCTAAGGTGTTGGTGAGATGCTCAAAAACTAGTCCTATGGGTATATGCTTTCTAAGGATTCAAAACTAGTCTAAGGCCAAAACTATTTTTGAAAATCTAAAAAATGGAAGGTTTTGAAAACAAACAAGTTTAACTTATAATTTGAGAGAACCATTTTTGAAAATATTTTTAAAATTCAAAATTCCTAGGCTACCAAGATAGAACATAATCAATGCAAGTCTGAAATATCACTAGATAGATCCAAGGTATTTTACAGGTAGTGTAGCTACAGAAGTGAATCATAACTAGAGCTACTGAGATGATGAAGGGGGTGGTCCAGATCCCAAGGATCGGAGAAGCGCCATCAGCTCAGTGTGTCGGGTCTCCCCGGCAGCTCGTAACTCGGCAACCTCTCGCCGTATGTCCCGATGAAAATCAGAGTTCTCCTGCTGGAGACTCGCCATAGCTCTCTCTAGTCCAGTCATATGGTCGGCTAGAGTGCGGGGAGCGTGACGTGGTGCTCGAGCTGGGGTCGGTGGTGGAGCCGGTGCGGCTTCCTCTGGAAACAGTGCAAGCATGAACTCGTCCCCCTCTGCGTCTGGATCGGGCTGGTGCTGTGCCCCCCTCCGCCAAGACATAGTCCCGTCATCCCTATCTACGTGGATACCGGCTAAGGAGAAGTTCCTAGCTGCTATAACATCGAACTCGGTCATGTAGGCAATGTCTCCTCTAGTGACATCAATGTGCAATGAGGACATATATGCTGTCAGAATGTGACAGAACGGCATGTGGACTCGTCTATCAGTCACGTATCCAGCCGAGTAGATAATGGTGGAGAAGATATGTAGGCTGATGTCAATATCTAACCGATGACTCAGGGCATAGAGTAAAAATGAATGGAATGGGCGCATCACAGCGATGTCCCGAGTAGTCAGTGGTAAAATGCAACAGACTAAGACCTTATAAAGAGCGTAGTCTTGGACTCGAAGTTCTGCCGACCTAAACTGGGTCACAGTGGGATCTCGCTCTCCCCCAAAAAAATACGAATAAATCGTATCGAGAGTAATATGTGAGTAGGGATCTCCGAATGGTAGATCCCTGAGAGGATAGCACAAGAAAGAACAAGTAGATGGACGTATCTCTAAAAACTCTCGGATAGTCATAGGGGAAAATGTGATATCAGTACCCGCTGCCCTAGTGGTATAGATGAGGTTGTCTACTTTCACTAGGTTATTGCAAAATTCAGCACACAGACTTATGTTTACTGGACTGGTACATTCGACAAGGTTCCTTAAGTTATAGTGGTTTATAACCTCTATAACGGAGGCACACGAACCTAGAAAGAACGATCTATTTATACATTTAGTCCTAATGGCCTTATAAATGATTGACTCAAACTTAAGCCTTAGTTCATCTGTGGGAAACCTAGGGTCAGTACTAGCATTAGAGAGCCCAGCACCAGTATTTGTTCGTTTTCTACTGTTATATCAAAGAGATATTCTAAATAAAAGCATTAAGACAAATTTAAAAAATTTAGACAAGGAAAAAGTATATACCGAGGAGCCATCGTAAAATAGAGAACTGATGACCTCGGTTGAGTCGCGACAACATCTTCACCGCAAGAAAATTTAATTTTTAGAACACTCTCACACTGAGGTTCAGATAGAACCTTGGTAAGAGTGGAGGAGTTTGTGGCAAATATTGGGGGCGCCTGCTGCCCCCTATATATAGGGAGCTCCGGGCGCCTGGAGCAATTCCGGGCGCCCGGAGTTGATTTTAGGCGGGGCGCCCTTTTTTTTTTTTTTAATTAAAATTTTGAAATAAAGTTTTAAGTTTGAAATTAAAATTTTGAAATTAATTTTTAAGTTTAAAATTAAAATTTTGAAATTAATTTTTAAGTTTGAAATTAAAAATTTTGAAATTAATTTTTAAGTTTAAAATTGAAATTAATTTTTAAGTTTGAAATTAAAAATTTTGAAATTAATTTTTAAGTTTAAAATTGAAATTAATTTTTAAGTTTGACATTAAAAATTTTGAAATTAATTTTTAAGTCTAAAATTAAAATTTTGAAATTAATTTTTAAGTTTGAAATTAAAATTTTGAAATTAATTTTTAAGTTTAAAATTAAAATTTTGAAATTAATTTTTAAGTTTAAAATTAAAATTTTGAAATTAATTTTTAAGTTTGAAATTAAAAATTTTGAAATTAATTTTTAAGTTTGAAATTGAAATTAATTTTTAAGTTTGAAATTAAAAATTTTAAAATTAATTTTTAAGTTTAAAATTGAAATTAATTTTTAAGTTTGACATTAAAAATTTTGAAATTAATTTTTAAGTTTAAAATTAAAATTTTGAAATTAATTTTTAAGTTTGAAATTAATTTTTAAGTTTAAAATTAAAATTTTGAAATTAATTTTTAAGTTTGAAATTAAAATTTTGAAATTAATTTTTAAGTTTGAAATTGAGCCTTATTCATCTCACCCGATCTATATTATCAATCAGGGAATCCTATGATTTTGTGAGATGAAATTGGATTGTTAATTATGGAGTTTTGGTTTAACTTGTGTTAGCTTCAGATTTAGCTTTGATTTCCACAAATAGGCAATCTTCGGATAAACTTCTAAGCTTGGTGAGTCACATGGACGTCATTAGAAGTAACCAACCTTTCGAGGTTTTCCGAATAGTCCTATTCACGGAGCTTAGTACTAAATCTTGGTCTAACTGGTTAGGATTCATTTAAGGGTAGCTTCGGTCAGTTCCACTTGGCCAAATGCACCAGATCGAAACCATATCTTTCTAGACATGTGATGCCCAAGTTTCCCTAACGTACTATCATCCAAAAACTTCACGAGTACCATGATTCAAGTTAAACTTGGTCTCTAATCCTAATTACCCTGCCGGGTTAGTTTGTTTTGGAGGTGCCAGCTATTCTGGAGCCTCCCCCTGAATTATTGGCCATTAATTTAAATTTTGGTTTTAGGTTTGTGTCGATTCCTTTTATAGTTATGGTTAACTTGGTGATAATTTTGTTGATTTTTAAAGTGTTTAGATTTTGAATTTGATTTAGGTTTGTATTTTGGATTTTGGTTTGATTTATTCGATTTTATATAATGTATTTTTTCTTTAGGTATATAATATTGATTAAGTCCTATTTGCATGATTAAGCACGCTTTTGGAACCCAAGCTAGATTGGTTGATTTGTATTGGGTTATTAATGATTTGAAGGTTTTATTTGAATTCGACTTATATCCTAGTCCGGTTTTATTATAACATGCTTTTTGATTATTTAGGATTAAGTCTAGATTTTTTGATCTTGTTGTGAATTTTTCTAACATTTCTTTTAAATTGTTAATCTCATTTTTTAATGATAAATTCTCCTCCTCAAGTGTTAGATCTTGAGTTGGATTTGAATTTTTGATTTTTTCCTTGAGGTTTTGATTTTCCTTAAGAAGTGATTTGTTTTCATTTTCTATTTTAATTAATTTACTATTTAAACAGGAAATAATTCTAAAAAAATTTTTGTTTAAATTAAAATATACCTCATTCGGGCCTTCGGAAACGAGTACGGACTAGTGGCTTGTTTCGGGTTCAGACCTGTCTTCATCTTCTGACTCGTCTTCTGTTTCAGCTTCGTAGGCCATCAGTGCGAGGTGACTCTGATGTTTCTGCTCTTCTTCCTCCGATTCGTCCGAGGAGTTGTCCCACGTTGCTTTGTGTAAAATACGGTGCCCAAATAATAATAAAATAATAAGATTATTGGACAAATAATCATATTGGATTTTTCAGGAATTTTTAGGAATTTTCTGGGATTTAATCGGAGGTCGTATGACGTATTTTGAGGGGATCAATTATTGGGTTTAGAGAAAGCCTGTTTGGAATACCCTTTAATGGGAGTTGATTGAGGAATTAAACTTAAGGTTTAATTAAATACCTAAGTTTATATTTTAATTATTTGTGTTCTTTTCGTTCTCCTTTTCTTCCGTTTCTCACCCGACCTAAGCCACGCCGCCCTTTCTTCTTCCCCATCTCGCCGATTCCCTTTCTCCCCTTCGCTTCCTCGCGCCGCCCTCCGAAGCCCGCAACGGCGCCGGTCGATCGCCGGTCTCGCTTACCCTGCACCGACCGAGCCTTCCTCCTCCTTTCCTTCGAGGTGTGGAGTCTTGTTCCTTCCTCGCATTTGAGTCCACCATCGGCTGTTGAATCCGAACGAAGCAACAACGAGTTCGTCAAGGAGGTTCGTCACCTAACCCTCTCCACCAGGTCTCGATTCTTTGTCTTCGTCAGCATGGATCTGTGGCCGATCCTCTTGATTTCCTCCGCCCGAGCCCTAGCTGCCTCCTCACCACCGAATTTTGGATCAAGGATATCCATTTGCCCTAGCTTGGGTTAACACAACGTTGCTCTATATGGCCGGCGTCACCCTACCTTCTGTCTTTACTCATGATCACAGCAGCAGTGTTCATCCGGGAGGAGTTTGTGGAACTGGTTTGATCTTGAAGGTAATTGGTTATACTCTAGCTCTTGATTTAGGTATTAAGCCTTTTCATGGTATTGATTGGAGAGTTCTCTTTTGGAAGGTAGCAATGTTGCTTGGTATTGAGCATTTCTTGGCGCTAGTCACCACATCACCGAAGTCAGCAGCTAACTTTGCCAGTGCTGTGCCACCAGTAGCAGCTGGAAAAGAGGAGGTAAGGAAATATGTAGGATATATGTTTTGGGGATTTTACTTTGATAGTTGTTGATATAGATTGAGGATTGTTGGAGTTTGTGGTTGATTATGGTGTTAAATGAATTAATTGATTTGAATTTGGGATTTGGTTGTGATAAGTTGATTTGTGATGGTTATTTGGTGTATGATTTATGTAAATGGATACATGATCATTATTGGCATGTGTTGGATTGCTTGTGGGTTGGATTATCAGATGTGGTGGTTTGGTTAGTTGTAGACGATGATGTAGGTTGTTGTGGATTTATGATGAGATTGGATTAGTGAGTTTTGGATTGATTAATAGATTGTGGATTATGTTTGGATCTAGAAGGAGTTGAATTAAGGAATTAGGTAAGTTACTTCGATTAGGGTTTTTCCTAATTAGATTGGGGAGTTTATTTAGCTATTTACTACCTATGTAATTAGCTAAATATATATTCTGTGATCGCAGGACTTGGATTCGGGACGAGCGTCTCGACACAGGATTACTTGACACGATCTGCACTTTAAGGCGGGTACTTCTTGCTTTATCTCTTTAGTATTTCGATCCCAGTGCACGAGCTCCATGCTCGGATAGTTCTTGTGATTCATCTTGACTCCACTCTTATTTTTCCCGCTGATACTTCCACTCGATCTTTGAGCTACTCATTTACGTATCTATACTGGTCTCTCGTTGCTACTCATGATATTTAGCGATCGATAGTACTAGGTATTGGATACCGATACCGACATTAGATAAGAGGTATTGGATATACGGACACCGATACCATGTTTACTGCTTTGATTTACATGCTTATTTACACACCTCACGAGTACCGGCTTCATGATAGCATACACGTTTCATTTATATATATATGACGATTGATCACGATTTTCGATCATGTCATTGCGTCGATGGCCGCGACTTTGGCTCCTTGTGGTTGAGACGGTCCGTTGGCGAGCCGGCACGCCTCGTACGTAGTGGTAGGAGCGTCGCTTGTCTGTCAGTGTCACAACCCTCGGCCACTCGGGGTAGTGGCATGGTGGGTTTAGGACCCGCAGACGTAGCTATTCACCTACTATGCACTGCCCATCCGGCCACCGAGAGTGTGCGGCCTTTGGGTGTGGTACAATATATTATCGATCCCTCTCCACCATCAGGGTCGTGGTGCGTAGAGGTGGGCGGGTGACCATCCGTCACACCTGTTGTTATTATATCTCGGTTGTTTACTTATCGTTGTTGCTTATCTACGTTGCTAGATTACGTCTGTTGTTGTTTTATTTATGTCATGCTTACATAGGTTGAGATTTATACCTATGATATGTGTTTGAAATCGCTTACTTACCATTGACCAGATATACCTCACGATACCACGTAGTTATGAAGATCTGTGGCAGGACTTTCTACATCTACCTTCCCTTACTAGCCTAGGATATGGTTTCGTATGGACACTTATTATGTTATCACCGTAGTATCTCGCTATTTCTTCACGAGACTCATACCTTTCATCTCTAGTTTGATTTACTATACTCACGACTATCTGTCCTATTACCATGAGTCTTTATACTCATCACCAGTATATTGGTAATTTCACCGGTGGTAAAGTTTATGGAGTCTTTGGAGATCCC